>NC_080047.1:1832500-2172500 GCF_026212465.1 Amaranthus tricolor | reverse complement strand
TCCTTGCAAAAAACAGTATCCTCTATTTATATGCTTCCTCCGTTCTATAATACTTACTACTGACAGTGAAATTTTTCTAATTTAAAATTTCAAACTTAATACGTAGGAAATATACGTTGGATACTTTAAACCCTACGCCATTTATTTTCATTTTTCAGTAAGGCAACTAAAATTCTTCATCCCGTTTTCTTTTAATACTTCGTCTTTCATAATTACAATTTATAAACAAGTATCCCCAACTTTTCAAACTTTCGATTACTGCAAATCCCTGATCAATTTTCTGATCAAATTTGGGAAAATGACTGAAATCGACCATTATTTAGTCTTAGGGCTTTCTTCCGGTGAGGAAGGCGCAAAATTAACTGAGAAAGACATCGCGAAAGCCTATCGGAAGAAAGCGCTTGAGCTACATCCCGACAAAACCAAAGATCCAGATGCACCGGCTAAATTTCAAAACCTACAGATTTCATACGAAATTCTCAAAAACCCTAGTTCTAGGAAAGAATTCGATGAATTACTTCGAATTAGGAGAGAAAAGCATGTCCGAAGTACTCAATACGATGCGAAACGGCGGAAAATGATGTCTGATTTGGAGAGAAGAGAGAAAGAATCGTTTTTTGATCCAGAAAAGAAGGCCAGAGATGATGAAGAGAGGACAATGAAGAAGTTAGCAGAGGAAATTGCCAGAATTCGCTCAATGTTGGAGAAAAAGACCAATATACCGAAAGAAACGAAGACAGAGAATGTCAACGTAGGTGGCGGGGTGGAATTGGATAAGAGTCGAGTGCTTAAAGTGAGTTGGGAGAAGGTCGTTTCGGACTATAGTTCAAGTCGATTAAGGGACTTGTTTAAAGAGTTTGGTAATGTGGAAGATATTGTAATCAAGAGTTCCAAGAAGAAAGGATCCGCACTTGTTGTAATGGAATCAAAAGAAAGTGCTGTAAGTACTCCAAACTGATTGTTTTGATTGTTTTAGTCACTTTTTAAAATAGGGTGATCAGTAAGCTTGTGACATCCCATGATTTTGAACGAAAAATCAATTCTTATGGGTGTATTGCTTTATGTAGACTACTGTTGGAACCGATCTATTGATTTTATGTAGCAAACTCCAACATCATGCGTTCAAGGCGTTGGAATGACTGTTGTTTTTATTTATTTGATTTGATTTGATTTAATTGTTATTAGGGTATGAAATGAAAGTGTTTAGGACTCAGTGAAGAACAAGAATGAAAAACACAATGAAAACAGGGCAACCCGAATGGACACAGTATAACACGCACAATATTATTGAGGTATCTTAGATACCTCCCCTCAAACAAAGTTGTATATCATTAATCAATCAATATTACAATAATGATTCAACCCTCACACACATTTAACGGAAACTCACTATACTACAAAGAAGAAACGCTAATGGCACTCAACTCTAGTTGCATCTATGTATTAGCCTCCCTTTATCTTTTTAATGCTGATTTAGGCCTCCTTATATAGCCCACAACACATTATAACAATCCTATATAGCCCACAACACATTATAACAATCCTAGGACAAGTACAAGACATGACCTCCAAGTATAGATCAAACAAAGGGTCTTATTTGACCCTGCACCATGGTGCTCACATTAGCACTATATATGCTCGAACGAGCACCACATTAGTACAAACTTCTTGATTGCTTGTGCCTCGTTCAAGGCACCTTTTTTTCACCATCCTTGTCTCACTCAAGGCATGAACCAAGGCCTTCCATGAGCACCTTCTTGCCTGTTCAAGGCATCTCTTGTCTTGTTCAAGCACTCCATTTCCTCTCCCTTGATCACTTCATAGAGTGTCTAAACTTCAACCCCTCATGCCCCATTGCACAACCAACCTCATTCTCTAGTGTGCAAGCCATGGAGTAGGCAATGAGATGATCAAAGTCATCTTCTACACTAGGAGATTTGGGACTTGGCACAACAAGGAATATGCTGTAATGATGTTTTTATTTGATTTGTAGGAGGCTGCTACTGGGGTTTTGATTGGAGATTTATCCAATCCATTGTTGGTTTTGCCACTACAACCTGTTAATCAAGTACCGTCTGTAAGAGCTCAAGAGCCAGTGGAGCGAAACGAAGTGCCCTTGGGTAAAGTTGTTGGTGCTGGATTTCAGGCATTTGAGGATTCAGTTCTTGATAAGCTTAGAAAGGTGAGCTTTTTATTTGAGGTTTCTGTACTTTATCTTGGAAAATTTTGCTGCATTGACCTTTTTATTCAATAGAAAATGACAATACTCATTAATCAACACCGTAACTATTTTCGTTTAGATGATGGTCTTCCAGTAGCAGAAACTTTTGATGTATAATGTTGAGGGAAAAGGGAAAGTAGAGTCAAGAAGAAAAATTGGGTGGTTTTGATTATGAAGATTTTTCGTTGTTTGAAGTTTGAACACAAATTAGTTGGACCTATTCCTTTAACTGGAAATTGGAATATTCTATGTAGAGGCTTCATGGATTAGGGGCAAGTAAGGTGGAAATAGTGAGGAAGTAAAATACTTCAGGTTGATTGAGGTGCCTGGTTTGAAGGAGTAATTTAGTACCTCCATAAATATTTCCCTTAGCCCCCACTAGTATAAAGATTTTTCCGGTAATCTTTTCTTCTCTTCCCATAGGTCCATCCCATTATTTCACTCCTCTATCTTCTTTCTCGGACCGCCGTTGCCGTCAACTTGTCATCTTTGGTGGCAACAATCTTGATTGGTAAATAATTTCTTAATTTATTAGATCCTTTCTCTTGTTTATATTCTGAATTTTTTTTGTGTATCGTCTGATTTGTTCCACAAGATTCTTCTAACTGACTTCCTAGCTTCTCCAACCACATTTGTTCAGCATATTTCTGCTGATTTTTGTTAATCAATTTTGACAATTCTTTCTCTATTGACCATTCTTTCTCCACATGCCTTGTGTCGTCTGCCCAAATATTTACTATGTAATTCTCAACATGCTCTTTCCAAACTTAATGCCATAGGGAAGAAGAAATCCTGGATGTGGTTTATATTGACACTTGTTGTACAGGCAATAATGATTTAGGTGTTGGTTTGAGTTGTAACAATTGGTGGAAGGTTGTGACTGTCTGAACGAATCTTTTTCATCTTTTCCGAATTCATAGGTCAGCGTCTGCATTGTTTTCTCACGGGTCAATAGCTTCTTTCTGGGTGATTCCTGCTCATGTATCTTGTTTATGATATTGTGGAATGGTGGTTTTACAAGACCCTTGAATGGAGAAGTGTAGGCTGTCTTAGAGAAAAATAGTTTATGCAACATCTGTTTGATAAACTAACAACATCTGAAAATAGTAAGACATGATTTTCTATTTATATAGAGGCTTAGTTAAAGAACCCTAGTTCGCTATATTGCTGAGAAAACTTTATTTTCATAAGCCTACACAGATCTAAACAAGAGGCTAATTTTGGCATAGTGGATGAAAACTGAGTATATTTAAATATTTAACAAAATATTTCCCTAAAATTACAAGCAATCGATTAATTTTGAAAAATAAGAACATTTGACCACTCATTAAACTCTCCCAAATGCACGATTACACAATTTTTTTATTTTTTTGGGGGGGGGGGGGGGTTCAAATTGACTACACTCATCGTGCATGCAATTTTTTCAAAATTAAAAGTGTCCGATATTTAAGTTTCATCTGAAAATAGTAAGACAAAATCATCTATTTATACAGAGGCTTAGCACAAAACCCCAGCACACCACATAGCTTAGAAAACCCTAATTCATATGCCTTAAACACGCCTAACCTAGAGGTTGCGTTTCAGCTGAAAGGAGGCTGAAATCCTTTGTCAAAGCAGAATATAATCTAACAAAATATTTTCTGTAACAATACTAAAAGCAAATAAAAATACTGTTAAACAAGTAAGAAGAATATAAGGAAAAGAGTAGTAGAAGAACTTGATATCATATTGTTGAATGCAATGCAAGAATGCATGCATATTTACTATTCATACACTATTTCGAGACTATTTGCAACTATTCCTAGTGATAATGTTTGCTTCTTTCAATGCATTCATCCACTTCTAACACTCCACCTTGAATCAAAACCTGATCAAAGTGGCATATTTCTTCCCTTGAAGCTAACATGTCTCGAAATGACACATTCCAATCTTGCGCACTAGCTGTTCGAATCTCCTTGATGGAAGTGACTTTTTGAATAAGTAAACGGGATTTTCACACGATTAAATTCCTTGGATTTCCAACTTTTTATCCTTGCATAGATCATGTGTGAAGAATATTTTTGGTGACAAGTGTTTTGTTCTGTCTCCCCTCACTAACTTGGTTGATACAAGCAACATTATCTTTATAGATTGTAGTTGGTGCCCTAGTTGTATCTTTTAACCTACAATCTTCTTGGAGTTGGCCGATCATGGATCTCAACCATACACACTCTTGACTAGCTTCATATAAAGCTATAATTTCTGCATGATTTGAGGATATAGCTATTAGAGTCAGTTTTGTTTATTTCCAAGATATTGCGGTTCCTGCATATGTAAATACATATTCAGTTTGTGACTTGGCCTTATGTAGGTCAGATAGATATCTTGAATCAACAATCCAATAAGTATGACATTGTTCCTTGACTGTTAGAATAATCCAAGATTTGTAGTTCCCTTTAGGTATCAAAATAGATGATTTATCCCATTTCAATTCTCATAAGTGCATTAGTATACATAGCTAATAGTTTACAGAAAATGCTAAATCGGGTCTTGTATTATTTTCTAAGTACATTAAATCACCAATGACACTCATGTATGACACTTAAGGGCTTAAAATTTCTTTATTTTCTTCTCGTTGTAAAACTTTCTCAGTATAATTGCTCTGATGGACAAGTATTCCACCTTTGCTAGAATACTTAATACAAAATATAAGTAAAAAATAAAATGACAACTGATATTAAAAGGAAAAACAAGTTAGAAAAACAATGAATGCATCTAATCATCTTAATATAAGTAATTATCTTCTTCTTGGGGATCATTATTTTGGAGGTTGTCATCCCATTAAAGAAATCAAAGACATCTAAGGTGGGCCCAGATGACTTGCTTCATTCTAACTAAATGTTTCGCGGTACGTCAAGTTTGTCCCCAATGTCCAGTCATGCCACATCTATTGGATGTGCTTTTGTGTTTCTGGACATGTTCAAAATTATCATTTTTAGGGCCAAATCGATTTCTTTCATAAATGTGGTCATGCCGCGACCATGATCATGCCGACGACCACGACCAAGATCATGATCATGCCTGCGACCACGACCACAAAAATTGCCTTGTTCAAAAGAATGTGTATTGCTCTTTTCATGCTATCTTTCACGACCTTTGCCTCTTACAAAGTAGTTCCCACGACCTCGATGACGCACATTGTTTGATCTCTCAAGCATATTTGTTTCATTGAATGGCAAATATTTTTCAATTAATGTGATTTTTCAATTAATGATTCATTATTTTGTTTCGCAACAAGTAATGTTTTCAACAATTCATGATATTTATTGAAATGTCTTTCACGATATTGTTGCTGTAACAAAATGCTATTGACTTGAAATGTTGATAATGTTTTTTCAATCATTTTTTCATCTGTAATCGTTTGTCCACAATAGATTAATTTTGATTTGATCAGATGAATAATAGAATTGATTTAAAATCTTGAAATCTTAATTCTCGCCATTCATCAATGGCCTTTGGAAAAAACATACTTTTGGATGTCCAAATCTTTCATTTAGTTTTTCCCAAAATAATTTTGGTTCCTCAATATTAGTGTACTCATGTTTAAGACTATTGGTTAAGTGACGTCTTAAAATCGATGCAGCCTTTGCCTTGTCCTTCTTAATCTGATGGGATTTCTTTCAATGTATTTTCCTTTGTCGGTAGGATTTAGTTCTATTATTGTTTACAATGAATTTTTTCCTTTCACATATAATTTAACATCTGAGGCTTATTGTATGAAAATGTTTCCAGTTAAATCCAAGGCATTGAATTCTCTCTTTTTAAGATCAACTATTATTTTCTACAATTGAAAAAATGATAAGATCATTAATTAATATGATTTTGTACATCGTTAGAGATATTAACGCATATTAGTACTATTTCCCCTTGATTTAATATCTCAAAGATAACAAATGATTAAAGCACTATATATAAAAATACAATCAAGTGGACAACAACACATCTTCAAACTCCCACCTCCATTCTTTTGAAGAAAATCTAATAAAAATACAAGAAGCATTCGTTATTATTATGGAATTATTTATATTGCTTGTGGTGCTAATGCTCTACTTATTCTCCAAAAATAAATTCTAGATCTTGTAAAGATTTTGGTAGCAATTTGTATTTTGTTTTATTTACATTACTCTTTAATTATCATCTATTAATGCTATAATTTACTTTATTTAAACTTGTTGAAGTAGGGAGAATATAAGGAGAAGAGTAGTCGAAGAGTTTGATATCAGATTGTTAAACTGATATGTTCAGTACAATTGCAATGCAAGAATGCATGCATATTTATAGTACAATATGTACACTATTCATAGATTATTTAGACACTATTTGTACTATTCCTAGTGATAATGTTTGCTCCTTTCGATGCTTTCATCCACTTTCAACACTTTATTTTTTATTTTTATATAGTGCTTTAATCATTTGTTATCTTTGAGATATTAAATCAGGGGGAAATAGTACTAATATGCATTAATATCTCTAACGATGTACAAAATCATATTAATTAATAATCTTATCATTTTTCCAATTGTTAGAAAATAATAGCTATCTCAAAAAGAGAGAATTCAATGCCTTGGATTTAACTGAAAACAATTTCATACAATAAGCCTCAGATGTTAAATTATATCTGAAAGGAAAAAGTTTGTTGTAAACAATAATTGAACTAAATCCTACTGAGGAAAAGATAATGAAAGAGATCCCATCAAATTTAGAAGGACAAGGCAAAGGCTGCATCGATTTTGAGACGTCACTTAACCGACAGTCTCAAATATGAGTACACTAATTAAAAGGATCCAAAATTACTTTGGTAAAATCCAAATGATAGATTTGGACATAACAAATGTGTGCTTCTTCCAAAGGCCATTGACGAACGGCGAGAATTAAGATTCCAAGATTTTAAATCAATTCTACTATCATCTGATAAAATCAAAATTAGTCTTTTGTGGACAACGACCATAGATGAAGGAATGATTGAAAAAAACATTATCAACATTCCCGTCAATAGCGTTTTATTACAACAATATCGTGAATGATATTTCAAGAAATATCGTGAATTGTTGAAAACATTACTTGTTGTGGAACAAAATAATGAATGATTGAAATCATAACAGGAAACCTATACGGTCTATGCCATTCAATAAAACAAATGTGATTGAGAGATCAAACAATGTGCGTCATCGAGATCGTGGGAACTACTTCGTTAGAGGCAGAGGCCGTGGAAGATATCATGAAGAGCGCAGTACGCATTCTTTTGAACAAGACAATTTTTGTGGTTGTGGTCGCGGGCATGGTCATGGCCGCGGGTGTGACCACATTTATGAAAGAAATCAATTTGGACCTAGATATGATGATTTTAAACAAATCCAGAAATACAAAAGCACATGCCATAGATGTGGCATAAGTGGACATTTGGGACAAATTTGGCGTATCTCAAACATTTAGTAGAATGAAGCAAGTACATCTTGGCCCACCTTAGATGTCTTTGGTTTCTTTAATGAGGATGTGAACTCCAAAATAATAATCCCAAGAAGATAATTACTTCTATAAGATGATTAGATGCATTCAATGTTTCTCATTGAATTGATAAGTTTTCATTTTATTTTCTACTAATATTTCTAAGTATTCTCGCAAAGGTGGGATATTTGTCCATCAGAGCAATTATATGAGAAAGTTTTAAAACATTTTTACATGGACAAGGCTCATCCACTAAGTTCCCCAATGGTGGTCCAATCACTAAACATAAAAGATGACCCATTCTGTTCACGAGAAGAAAATGAAGAAATTTTAGGCCCTGAAGTGTCATACCTGAGTGCCTTGGTGCTTTAATGTACTTGGAAAATAATACAAGACCCGGTATAACATTTTTTGTAAACTTGTTAGCTATATATACTAATGCACCAACGAGAAGACATTGAAATGGGATAAATCATGTATTTCGATACCTAAGGGGAACTATAAATCTTGGATTGTTCTACCAGTTAAGGAATGATGTCATACTTATTGGATTGCTGATTCAAGATACTTATCTGACCCACATAAGGCCAAGTCACAAACTGTATATGTATATTTACATATGCAAGAACCGCAATATCTTGGAAATAAACAAAACAGATTCTATAAACTACATCCTCAAATCATATGCATAACTTATAGCTTTATATGAAGCTAGTTGAGAGTGTATATGGTTGAGATCCATGATCGGCCAACTTCAAGAAGACTATAGGTTAAAAGATACAACTAGGGCACCAATTACGATTTATGAAGATAATGCTGCCTGTATCGACCAAGTTAGTAAAGGATAATCACAGGAGACAGAACAAAACACTTATCACCAAAATTATTCTTTACATATGATCTACACAAGGATAAAAAGGTGGAAGTCCAAGGAATTTAATCCTGCGAAAATCCTGTTGACTTATTCATAAAGTCACTTCCGTCAAGGAGATTTGAACACTTAGTGCACAAGATTGAAATGTGCCGTTTTCGAGACATGTTGGCTTCAGGGGGAAAAATATGGCCACTGTACTCTTTTTTCCTTTGATCAGATTTTTATCCCACTAGGTTATCCCTGACAAATGTTTTTAACGAAACGGGTTAGGGCTATAAATGCAATAATTAATTTTTCATATCTATGTAAAGCATTCAAGAGGGAGTGTTAGAAGTGGATGAATAATCATTAGGAATAGTTGCAAATAGCGTCTAAATAGTGTACATATTGTACTATAAATATGTATGCATTCTTGCATTGCAATCGTACTGAGTATATCAGTTTCATATCAAGCTTTTCTACTACTCTTCTTATATTCTCCCAATTTCTTTAACAAGTAAAAATAAAGTAAATTATAGCAATAATAGATGATGATTAAAGAGTTATGTTAATAAAACAAAATACAAATTCCTATTTTAAAATATCTAAAATTTATTTTTAGAGAATAAGGTAGAGCATTAGCACCACGAGTAATATAAATAATCCCATAATCTTACTGTGGGAGTTTGAAGATGTATTGTTGTTCATTGATGGTTGAAGGAAGAAGAAGAAAGAATTTGGTGGGTAAATTTTTTTTTTTTTTTTTTTTTTTTTTTTTTTTTTGTTTAGAGATAAGATGTGAGTTGGGACGGGTAGAGGACCCTATTTCTAGGGGGTTACGATTTTTATATTTTATCATTTAGTTTAATAAAAATTTGGTAAATAAATAGGGATTATGAAGGCAATTTTTTAATAGTTTTTCTTGGTTCAGAATCAAATCCTTATCGTTTTGCTTAAATTGTAGTTTTCGGAGCACTCTATCATTCATTCCAGGGTGATACTTTAACAATAAAAAAGGATTTTATGCTTGGAATATAATCTTTGTTCTTTAGAACTAATGTTATCATAGGTGTGAATAATCTGTGTTATTGATAAACTAAGAGTGATTATTATTGTTAAGTTTATAATATTAGTAAATTAGAATCAAATAACTAAATTTTGGAATAAATTTATTTGTCAATGATGTATATATATGTGTGTGTGTCTCTCTCTCTATATATATATTTTAAAGTTATTTTGGTGAAATCAAACTTTATGTACTTATTAATCGGTATAAATCGTATTAAGATATAAAAATGTGATGCATATAATTATAGAGAATAAAGTAAACCAAATGCATACGCACATAATATGGCATGATCAAATAAATAGAGATAAAACTGTCCATATAGGCGATAACAATGCTATATTAGCCAGTTCATAAAAGCGGTCATCACATAATAATACTAGCGGTCATCACAGATTAATGGTCCGAAAGTGTTTACTACTAGCTTCTTCATCTTTGTTATTTTTCCTTTTACTACATTCTAGTGGTACTGTATGATTATTAGTAGGTTGGACTGGTGGGTTATCAGTACGTTGTAATGGCTGATTAGTAGTTGGTTGTGCTGGTGGATTAGCTGTATTATTGGGACTTGGCATTGGGTTTTCATTTGCGTGGGTATTATTCGAGGTATGTCTTTGGAGCTGGTTTAAACAACTATTTGCTTGATTGGTAGTAACGGTTATACGATTTTCTTCAAGAATAAAGTATAGAATGGTGTTGGTAACACTTTGAATAATAATATTAATACTGTTTGATTGTTGGTTCATATTGTGCTTAAAAAAATGTGTTGTAAAGTTTTTGAAAACGAAAAAATATTACCTACTTTGATTTTTGAGAGTGTAAAATCGTGGAGATAACATGTTAAAGATGTAGGGAGAATTATAAGGAAAAAAGTATCAGAAGAGCTTGATATCAGATTGTTAAACTGAAATATTCAGTACGATTGCAATGCAAGAAGACATGCATATTTATTACACTATGTAGACACTATTTGCAACTATTTCTGGTGATAATGTTTGCTCCTTTCAATGCCTTCATTCACTTTTAACAATTACTTCATTTTGCAACCAATTATAATGATGCTCTTACACGTCCAAAATAGAAAAATAAGTTCTGCTGTCAAAATGGCCTTTATGCGCCATAAACAGGAAACATAATTCTTCGTGCACTGGAATTCTGCTGCTTTGTTCGTGTGATTTGTGGCTGTATATAGTGAAAATAACGCCTAAAATGTTTACCAAAATCAGCAATACTAAAATACTGGAACATATGTAAAATAAAGTGATAAAATGTTATGAACAGTAACCTTTTGGTTTTTGAACTGATAAATGCACGCTCCATCAACAATGTGGACTTAACTGTGTAGGGTATATATGATCTCTGTACCTTGACCATGATACAGACTAAATGCATCCATATCCATGCGTCAATCAGTGGACACCAACATTACCTCATTTCAAACCAAGTTATTGCCAATTCCTTTAGTTGTGTTGAAGTGACAAACTTTCTTTCTGATGAATACGCTAATTTTTAATTGAGGTCTCTTTGAGATGGCTCAACTCTTCAATCTCCTACTTGTACAATTCTAATTGATAGTGTATTTGCCTTTTGCTTTATGGTTTTATGGCTTTTTAGTTCATAGTTGCTCATCTTGCTTTGATTCGAGGGTGAGCAAGAGAATTCCACCATACAAGGGATAAAAGGAATTAAACTTTCTTGTTAGTGGTGAGAATCGAATCCTTATCACAAGGTTGGAAGTGAAAACCCTTGACTACTAAGGTAACCCATGATTTTCTTCATAGTTGCTCATCTTAAACCACAAAGATAAGTTGCTAATGCTATACTCCTTTATCACATTAACATTGCTACATAAAATGTGGCAATCTCAATGGGACAGTGGTTGTATTTTTTTGCATGGTTTTGTGGTGTTCACTTTTGTAAACGAGTTGTATCTTGTATGTCAATATGTGGTATCCATTGAGGTGTTGTTTTGTGGCACAGTTGATTATCTAATGATGTACTGTTACATAGTAGAATTTCAATTAATATCTTTGCTGCGAGCTTGCTTATTTTTTTTGATTTCAGTTGTCTGAGTAATGAAATTGTTCCTTATTTCTTCTAATTTCATTGTTGCATTGACAGGCTGCGGAGAAACAAAAATTAGACAAGAGGGAAACATAGAAGCTAGTGCGACTGGCAAGCTTCCAAGCAGGAAAGAGATAGCTTTAACCTTCAATTACAATGTACTTCCTCCATCCAATTAGAATTGCAACATTTACGTAATACTACAATCTCAGTGGGACGGATGAGTATGATTTTGTCTGGAGACTAACGTCATCATCTGGATAACGATTGTCTATATAAGTAGTGTTCGGTAATAATGGCTTGAAGGGAACGAAATTGAACGCACGAAAAGAATAGTGTATACTGTAGTCTGGTTTAGTTATTGCCTATTTGCCTTAGCGATATTTCTTTAGTTTGCTAATGAGCTATGTACAATTCATCGTTTCGGGTTTATGATCATTTTTCAGCTTTCGCAATGTTTAATGGACTTGTAGAAGGCTTGAATGTATTATTAGTTTATACGACGAGGACTTGAAAGAGACTGTATGGTTGAAGTTTTATGGTGCCCATCATTTACATTACTACATGGAACATTACAGGGGTACCATTTGAACTCACTTGTACTTTGATTGATGTAAAGGTTAAATTTTCATGTTATTTCAGTATTTATTAAAGAAAGCGTTTTGTTTTGAATTTTTTCTGTGTTTTAAGCTGATTATGTCGTTAAGTACGAAGTCATATGAACCTTGTAACATTCACCCGTGACAATCTTTCATTTGTTATATTAAAACAAGTGGATGCAAGTAGAAAAGACTAATAGGTTAGTCCGGTGATAAGAGATTGATTTTCATTACCTACACAAATAATTATAGAAAAATTATAGTGAATAATATAAATTTTTGTTGATTTTCCTACAATAACATCAACTTTTGGAATAATATCAACTTTTGTTTAGTCATTAATTTACCTTTTTTTTTGTCAAATAGTCTACTATAAACAAAAGTTGGTAGTATTATTTTAGGCAAACAACCTCAAAGTTGGTATTTTTCATGGTTAATTAAAAGTTAATATTATTATAGAAAAATTATGAGATTTTATATTATTTACGGTAATTTTTTCTTCTATACTAGCCTTTCTCAAATCAAGAATAAAATATATATCATATTTAATACGAAGAGAGTACTGTTGGATCATTTTCTTTTTTCTTTATCTTTTTAATCCTCAATTTCAATATAGTATAGCATCTAAGACAAAGTTCAGTGCAGTGTACTTAGAATCATCCTCCTTTCATTCAAAAAAAAAAAAGAAAAAATCTTAAAAATGTTGAACAAAACTAGTTGCATGAGTAATTTAGTTATACGATTAGCTATTAGTGGTGACTGGTGAACTAATAATTGTAAGTTTAATCTGTAACTCAAGTATTTAATTGAATCACTATCTCAAAATTTTATTACTTTCTATTAAACAATATTTCAAAAGTAAAAGTTGTTACAAAACACTAAGTACCGAACATTACTATTTCATATTTAGAAGTAACGATCCGTTGGTAATCCATATAATTAAATGATAGGAATAAAACTAATTTATATTTTTATAGCGTAACTGTTTTTCATGTTAATTAAAATTTGATCATAAAAAGATTTTTTTTTCATAATTTTCTATAACCACATAATACCACGTTTTCAAATGATAATAAATTAAAATGAATTTCGTGAAAAAAAATAAAATTTTTGAAGGATATTAGACATGACCATTAAACTTATCAAGATTATGCTAGTTAAATAGTAGTAGGGGAACAGATCATATCTATAGTCAGTGCGTGCGGGCCCCAAGTTATGCTCGATGAGCAGGTGAAGTGCGAGTTCTGGGATAACCTAGGAGATCTCATGAGAACTATCCCGAAAGATGAGAAAGTTTTCATAGGAGGAGACTTGAACGGACATATAGGCAGAGATGCAGGAAACTATAATTCGGTACATGGAGGGTTTGGTTTGGGGTAAGGAAGGAGAGTGGGGAGAATTTGCTGGAGTTTGCGCTAGCAAAAAATTGGTTATAGCAAAACTCGATCTTTAGAAAGAAAGATGAGTATTTGATCACATATAAGAGCGGCGGCCATGCAACCCAAGTTGACTATTTCTTAGTGCGCAAGGGAGATCAGTTCTCATGCTTGGATTGTAAGGTGGTGTTGGGTACAGAGATGCCCACCCAACACAGGCTTTTAGTACTGGTTTTCAGGATGAGGAAGAAAATTGTAGATAAGTAGGTCAAGTCCAGGGGAAAGATCATGTGGGGGAGACTCAAAGGGAAATGGTCACAACCTTGTCAAGCAAGATAAGTTTATTGGGCTTGTAACGGACAGTTTTTTTCTAAATATAGGTTTAATATAATACAATAGTAAGTAATGCTAAAGCGGAAGTCTATCAAGCCGTGATTATCGCGAAAAAGATATTAAACAAAACAGTATTTTCAAAAAAAAAACAAATAAAACTTAAATCATTAAAATATATACATATTATATCTAGCTTTAATACATAATTATCGTTATTATATACCATCATATAAATTAGATAAATATTATATCCTAATATCACATAAACGATACAATAGCTTCTTAATAACTTCATGTAAAGTCACCTGCAGCATCTGCTCCCATTACAAGGGAACAGCCGATGGAAACCGGTCAGCTAATAAGCCGAGTATAAAAACTTGCCAGCATAATACAAGTATACAGATATGTGCATTTCAATAAGTAATATGTAAAAGGATTTATGCAATAGAAAGGATTCATCATCATTCATTTTTTTTATGTTAAATTATATATATATAACTTTTGGTCTTTCTGCTTGAGTTCTAGGGAGTGATTTACTAACACTTCTGCTTGAGTGTTAAGACGTGGAACCCGATTATTTATTTAATGAATGCAACACATATGATCTTTGTTTGATATATGTAAGGGCCTGTTAGGGTGAGGTAAACCAAAACCCCTAACTTAGTGGGAGTCGTCACTCCTCCAATACAATGTTGCTCGAGCCACAGGTCAGGTTAAATAACCTTACTGTATTCGCCGTATTTTACGTGCCGGAAAACACGTCCCACGTTTTTTACATGCCGGAAGCATGGTTCGGCATTTCCTTACTATCAAGCCTTTTTATATTCATGTTACTGTTTTCATATAAATGCAACATTACCATAACATATAATAGAAATTAATTTATAACAACTTACATATAAATAATCATTTATTATTAAACTAAATCAAAACTAAAATGGGTCTTTAGTATTTATTTATAGATAAATTTTCAATTAAGCTTTATTAATTTCTTAATAATCAATTTCTTAAATGTCTATTTATTATAAATGATAAAATAAATAGTTCCATCATAAAAAAATACTAAAAATGTCTTAAAAAGGACATATTGGGTTTATTATAAATCCTAGCCCATTTATCCAATTTTTTTTAGAAAATAAAATTTTATTTTATTAATTTCTTAATAGCTTAGTTTTAGATTTAGCACATGAATAATTAATTTCCTTAAGATTAAAATCTACATGAAATATTTTTAAAATTAACTTATTATTAAATGAGTTGGTGTTATTTAACAAATTAAAATAAATTTAATCATTATTTTCACTTTTCTTTCTTTTCGCCTATTATAACATTTAATTTATTTATTTAAAATTTTAATATCACAAAATTTCACAAAAAAAAGAAAATTATTTAAATGATAAGAAAAAAATGCAGTAACAATAAAATAAATTATTTTTTTAGAAATATATATTTAACCCAATTTATGAATTTCTTTATTTTATGCGTTTTTTTTAGCAAAAATTAATAATAATATTTATACTCAACTATAATTCATGAAATGCATACACAATTTATATCTCATATATATGTGTGTGTGTGTGTGTGTGTTTGTGTGTGTGTGTGTGTACAGAAAATTTTTCGTTTAAAAATATTAATATTTACTACTTTAATTAAAATTATTTCAGATTATGCGGTTTTTGGCAATTAAAATAAATAAATCATATAAATTAAATTACAACGAATTAATTCACCAAAATTTACAGAAAATTTAATTTATATATACTAAACACATATAAAATTTATGGGCATAATTTTATGTAAATAAATATATATAAGAATTTATACCTTTAATAATTTCACTATTAATCAATTTCCTTTGTTGTAGAATTTCTAGTCACTTCCTCCCCTTGAATTTCTATAATTAACACTAAATACTATTATTAGGAAATTTTTGAGGATTTTTAGGATTTTTTCTAGGGTTTTTAGAGTTTCTTTTTTTTTTTTTTTTTTTTTAAAAAAAAAAAAATTAGCTTTTATTTGAAAGTAATTTTTCTGATTTTTCCTTCTCTTCTTTCTTTTTTTTTTCTTTACCCACGGTATGCTTTGGACATAAATAGGCCAAAGATTGTAAAATTATTTATTATTTTAATTTTTTTTTCCTTCATGGGCAAGAATTAGAGATAAGGGTAAGTGAAAATTATGCCACCTAGCCACTTTGCCGCCAACACATAGATATTTTTATTTTTATTTTTATTTTTTTTTAATTTTATTAGTATTGTATATATATATATATATATTTTTAATCATAAATTAATATAGGAAATAAAAAGATTAAGTTATTGTAGGTAATTTAACTAGACTTAATATTTAGGTAATTTATTTTAAGAGAAATAAATTATATATAAAAGAAAATCGAGAACTTAAGAACAATTGGAATAAAATTTGAAACGACATTAAAAATAAAATAATAAAACGAAACGATTATTGAATTTGTCAGAATATTTAAGATTAAGAAAAAGGGTCTGTTACAGGGCTTCCCAAGTCAGTCAGATGATGCGAATGAAATGTGGGTGAACATGGCAAAAACCATTAGAAAAGTGGCAAACGAGACCTAGGGGGTGTCGTCGGGTAAGCCAAAAGTGTTCAAAGAGTCGTGCTGGTGGAACGATGAGGTGGAAAAGAAGATAAAGGATAAAAACAAGAGATTTAAGGAGCTTATGGCATGCACGAAAGAGGAGAATATGATAGAAAAGAGAGTGAGCTATAAAGAAGCAAAGCGGGTGGCAAAGAAAGCGGTAATGGAGGCAAAAAACCGTGGTTATGAGGACTTATCGGAAGCTTGATACCAAAGAGGGGGAGAAGCAGATTTTTAAGTTGACAAGGACTAGGTCTAGGCAGCGGCAAGACTTAGAGACAATGAAATACATCAAGGATGAGGGAGGACGAGTTCTTCTAAGACAAGAGGACATCAAAACCAGATGGCTCCAGTATTTCTCTCAGCTATTCAATGAGTTTAGGGGGCCAAAGGAGGCGGCTAATCAAATTTCTGACAACCAAAGACTACTAGAATATGGGTCAACGAGTGATATTACCACAGAAGAAGTAGGAGAAGCTCTAAAAAAGATGGGGAGAACAAAGCCAGTCGGGCCAGATAACATCCCGATTGAGGTGTGGAGGGATTTAGGAGAAGAGGGCATTCGTTGGCTGACTAACCTCTTTAATATTATTTTGAGGACACATAAGATGCCAAAAGAATGGAGGAATAGTACACTAATACCTCTGTTTAAAAACAAAAGCGATGCGCAAGTATGCGGGAACTATAGAGGTATCAAACTTCTAAGCCACACAATGAAATTGTGGGAAAGAGTGATAGAGAGGAGAATTAGACAGAAAACGGTGATTAGAGAGAACCAATTCGGTTTTATGCCAGGAAGGTCAACTATTGAAACAATTCATGTTTTGAGGAGACTGATGGAGAAATTTAGGGAGCGAAAGAAGGATTTGCATATGGTGTTCATTGATTTGGAGAAAGCGTATGATAGCATACCACGACATGTTATCTGGGATAGCCTCAAGGCTAGAGGTATTTCTTCAGTGTACATTGAGACTATACGGGATATGTATGATAGAGTTTCGACTAATATTCAAACACCGGTGGGGATAACAGAGCCTTTTTCGGTTAAAGTTGGACTACATCAGGGATCGGCTCTAAGCCCTTTCATTTTTACTGTCATTATGGAAGAGATTTCGTAATCTATTTGGGAGACGGTACCGTGGTATATGCTATTCGCTAACGATATAGTGCTGGTAGTAGAAATTAGAGAGAAGGTTAGTAATAAATTGGATGAGTGGAGGGAAGCTTTGGAAGGTAAAGGGTTGCGCGTTAGTCGTACGAAGAACGAGTATTTGCACTGTGACTTTAGTGGGACATCACCAGTAGGTGAACCAGAGGTGTCCATTGATGAAGCAGTTGCTAAAAGTACGACCAAGTATAAGTATTTGGGATCGATCATTCAAAGGGATGGGGAGATTGACGGAGATGTAAATCATCGTATACATGCGGGTTGGCTCAAGTGGCGAGCAGCCACGATAGTGTTATGTGATAGGAAATTCCCAAGCAAGTTAAAAGGAAAATTCTACTGGGCAGCAATCAGACCTACTCTGCTATATGGGATTGAATGTTGGCATTTAAAGAAGATTTTTGAACATAAGATGAAAGTTACAGAAATGCGTATGCTGAGGTGGATGTGTGGGCTCACATTGATGGATCGAATTAGGAACCAAGAGTTCAGGGATAAACTAGGGGTAGCCCCTATTTCTGGAAAAATGCGCGAAAATAGATTGAGGTGGTTTGGACATGTGCAGAGAAAGACTTTTGACGCCCCTGTGAGGAGGGTAAAAAACATTATAGTAGAGGGTAAGAGGAGTTGAGGAAGACCCAGGAGAACTTGGGATGAGCAAATACAAGTTGACTTGCATGAGTTAAACCTCTCTGATGGTCTGACTAGGGATAGGGGTAGTTGGAGGCGCCATATCCATGTTTTTAGACTACTGATATCTCTTAGGTTACCTTTTGGTGTTCTTGCCCTCCTGCTTTTCTCGTTTCTTTATTATGTTTTTTTTTCCTTTTTTTAGTTGGTTCTACTTATTTATTTTATTTATAGGCTTTTAATTTATCTTTCCTGTATAGTTACGTCTCTTTATTTTCTCGAGCCGGGGGACTCCTTTAACCGTACTCTTCTTTATGAGCGGGATACACTGGGTAGGATGATGATGATGATGATGATTAAACTTATCAAGAGATATTTATTTTAAAATTATACTAACTTTTTATTACTATTAAGACCATTTAGTAACGGTTACCAAATAGGCAATAAAAGTATTAAATTCAAACCAAAACATAAAACTACTTAAAAAAAAACTATGTCGAACACGTCCACAATCATCAAAACTTATTAATAATTACTTTATCTAATCAAACTCACTATATATACTATTTCCATTTCTCGTCTTACTAAAGTTGATAGAATCATCAGCATCATTGTATCCAGTATATCTTGTTTATACGATCTACAATTAGAATATGAAAAAGAATGAAAGATGGTAATACATACCGATAAAAGAAAATGTGGCCCCAAAGAGTCTTTCGAGTCGAGGAACAAAATAATGTAAAGTAGATTGAAACAAATCTAAAAAAGACAAGTTCAACCATAAGAGTGAAGACAAGTAAAAGGACATTTAGAGATTAGAGTTAGGTGGCTTAGTTTAGAAGACTTAATAACTTATTATCACAAACATAATAATTATTCATAAGAATTAGTTAATATAAGTAATTAAGTATGTGACTAGAACGAGTAAGACCATTGTTCTAGTAATTCCTACGTGTTGGTTTCTATCTCTAATTATGGATTATTATATGGTGTTTAATTAACGTTGTCAATGTCAATGAAGATAACAAGATGTTACATAAGACTAGTTTTTGTTTTAGTTCTATTTGCGGCCGACATAATATTATAAGATTGATTGTTAATTCGTATGTATTAGCTTAATTATAATTCGTATTAGCTTGTACTAATTCGAAGATTCTCTCTATATATGGGGGAATGTTCTTAGACCTATTAGTTGTTAAATTAGGCTGGACTTATTGTGAATGCCAGCATATTAACGGGGGACGCAAGTGCACACACTTCATAAGCCAAGGAGATATATACTATCCCAAAACCATATGGCAATGGGAAGAAGGTCTCTAATAACTTATAAAGCGTGCACACCATTTTTAATTTATCGATGTGGGATAACTCATCCCAACATTAGTATTGTACTGATCTAAGACGACGTCAATGAAAATGATTGTTCGTGGATCTGAGAAATTGGTTTATATAACCGTCTTTAATTTTTGGAATTAAAATCAAACAATATTGTAGTAGTTGTTGTTAAGTAACCCAGTTAAAAATTTAAACTGATTGTTAGATCATAATATATGTGAAATATTCTATAATACCCTTTTACATGAGAGTCTTTTAGAGTATAAGTGGATGTTTTACAAATCTCATTCATATTTAATGTTAATAATTCCACTTAAAATTAACAAGGAGTGAATAAAATATTAACGCATGACTTGAACTTTTAATCTCATCCTTTAATTCAAGATTTGAAATCCTCTTCATTACTTTAACAACTCGTTTGGTAGGTGGTAATAAACGGTAGTAATCATCATCATCATCATCATCCTACCCAGTATATCCCGCTCATAGAAAAACTAAGGCCAGGGTCTGGGGAGGGAAAGACGGCGGCAACTCATACCCATAAAGGAGAGTGCGGCCAAAGAAGTCCCTCGACTCGAGGAAGATAAATAACACGTGAAAGATAACTTAATGACTTATGGAAAAGAGAAGGACCACCACAAAAAGAAAACAAAGAACTAATAGAAAGGAAATGATAAAAGTAAGAGGTTAAGAACACTAAAAGGTAAACTAAGAGGACATCAGTAATAAACGTTGGTAATGGAAATGAAAATTAGTGTAATTTTGGTTGAAAAATCGCTTGGCTACCTTGATGGTCATGCTAGTTCAACTTCAATTATCTCATTTTCTTCATAAAATTCATTCTAATGCATTACCGTTTGGAGAGGTGCTATTAGGTGGTAATGGAAATTTGTAAACAAATTGACTTTTTTGTGTTCAAAGTTTGATTACCAAGAGAATGACATGTAACTTTTGATAAAATTTTACATTATAAATCATTCCCATTACCACCATTTAGTACCACTAACCAAACGGGCCGAAAATGTAGTGGAGAGTTTATTACGCAATCTAATAGTTTTAGTTGTTTGATAGAGAAAAATAGAGGGAATTTAAAATTTTATTTTTTATTTTTAAATAGTTGTCAAAATTTTAGCATAAATATGTGAGAAAAGTAATGAAAAAGAATACTAATACTTTAGGGTCTATATAATTGGTCGGATACCTTAGCATACACATATATCTAGAATGCAGCTACTTATTAGTAAGAATAGTATTGTCTTCATTCCGATCTCTAGGGCTATGTGTAATATGTATAATATTTAATAAGTAGAGATTTTGTTAAATTTGTTTTAATATTATAATTATGATGATTAATTATCTTTTTATATTAATTTTTACTTACATAAAATTAGCATTCACAATAAAAATTGCATTGATATAAATATGTTAAAAAGTGCTGCAAGTAAGAAGAAACAAAAAACATATTTTTTTGGGTAAAAAAAAGATTTCATTACCAAGAACAAATAACTTGATTACAAAACAAAAGAGGAGGGAGACAAACTATTGAGGATAGAGCCCTTTAGAAATCCTTTCAAAAAAAAATTCACAATTGTACAAAACCTTAAGGGGAACAAAGCACTTGATTATAATGCGTATTTTTATGTGCAGACTTGCAGTTAATGTTGTGAAGTTATAAAACAAATATACAATTTCATATTTTCAAAAAATAAAAATGAATGAAATTTTTTGATATACTATATAATTATTATAATTTTAATTTTTTTAAATGTCACCATTAATACAAAAATAAATTTGAAATATAAGGTAGTAAAAACTTAAATATTACTCCTAGGACTTATAAGAGTCATGATCCACTTCGATTCTACTCATGCTTTTGAGACCCTTGTAAATAAAAAGTACAAATACATCTCTAGCATTTATTTCTATCTCTCTATATATAAAATACTATTTAAATTTGTGCTAAAAAGTACTTTTTCCATTTTAAAATCTTTTTCTATTTCATTTTAGAAGTTACGTATTGATTATTTAGTACGAGAAGAGAGATATTAAACACAGATTTTTATAGATACAAAAGTATTAAAGTTAAATTATACTTCCTATGTTGAATCTTACTCCTATTAGATTGTGATTGCAATGTATAAAATTTTATTATATATTTTTTATTATTTTATAAAACATACTTAAAGATATTTAAATTAAATTTATGCTTAAAAACTATACAAAAATTCATTTCAGAAATAAAATGAAACCGAAGAAGTATATAAATGTTGATTTCCTAAAATGGAAAGGTAATAATGACTTATATATGGAGTATATATACACACACATTATAATTAATCCCGTTGAATTGAATCACGTACAGCATGATGTTTACCATAGAAGTTGGTAGAAACAAGTGCATGCATTTTGATAATGTGGACTTCATGTAATTAATCTTCTAATCAATTCCACGTGTACACGTAACATACTCTAATTCTTCTTAATTATGTTTGATAATTTACATGACCAAAAACAAGCTCAACGGGGCTTTGAGACTAACGTAGCTAATCATTTAGTACTTTTATTTTACTTTGACTTGATTCAAATTTTCATTTTAAAGCTTAATTTTTTAGGTCTATATATTTTTTCAAATTGAATATATCTGAATTAAATTTTAAAAATAAAACGAAGGGAGCAAATAATCCATAGTTACTTAGTTAGTCATCTAGATTCATTTTGTACTTAATTACAGTTAAAATGTATATATTACAGTAGTACGAGGTTTTAAAGATATATATCCGATATAATTGGAAAAATTGTAGATGTCATGATGTAATATGAAACTTATTTTTTCATGTTCAATAATACTTTAATTTGATTTTTACATTATTGAAAAATTTAGCTTTGATATTATCTAGTGAATTTATCTTAATATAAAATTTAGTCATGTGATATATATAAACTGTTTGATTTGTATCGTTATATAGCTTTTATATATTAACTCTTTATGAAATTTTTACATATGTATAACTAGAGATGTTATCATTTTAAATAATGCATTGATATGTTCTGAGAATTGTTTCAAGTATTTTTTTAATTAATTTTTTCTTAAACGCATAAACACAAACTAAATATGAAAAGTTTATGCATTTTTATGTGGAGGAAATGTTTTTTTTTTTTAATTATTATTATACTGAAAATGCAATTTGAAGAATTAACTAAAAGAAGGGTAGAAATCTATAACATTATCCGAAGAAAATAGTACACAGAGACAAAATAATAATACGATTCTCCAATAGATTAACAATATAATTATTATTTAAAAAAAATGTGTCATCATTTATAGTAATAGTATACCTTTTTTCTTATCATTTAGGTAACATTAATTAAAATAGATCTCTTTCTACCTAACTTGATTAATTTCCTATTATCAAATATTTTGGTTAGTATTTTATATACCATTTTTGATTGCCAACGTTATGTTTCGTAAGTAAGATAAATGAAATTAACTAGCTATAATATAAACCAATATTTGATGATATTTATATCCAAATAACAATAAAAATAGGAAAAAGACAGATGTATATGGAAATCTATCATCTATATATGCATGAAAATTACACTAAATACACCAGGGGTAACTTTTTCTCATTATATAATGTGAAATAATTCTTTATTACAAATACTTATAATATTAAAATATTCACTTAAATATAATTTACATATTTCTTACTTAGAGTATTATTTATTTTGTTTCAAGCCAACGGAACCTTCTAAATATTCAACTAATAGTGTGATGATAGTAGTAATACTCATAACAATTTATCTTTAATAACAAAAAAAAAAAATTGATATCAATAATCCAACCTTTACCCATCTGGTATGATATAATCTCAATTTTAAATTATTTTTTAATAAATCAACATTTATCCTAAGGGAAAATGTTGAATTATTATAAAATTAAATATTATACTGATAGAAAACTAAGGATAAAGAAGGAATTATTAAAAATAATTTAAAGATGGTATTATTTACAGTAAATGGGTAAAAGTTTGAATTACTAATATTAATTTTTTCTAATAAAAATAGGGGTGATTTCAAGAATATGCAACACGCAAGATGCCTGAGGGGTGATAATGCGTACAAAAATTTAATATCAATGCAACTTTTAAAATTGCTAATAGCTCTAGTAATTATACATAAAATAAAATTTCAAAAAAAAAATAAGTTTTATTAAAATTATATGATATTGAAATGAATTTATTAACATCTCATCATGTCAGTATCTTTTTTGGTTAAAAGATCGTTCATTATCAATGGTCATGATTCATAATAAATACATAGAATTTTAAATTGACAACTTTTAATAATCTTAAATTGATTATGTATAACTTAAATTGAATAATATTATTAAGTAATTACTTACAATATTAAAATAATTACTTGTAATCTTAAAGTGATTAATTCTAACCTTAAATTAATGACTAAAAGTTTTTAAGAGATTACATTTCCCATTTTATAAAAATCACTCTTTTAAGTACTTAATTAGATCAAAATTTTGATCCTATGGGACCCATACAAGACTTAATATGAATTGTTTTAAAAAAATAGCTCATTTTGTATAAGACCGTCTCATGAGATGACATTATATAAGTAGCCCATCACATTAAAACTATACTCCTAAATAATTATCCAGCTGGTCTTGGATGAAACGGCCACATAATGAGACGGTCAATTTGGGTCGGTCCAATTTGCGTGTATAACAACCTAGACATTTTTTTTTCATTTTCTGGGCATTTTTCAATTTTGATCGTAAAGGTATCAATTTTTAAAATTAATATCTCTAAGGTCAAAATTAATAAATGCCTAAAAAATTAAAATGTTATTACACGCGTGAATTGGGTTAGCTCAAATTTACGGTCTCATAATCAGACCATCCCCTCTAAGTTTTTGTGATAGTTATTATAATATATTAAATATATATGGATTAGCCAAATATAAATAGTCAGACCATCTCATTTAATAATTACTAGTGTAGAAACTCATGCAATGCATCGTTTTTTTAGCATCGGCAAATATAAATATATGATATTAAAAAATAAAGCCAGAGATATTGTAAAGTAAAAACACTCAATTTTAAAAATTATATGTATAAATTAACTTCATAATTTCAGAAATTGTCAACAATATATGATGTAATATTTATATTTTCTAATTTACTCAATTTAACTATCAATAAATGTTAGTGAAAGATAATTTAATGATAAAGATATTGGTCATGATCAAATACAATGTCATTTTTCTTTAACAAATAAATGTGTTCCATTTGGCAAACTCTCTTTAATTGTAATACTTGAAATTTTCCAAGTATTTTAGTAATCTCTCATATTTTACCCATTAGTCCCATTTATTTTTTTTATTAATAATCTCTCATCACTTTTAATTTTTATTTTATTCTTAATGTATAAGTTTAAACATAGTCATGTGGAATCTTTTTTGATTTGTATTAATACTTGGAATATTAATATAAAATGTTGTCTTGACAAATGTGAAAAACTAAATGAGAGTACTATAATGTATGATAGGTGGATTTATTTTAGTCTAATAAAATAAAATAAACTTTACCTTATTTAGTTTAATAAATATAGCAATTAATTAATATAATCATTCTTGTGGCAGATCATTGAGAGGATCACACATGAAAATTTTCAATTCTTTTAGTTAATATTATAATTTGTGTTTAAAAAGTTGATTACTTTTCTATGGCCGTTAAATAAAGTTAATTAATAAAAAGTTTATTAAATATATATCTTTTGCTAACTGAAAATTATAATTAACCAAATACGGAATCCTAACCCTAATATGACTCGATGAGTACTCACTACTCAGTGATACTCACTCAAAGGCACCCCTCAAAATCAATAAATACGCCCAAATAACCCTCAAATCTCATAAAAAAAATCCAATCTTTTATTTTCTCTTTCTCTCTCTACCATGAATCCTCCACAAAACCACCTGATTTCAGCTGCTAACGGCGGCGCTCTCTTGAACATTCCACAACCGAAAATCGATTACATGATCGAAGAATTTCCAGTGAAGTACACAAGTATCAGAGAAATTTTAACGGCGAAAAATTATCGTCGAAAAAGGACTGAAGAAGAAGTTATGATGATCAAGAATTCTTTGATCCGGCAAGTTGCTTTGGCTTATCTCTCGCCGATGACGCAGCCGCCGAATTCTAATTTTCGGTGGATCAAAAGAATTTTCAATCGAAAATTTAGTTCAGATCGTTTGAAGGAGAAAGAAGAAAAAAAGGACGATGATAATGACAAGGTTGGGTGTATTGAATTCATTTTTGGCGTCTTTTTTTGTTAAAAACGGCGCAGAACTTATAAAATGTTGCTGATTCTATGATATATAGAGAGTAATTAAAAACAGAATTTAGATAATATAATTAGAGTTTAATGTGATTCAGTAAAACTAACCAAAGAAATATGATTATATTTTATATATGTTTCAATTAAATTTTGTGGGATTGTTCTTAATTGATTTTTTTTTTGTGTATATAGAATATAACTTTTTTTGAATTTGTTTAAGCATACTTCTGTGATTTTGATGATGATATTGCATTAGTAAATCAATGATTTTAAAATGGATATAAAAAGGTCTACATTCAATGTATACATACATTAAGGGAAATTTCATGTAAAACTTGAATTATCAGCTTTTCTATATGGTAGGTAAATATTTGTTTAGTTCACGTGGTGACCGATTATAAACTTTAAATTTTTCCACATGGTAGATAAAAAATTGACGTCATGATTACCCTATTTTTCAGAACAAAATGATTTTTTCTCAAAAATAGACGTCGTAATTACCCTAATTAGCCACATATTTCGTAATAAAGTCGAAATTAATACTTAATTTAACCAAAAATTTAATATATTTTGTCTATCACATGAAAAAGTTGAAAGCTCAGGGTCATCACATGGATTTATTGATCAACGTGGAAAATCTAAAAGCTCAAAATTACCACATAAAATTTTTAATAAAAATTCCTCTTTTTCTTGATTTTTTTGCCATTCTTATGCTATGATGTAATTAATACGTATATATTAAATAAATATATATTCTTTATGTAATTAGATATATAAATCGATTTCTATAATTTATACTAGCTTACATTACCAATAATATAAAGGTTAATCTAGAACTTTGGTGAATTATATTTGATTAAGACCTTATTAGTTATTGTTTATATTTTACACTCAATATCAATTCAAAAGGTTTAATTTGTATGTTGCTAGAAAAACAACACAACAATTCTATCATAACAACCAAAAAAAATCTCATATAATTGATTCAAGTATATTGAAAATTGAGTCTTGTCTAATTTAGTTGGAACATGAACCATTTTTTCCTAGTAAAACTTTAAATTTAAGTTTATCTGCCCTTTTTTTTTTACTCTTTCTTAACCTATCCTATATATAATTATAAAAAAAAAACTAAAAATATAGTATTTTTTTTTAAAAAAAATATGCATGATAAACAAACCTTAAAGAATGTACATATGTTGTGTATTGCAAAATATATGAATATAATGTTGTATTATTGAAAAATAAAATCATTTGTTGGAAGCGCTTTTCCTTAGTTGTGTTTTCTCTTAACCCAAATGCAAATTTATTAAGTTGTATCTTTCCAAGTTACATATGCATGAAAGTAAACGTAAATACATATATGTGCATCGTGCCATGCATTTTCCACATCACATCACATGTAATAAATTCATAAAAATTTAAAGCTTAATTAGATACCTTATTATATTCTGAAATGTATACACGACAATTTCAAATAAGCATGTGCATCTGTAAAATATCGACGACAAAAAAACTATAAAACATAACGATATTTTTAGAAATTTTGTACTTCAACCATCAGCTCTAGGGGCTTTACCATCGGAATTGACTCACCAAGTCACTCTCATTTTGTACTTTCCTAATACGAGAGTGAGGATATCTCTTAACATGGATCCACATAAGTTAAGGTTGTACTTAGAGATGGTTATGGGTTTAGGATCTTGTTGGACCCGTTCCTTTATTAAGGGTTTGGGTCTTATTTTCTGAGACCCATCGGATCCGGGTCGGATCTGGATCCAGAAAATATTTGACGGGTCCGGGTCTCAAGGTATAAACCCGGACCGTACCCAGACCCGACCTCGAGACCCAGATCCTAGACCCGCCCCTCAGACCCGAACTCGGACCCTATACAATTAAATTTTTTTTACTTTTTAGTAATTATTTTGTACTTGAATTTCATGGACTCGAACAAGTGTTTGTAATACAATAATAAGTTGCCTACAAAAATACAAAAAGACTCGCAAAAGGTTGAATTTTGACAATCAAAGAGACTTTGTTTAAGACCCATTAAAGACCCATCAAAGACCCTAGACCCGTCAGATCCGAAGGGTCTAGATCTGAAAATTTTGGATCCTTAGGGTCCGAATCCGGGTCTAGATCTATAAAAAATAAAAGAGTTCGGATCCGAATCTGACCAGACCCACTCCAGGCCCACCCCATGACCATCCCTAATTTTACCTCTCTTTTTGAAACATATGCATGAAAAACCTACATATATACATGTATGTGCCACCCGTTTATCACGTTGAGTGTAATACATTCATCATAATTGGAAAATATATACTATATGTACGACAATTCAAATAAATATACGTGCGCATGTGTGTTAAATAATTAAATGTATAATAAAGTTATCTAAGACAAAAACTTGCGAACATGACATTTGTTTTTAGAGACGTATTCTTTGGCAAAATCTAGTGACTTAGGTAAGTATGTGGATTACATATTACATATATAATAAAAGTAATACACAAATAGCATATGAAATGTATAATAGATTCTTTCAGTTCAAATTTTATATGATGATCCTTCCTTTAAGGAAAACGTCCTAAGTAAGATATACAAGATCACCTAGCAAGCTAGCACTAGGATACGTCTTTGGTGTATTAATTTGAATATACATTTGTAAAGAACATTGCATGAGATGATGCATCTACAATTTTCATATAAACTTAAAATGATGACGATCGTAAAATTGTAGATTAGAATTGTAATTTCAATAGCAATTGTAAAAAGTATGCTCAAGAATTCCTACTAGCAACGGAAGAGAGTGAATCTTTTTTATAGACGTGGTGAGAAACTTTGTCACAAGGTGAAAGCAAAAATGGTTTAAGCCATGAATCATTCACAAATTTTCAATGGAGACGCTCTTATGATGATATTATTTCTGCAGGGTTGACCTATTTTATATTTATAGTTTTAAAGTGATTATTTATAACCTTAAAAAATTACTTACAATCTTAAAATGACTAATTAAAACCTTGTGATTACTTAATATAGTTTTAAAGTGATCATTTGTCACCGTAAAGTAATCACTTAAAATTTTAAAATGATCACTTATAACCTTAAAATAATCACGTTAATATTAAAGTGACCAATTTTAACCTTATATTGATCAACTAAAGTTTTTAAGCAATTATATTTTCTTATACTTTTTTAATCACTTATAATATTAAAATTTTCTTATATTTTTTTAATCACTTATAATATTAAAATAATCAATAAAAAAATAATTTTATTATATGGGCCCATACAAACTTACTTAAATCCGTTTAAGAAATTGTCTACTTTTACTTGGTCTTTATATAAAGATAATTAATAAAATAAAACTTACTTAAATCCGTTTAAGAAATTGTCTACTTTTACTTGGTCTTTATATAAAGATAATTAATAAAATAATTAATAACAATCATCTCTTTTACTAACAGAAACTCCGCAATAATAGTAATCCTATTGCTAATGTGGCGGAGAGCACAATCATAACAAAAATAATTTAATAAAAAGTATAAAAGTCATAAATATATATGTTAAAAATTAATTTTTCAATCAATACTACAAAATAAAATTTTTTATAATCTAATTTGACGAGTTTTCATATTGTGGGATTAATTTTCGAAATTGTGAATTGAAATGTATATATATTTAAACTTTATAAAAGATTTACATAAAATGTGTGTAGCTCAGTTGGTCGTGAGTGTTCCTTAAAGACTTTAATACAAAAAGTCTCAAATTAAAATACTATAAATTATAAATTTTTTACAAAATTTTAGTGCTCTCACGTACTGGTGCGTCATCCAATTGGATCTGCCCATTATCCCTAATATGACCAGAACCCTACCCAGTGCATAGTGCACCCCTCAAATCAATAAATACGCCCAAATAACTCTCAAATCTCTTCAAATATCCCATCTTTTAATTTCTCCTTCCCTCTCCACCGTAAATCCGCCGCAAAACCACCTGATCGTAGCTGATAACGGCGGCATTCTCCCAAACATTCCAGAACCGAAAATCGATTACCTTTTAATTACCATTACAGCTCCATTATATACACAAACTAGAAGTTAATTAAGGAAATAATATAACTAGGAAATCTATACTTGCCCTAATACATTTGCTAAAAAAGGAGTAACAAAATCAGAATATCCTCAGAATAATATATTTCCACAACATGAAGGAAGAATTTCCAGTGAAGTACACAAGTATCAAAGACATTTTAATGGCGGAAAGTTATTATCGGAAAAGAACCGAAGAAGAAGTTATGATGATAGAAAATTCTTTGGTTCGACAAGCTGCTTTGGCTTATATCTCACTGTTGATGCAGCCGCCGAATTCTAACGGTTATTTTCATTGGATTAAAAGAATTTTCCCTCGAAAATTTCGTTCACGTTGTTTGAAGGAGAAAGAAGAAAAAAAGGACGATGATAATGACAAGATTGGGTGCATTCAATTCATTTTTGGTGTCTATTGATTTATACTCTCTCTGTTTATCTAAGTTTGTTATATATCTACGAACAAGCTCTCGGGAATTTAATTAAAAAGAGAATTTAATTAATCAAGATTAGAATTTTAATTTTTGTTTTATTTAAGACTTTGATTGAAGATCTAAAAATTGAATTAATGTTTGATTATTAGATCATATAATTAGGGTTTAATGTCATTCAATACAACTAAACAATGAAATATGAATATATTTTATGTTTCAATTAAATTTCGTTGGATTGTTATTAATTGACGTTAATTTTTTTTGTTTATATAGAATGTAATTTTTTTTTTAATTCTTTTAGCATACTTCTACGGTTTTGATGATGATTTTATAATAGTATATCAATGATTTTAAATTTTGTAAAAGGCTACACTCAATCTATCTATATATTTTTAAAAGATTTTCTCTTTTTCTTGATTTTATACCATTAATTCGTGTGCTATGATGTGATTAATATATATAAGTTGAATATATATTCTTTGTGGAATTAGATATATGGATCGATTTCTATAATTTATATACTAGCTTACATTACCAATAATGTAAAGGCTAATCTGATCTAGAACTAATTTGGTGAATATTTGATTAAGAACTTTTTTTTTTGAATAAATATTTGATTAAGACCTTATTAGTATAGTTGGTTATATTTTACAATAAATATCAAATAAAAGTTTTAATTTGTGTATTGCTTGAAATAACAACAAAACAATAATGTTAGAGTCTTAATTCCAAAATAATGGGGTCGCTAAATGAACTAATATATCATTGTTTTTTGGTTCATGATCAAGAGATGTGGCTAAGTTTTATTGAGCTGATTGTTACTAACTTAACACTCGCTCTTCTCCTTTATCCGCCTTGATATTGGCAATAAACAACAAACACTCAGAACTTAAACCTTGTTAATCAACTTAATAAAAACGACTCGAAACAACTCTTTAGTAATAAAAATATTATGATTAGTTATATGAATAACTGAGAAGTGAGATCAGTCAAAATTCTATCATCACCACCAAAAAAAAATCTCATATTGATTCAAGTATAGTGGGAACCGAGTCTTGTCTAATTTAGTTGGAATATGAATAACTTTTTTCAAGAAAAACTTAAAGTTCAATTTTCACTGTCTCTTTCTTTTACTCCTTTTTTCTCTCAGCCTACTCTATACTCTTTAAAAAAAATCAAAGTATAGTAGGAGTATTTTTCTAAAAAATATATGCATGATAAACAATTCTATGTAAAGAATGTATATATATTGATACAAACTCTATTCATTTGGAAACCTAAGTTGTGTATCGCAAAATATATCAATGTTGTAATATTAAAAAATAAAAATCGAATAATGTGCCCCTCATTGATGCCTTACATTAGTTGTATTTCTTTTGACATATATAATTCACATAAATTAAGGTTGTACCATTTTTTAAAAACATATAATGAAAAATCCACATGTTTATTACGCTGAATGCAATACATTTATCATAACAGGAAAATAAATTATATCTCATCATTTTTTGGGAAATTATATATGTATGACAATTCAATAAGTACATGCGCGCATGTGTTTGTGTATGTAATAAATGAATAATAAATTCATCTAAGACAAAAAAACTTGCAAACATGACATATACTAAAAACGTCTAATTCGTGGCAAAATCTATTAGCCTACGTAAGTGTTCTGCGACAGCAGAAGCAAAGATCGAAAACAATAATGAAACAATAAAGATTCAAACAAACAATAAAGAAAATCATACCGAGAAATTAACGTGGTTCAATATCAACGTGATAGCTACATCCACCGGCACCAAGAATAAACTTTTCACTACAAACCGGAAGATTACAAGATGAACACGAGAAACCACAACAATGCTTTCCAAGCTTTTTCTCTCTTAGTTTTCCTCACTTTGTGTTTTGCACTGCATCCCCTTTTTTAAATTCTAAGTACATGGGGCCTTTATATAGTATACCTCATAATAAAAAGAAATTGGGGTTAAGAAAATAGAAAAAACCGTCAAAGACTAAGAGTAACCGGCCAAAAACGTGCCAAGAAACCGCCATTACTCGAGCCGCGAAACAAAGGCAGAACACACTCTACGCCCTGCGGATTGAGACAGCACATACTCCGCACCCCGCGGAGGTCCTACTGTTCGAATCACTGTATTTCAACAGTAAGTTTGTGCAATACCACATCAAATGTATAATAAGTTCTTTTAGTTCAAAAATTTATATGAAATAGCTAAGATAAGTCTTTGGCGTATTAACTTGAATATGCATTTGTAAAGAACTTTGCAATATGAGATGCAACTATAATCTTTATGGGAACTTAAATAATGCTTGTAAATTGTAAAGTAGAATTGCGATTTTAATAATAATGCTTAAAAATGCTAAGGCAACTAACCGATCGACACGATGAGTAATATTGTATGTTAAAGGTATAATAAATTTATCCAAGAAAATTAACTACTTGATTCTTAAATATGCAGGCTTTAAACTGACTTTTTATTTTTTAAATAGAACGGGCTATAAATGGGCTTTATATGGATCTTAATGGGTCATTAAGATTATTATTATTTACTTGATAAATTATAATACAACTATAAATTTACAATTATAATAGTCTAATTATATTGACAAAAACAAGTAAGTTGATTAGACAATTTACACAGTCAGACATACTTATATATATGAATATTTTAAAGAACAAAATATATATGGGCCAGACTGGCCAAGAAGGATCAACCTATTTTGAGCCCGTTTTATTTTTTGAGCTTGGGCATATCCATTTTTATTTGAGCCCCTCTCGGTTCTTCTTCCACCCATTGCCCATGTCTAGAGGAGACCTCGCGCGAGGCTACAAGCCTACAACTACCTTTATTATTAATAATTAATGCAACCGGTCTTATATGAAACCGTCTCATCATAAGATAGTCCATACAAGTAAGCTCATTTCTCTAAGTGATCAGTTTAAAATTATAAGTGATCACTTTAAGGTTATAAGTGATCACTTTAAGACTATAAAATGTCATTACTTTGAAAATAAATGTAAATTGGGCCAACCCAATTAAAATAGCTTCACCGTGAGACCGTCTCATATGAGAATTTGTGTAATCAATCATATATTCTATTAATTTTATTGTATAATAGCAAAAGACAATTTGATTGTAAGCATGCTATTTGTCTTTTTTTCATTTGATAGTATTAATGTAATTTGACTTATTTGTATTTTTTTGACTTACCATATTTACACATTTGCATTTTTGAAAAAATTTATATATTAATGAATGCAATAAATCACAATTATTCCAATTACACTATTATATATAAATGTATAGTTTAGAAAATTATACTGAAAAGTAGATAAAATACTGAAATTACAATAGTAGAAAATTATACTACAATATAAATTACATTTATTCCAATTATACTGCAATTTATTAAATTATAAGAAATACATAATTGCCCTTTTTCCAAAAATATTGTTGAATATTTAAATGATATAAATTCATTTAATATCATTAAATTCAGTTATTTACATTGTTAGACTACCATGATTACAATTTTGAATTTTAAGAAAAATGTCAAAAATACTGGACCAAATGACAATTATGGAAACAAATAAATTAATGCAAAAAAATTAACCAACTTCAATCAGCGTGTAGTAATCTGACTATCTTAACTACCAAATATAGTGCAATAAAAATCAATCAACTTCGAACATTGTCTGATTTTCTGTAATGTAATTATTCTTTTATAAAAATAAAAATTTATAAACACTTTCAAAGCATAAATTACAATATAAATAGCCCCATATGGTCATTCCAATTATTTGCTTATACTATTTCTCTTCTCTAAACCTTTAATGTTGTTTAATAATATTTTATATAATAACCATGAGTTTAAATTACACTCAAGAAATTAAGAGTGATAGAAGAACATGTAAAATTAATGAATATTAGTAAAAGTCAAGGAAAAACGGTATCCCATGTTGGTTTGTTCCTACCTTAGCCTATTTTTAGTCATGGACAATTTTACGTTGACATTTTTAGAGTAACTAGCAGGAAAGGACTAAAAAGTAACTAGCAGGAAAGGACTAAAAATTCTCATATGCGACAAGAATAGTGATTGGTGAAATGTGTCATTGAGACAACCCCTATTTTAGCGGCTTAATTAATAGTAATTAATTTAGTTAATTTGGGTATTAAATTTTAAGTATGTTATTTAATTGGGACTCAGAATAATATTTTATTATTTAAGGATATCAGTCGTATTTAATTTGGGATCGAAGTAAGTAATACAAAGAAAACTGGGTGTAGTTGAAAATAGATAAAAATGATGCATGAGTCTTTTAGAGGATGTGTCAATCTATTTACTAACCCACCTCTTCATAAACCTCAATACTTATCATTAGGATTCATCATCAATCACTTCATCTTGCAAAGAACTAAAATTAATCCTACTTCATGGAGATATCATCGCCATCTTATGGAATCACTATTTCTACTCCAAAACACACCAAAATTCAGAATTCAACTCCAATTGCTTAGATTATCAAAAGCCCTATGTTATTAGAAGCAAATTGATTAAGTATCATCAAGTTTCAATTAACACTAAGGTTAGGGTTTTGTATCAATTCAAGTGTAAAATTTGGGTTTATTGAAGAAACGAGAACTAGGATTCTTCTATCAAGATCAAATGTGAGATTTTGTTACTCAAATTAAAGTTCAAGATTGAAAATTGGAAGGTTCTTCAATGGTAATTAAATATTGTGTTGAAGTTAGCTAGTTCATCCATGTCTTTTGAAGCTTGCGGTCGCGTGGGCACTTGAATCGCCCCAAAATAAGTTCGTATGAGAGAGCTATGCTCAAAATACTAATAGGATGTCCTGAAATTCCGAAAATAGCATTTTGGATTTACTTGTTCATAATTAAATTTGGGGTTCAAATTGAGTACTCCTTTTATCAAGTGTTTAGGATTATTATTTATCCCTCAATTGAGTTTTATTGATTGGTTAATTTGAGTTATAGTGTAACACACCCGAATTTCCTCCCATCCTTTACGGTTTTGATTTCGTTGAGGGGTCGGAAATTCAGGGGTGCCCCTGAATTTCCGACCTCTTAACGAAACCAAAACTGTAAAGGATGGGAGGAAATTCGGGTGTTATATATAGGTTCTTATTTAATTAATTTGGGTATTTGGTTTTAGTATCAAATTTGAGAACATAAGTATCAATTGGGTATTTGATTAGTTGATATTATTTGGGTAATGATATAAGTTGGGTATTTGGAATTTAAGATTGGTGTAAAATTGGTTAAACTCCATTGATAGTAACTTAAGCTTTTACTGTAACACCCCGGCCCAACGGACCACTGGTGACTACTCATGGAAACTGTAGATTGGCCACACAGACCAACACATGTCTTTCAAGCGCACTTTGGCCTCACTCGTGCGCACCCGAGAAAACTTTTCAGAAGGTCACCCATCCTAAGATTTCTCCCCACCAAACACACTTAACTGTGAAGTTCTTAGCAAATGAGCTCCCATGAAAAAAAGATGCACCTTGTTGATATGAGGAGTCTATCAATCATTTTAAATCTCAATCTGGGGTATCACACTCATCCCCACTTAGGAATACAACGTCCTCATTGGACCGTAGTTTCAGGATCTTTTCCCCCGCTAGGTGCACTAAACACACAATTAGTCACGGTCGCAGGGTTGGTTTGTGGGCCAGTCAACAGTCTCTAGGAGTAGTCACCAGCGGTCCGTTGGGCTGGGGTGTTACAAATGGTATCAGAACAACCCTGCGATTGTGGCTGATTACTGTTCAGTGCACCTTGCGAGGGAAAAGATCCTGAAACTGCGGTCCGATGAGGATGTTGTATTCCTAACTGGGGGTGAGTGTGATACCCCAGATTGAGATTTAAAAGGATTGATAGACTACTCATATCAACAAGATGTATCTTCTTTTCATGGGAGCCCGTTTGTTAAAAACTCCAAAGTTAAGCGTGCTTGGTAGGGAGTAATCTTAGGATGGTTGACTTCTTGGGAAGTTTTCCTAGGTGCACATGAGTGAGGTTAAAGTGCGCCGGAAAGACTTGTGTCGGTCTGTGGGGCCAGTCTATAGTCTCTATGAGTAGTCACTAGCGGTCCGTTAGGCCGGGATGTTACATTTACACGTTGATGAGAATTGATTGGTATTTTATATGTTGATTGTTATTCATGGTATAGAAAGGTAACCTACAAGCAAACTACTATCTTTTAAATTTAATTTAAGTATTTCAAAGTTCAAGTTATGTTTTATAAGGTGTGGTATTACTGCTATTGTTATTTGAGAAAAATCGTATAATTTTTAGTGTTCGAAATTTTGGATTTTGACTTTGTTTGACCTTACTTCTAGTCCTTGATCAAAATTATGTTTTGTATGTTCACAACTTTATAAATATGAGCTTTTAAATATATGGTACTATGAAAATGAGTTATGGTTATTGATTTCAAAGAAAATCAAGTGATTTATTGATTCGTTTTATATTGAAATGTTCGACATTGAAAAATGTCCATTTTTGGGAATTGACAAGGATATTTATATCCGGATTATTGTGAAATCCTTTAGCTTGATAATAGGTAATGGTCATTCGGATCGGTCTCGAGTCCCTGATCCCGTTTCGTTCTTGCAAGAACCGTATTTTCGGTGATGACGATCACCCATGTTCTCAGGATTTAGATCAAGCCTACTTCCTGACGGTCCATTATATTTCCACGTTTTAAAATGTTGTTACATTATTATTTTAATATGAGTTTTGAATAAATACGTTTGGTATATAAAGTTTTGTTTATTTCGCAATGAAATCATATGTTCCATTTGTCGTATTGTTTCGCTATTAACTTGTAAAATAATAGCCGTATTTTGATTTCGCTATTAACTTGTTCATAGCCGTATTTATGTCGATACCAAACGGTGTTTTAAAAGAGTTTGGATTTGGATAAAATAACGTTTATAGATAGTTACCAATTGAGCAAGGAATTTGATTGGAGATGTTTGTTAATGACTTATATATAAATGTAATAGTTTGTTGGATTACTCAACAATTCAATTGTTGACGGTCTTTGATGGGGCCTATCCCTTACGGGGATAGATCCACTTTCAGGTCAACTCTAATATGGATGGACTTTTGCTGCTCATATGTGTTATGTGTCGCGATAGCGAGGGCGTTATTTCACGATAGTTAACTTCTAATGACATTTTAAAGAATCATGTGGTTGTAAAATTAAAAGATTTAGATATTTTTTTAATGTATAAACTTAGCTTATGAATGGTTTGTAATTATTATTATAATAAAATTTTGTAAAGTTTTAAAATACTCTGGTATTGGTTTGCTGTGGCTATCGAGCCACATGTCGGATTCAACCCAGACTTCTATGAGACTTCCGTTGTGCTTTGTAAACAGTGTTATTACACTAATTGCGTTGGTTTGTGCTGTTTCAGTCATCGTACTGAGAATGTAGTATATATAGAGGTGTTCAAAACAAACTATTTATTAAGAACCTATTTTGGGTTTATTTTGTATTTAATTCCTTTTCAATTACAATATACATATGTAAAACTTTATAACCCACCTTCATTTAATATTTTTATTAGTCTTAAATTTCATCAAAATATTAACGTATTTAAAAATCTGTACAATACACGGGTTTTTATACTAATAAATTAATAAATTATGATTCAATGTAATTTATTTTCATACTTCAACCTAGAGTTAATGTTAGGGATACATGCTACACAAATTCTTGTATTACTTTTTCCCTTCTTCATACATGCTACACAATTTTTGTATACTATTCTCCATTCAAATCTATTTTATATATTAAGATTAATTAATATGTGTGAGAAAAAAATAATCTATTAAAATCTTATTTAAATCATGTAATTGTATAAATTTATAATACATATAGTATTAACTTTTTATAATTTTTAATTAATTATACATAATTTTAAATTTAAATAATTAAAATAACTTATTAAATTATTTAAAAAAGTTACATGTTACATATAATGAAAGGGAAAAAATATATTAGTTTACTTATTGTCAGAAAAAATAAAATAAAATACTCCATTTCTGAACATAGTGGCATGGTTTTTATGAGGATTAATAATGATTTGCTCGGTGTTTATTTTGTTCCGATTTGTGTTTAGTTGATTATTTGGAAGATCAATTTGGTAGCATAATCATCACAATAGTGGAGCCAATTGAGTTTGACTTTCCACTTGATAAAGTGTTTGCTTACCTTTCTATAAGTGATCTCTTTTTCATCTTTTTTTAATTATATATATGAAAGTTAGGATCAGTGTTTCTATTTCTAGAATGATCTCATCATCATAGCATGATAAATTTGATGCCCTTTTTCTGTTTCTCAAAAAAATTAAGAAGAAAAGAAAATAATTCTTTTTATAATCATGAGTATGAATTAAATTCTTATTATAGAGAGAAAGGATCACCATTTAATCATTTCACTAATTCTTGATTTTTAAATGTTTTTTTTCTTCTTTTAGAATTATGAAATAACTTAACAAAGGATGGGAGAATGCAGGTTATATAGATGTTGATAATGATAGGCTTAAATATTTATTATTATTATTTTTTTTTTCATTTTTAGAGGCGGGTAAAAACTACCAATTGGATCGGCCTTGATACTTCAAGAATAAGAGGCAAAAGATAAATTATGGGCCTCTAAGCCCTTAATGTATTTAAAACATAGATTAAAAAATCAATATGTAATGCTAGAAAAATATGTAAGCATCAATACATAACATTAATTCTATTATGTAGTATGCTATTTATTTTGCATCATTTTCTTATTTAAATGATCATTTTAACGTTATAAGTAATCATTTTAAGATAAAAAACGTATATTAGGTCAGTTCAATAGTGATGATCTCACCGTGAGACTGTCTCATTTAAGAATTAGTATTAATATTATAAACACAATTCATTTCCACTCTTAATCGTATTTCATTTTTCACATTTTTTCGATCCTCTCCTAAAAGTCTTTCTCTCTTTAATTCAATATCATTGGATCACAAAAAAAAAATACTAATTTAGTACTCTTTCCCTTCTTAAAAGTGAAAGGAAGATATGTAGAGATAATATATATTATTAAAATATTAAAATGAGAATGAATAAAGATATTTTCATTTAAAATCTATAATATTAATAGAAAATTTTTTATGAACATAATAAATAAAATACCTAAAAATAAAAAATAAATTTTTTTTTAAGAAATATAGGAAGTACCTAAAATAAAATCTTTAAAAAAAAAAACCCAAATAGTATATAGGAACCACCAATAAGCAAAGTATATGCCTTGTCCATTCATAGACCACTCAAACTCTCACACATCTTCATCATCTTCTCTTTCTCACTCATCTTCCCACCATCAAAACCACTCAAAAAAACCACCATGGAAATCTCTTCATCACCATCATCAGAATTATCTGAGATCATCGAACACGTGGTACTCTTCAACATCAAAGATCAAGAACAAGATCAAGATCCATCAAATGTCAAAGCTATGATCAACAATCTCAACGGTTTAAATTCACTTGATTCTGTGCTATACCTTACTTCTGGTCCTATCCTCCGTACTAGATCACTCCCTTCTTCTCTCAGATTCACTCACATGCTTCATGCCCGTTACTCCACACGTGCTGACCTTTCTCACTACACGCTCTGTGACCAACACGTGTCAGTTGTTAACTCTTTTGTTAAACCCATTTGTGAAGATGTTATGGCTGTGGATTGGCCCGTTAATCTATCGGGTCCGACGGTTCCAAGACCCGGGTCGGGTATGAGATTTACTTTCTTTAAAGTTGAAACTGAAGAAGAAAAGGAAAAGTTAATTGAGGGGTTAAAAAAAATAAAAGAAAGTATAGGGAGTTTTGCGCAAATGAGTTATGGAGAGAATTTTTCAGAACGTGGGAAAGGATTCAGTGTGGCGTCACTTGTGGTGTTCCCTGATTTAAATGAACTTGATGCAAGTGAAGAGTATGAAGATATGATGAGATTGTTGATTGATAAGATTAAAGTTGATGATGATCAAATTATAGGCGTTGATTATGTGGTTCCTCGTATTACTCCTGTGATTTTTGGTACAGAGTAGTCTGTCCGTACCAAAATATTTGTCCCATTATTTTATTTTATTTTTTTTGAAATGGCCCATTATGGTTTGTTGGGCTATGAAGTTTTTAGAAAGTATGGGGTGAATATTTGGAGAAAGAAAAATTGTAACTTTGAGGGTTTTTTTAAAAAAAATAATTTTTGTAAGTTTTTTTCCTTTTTGTTCAATTTTTTTGGTGTAGCCTTTGGTTTATTTTAATCTTGATCCAATAATAAAGTAATGTAGAATGATATCTACTCTTAAATTTTGTGCATTATTCATAAACACTTAATTTTGAAGCAGTATAAATCGTAAAATACTCCTATAAAATAATTTTAGAGACTATATTTGAAGTTACAATAAAAAAAAATTAACGTGGTAAAAAATAAATTTGTAAAATTAGATGTGCATTAGAGAAATTCTAATTTTAATTTATATTAATTTTTGGGTCATAGTGTCATACAGTCTTTGTTACTTATTATTTGTTCATTTTAACTTTGCATTTGTAATTATGTAAAATTTAATTATTTATTTATAGTTGATTACCTTTGAATTTAGAGATTTTACCTTTGCTAATTTGCCATTAATTCTCACTTTTAATATTTGTTTCAAACTATCTTTACCTATAGCCATATACTTTGAGCCTTTGACCAACTAGTAACAAAGTGAATATTTTGGGTCTTCAAATTTGAGAGGGAAGGATCTTGGACCTAATAACCGACCGCGAGTATGGACAGTTTTATACATATTTAAATGTAAATTTTGCTTTAAATTTGCTTTTTAGTTGGATTTAAAGCAATGTAAATTTTACTTTGAACTGTTTGACTAATCATAAAGCTAGAAAAACTATTTACCTAGCAGAAATGTATAAATATATTTAAAATACTCTCAAGAAAAGGATCAACCCTTCCAAGTAAATATGAGTATGAATTTTACGTTTGGACTTGTACATAGTTCACACATAAAAATAAAATTGTATATTATAAACGTGACAAGATAATGTCCTTGTAATAGAAATTGGTACTCGTCTCCTTGTAATAAAAAAAAATTTGTAAACTTAAATGCATGAAACCAACTTAAATTTCATCTATTTTGTATAAATATAATTTTAAATTATGAAAAAAATGATTAAAGGAAAAAAAGGAATGGTTGTCATGTAATACGAAGCTTGAGGTCCACTCACCGGACAAATATAACAATGTTTTGTTCTTTTGCCCCTTGTATATTACTTCGAAAAATTGAGGTAGAGAATGATCAGATACAAAATAAGTAGATGATATAAATAAATTAGCTAGTTAAGAAGAACATAAAATATAAATTTGTAGCTATTGAATTAAATAATTATCACTAAACTAAAATAAAAAATAATACAAAATTTAAAAAGATAGATGGAGTGTTATAAAAAAACAAGAAAAAAACGTTTATTATTATAATTGTGTAACGTGCACGATTTTGAAGATCAGACAACACTTGCAATTCTTGTTTCCTCTATAATGATAATATTATGAATGATGAGGTTTCCCTTTGTGATGAGATAAGTATAACTAATAGACTAATCAAATTGATCTAAAATTACATCCATGTTGGTCCAAAAGGATAACATAGTTTACACGTCACCTTTTTAAAAAAATTATATGTTATCCATAATCCATTTGTCATGTTGTCAAAAATTTCGGTATCTATTTGAGTTTACTACTAAAACTGATAATTTAAAAGCGTTATATTAATAACATATTATGAGAAAAAATGTCATTTAATTGCGAATTCAAAAGGACAGATGAAGAAATTTGATAGCTAATCTATTTTTGAAACAAACAGATATATAACAGTAACATTTAATCTTGCACTATTTCTCATTCTTTTATGTTTAAACTAGATATATAAAAACCTGTGCGAATACACAATATGACATATATTACTTTCAAGTTTCAAGTAACGATAAAAACAATCATCATATATTTGAATATCTTTAAAAAGTTTGACATATATTATCGTTCAAGTACCAGTATCGACATTAGTTTCACTTAACTAATGAAGTTTTAGACCTTATATACTTTTTTTGGTTTTAACCTCGTATAATATTTTGAAATCATTTACGAATCACAAACTCATATTTTGGTTTTATAAATTATTTAAATTATAGGGTTTCTTTATCAAGTTTTTTTATATTTTTATTTGAGGTAGACTAGATAATTTCTATCAGGGGAGAGAATTAATGGAAGAAAAATAAGCTCTTATCACACCGATAAATGTATCATGATTTCTTTGAAAAAGAAGAGGATATCTTTTTAAGAATATTATTACGTGAGTTCCATCATAGAGTTGGGCCCATGGTCCACACTCCACGGTCCACCTTATGAAAAATATCTGTCAATTATCTTCATGGATGTTGATGGGTCTTTCAGGAAGATTGTTCTTCCCACATCCCACACTTGTTAAAGTAAATTCTATGCTTTAGATGGATGCCATTAAAGCTTGTTTAGATTGTTGGTATCCATTGATTTGACAAGGTGAAAGAGTATTCGCTGATTAACTTATTGTTAAATATGTTGTTTAAGTTAGCTGTTATGAAGATTTTCTATAAAAATTAATTTTTAGTTATTGGTATTTTATTAGAGGAAAAATGAGTCAAAAAGTCAAAAGCCGATAAAAGTGTTACTTTAAACAAATTTTTGGTTTTACCTTAACTAAAAGCAAGCTTTTTAGTTGGCTTCAAAGCTTTTTTTATCAAATATTTTTTTGTTGTTTAACCAACTAAAAGGACAAAGCCAGAAGCCAAAAGTCAATCAGTGTTTATAAAAAAAAAAGGTGCAAGAATGATCTGCATTATTATGACATCATTCAAATTTGGTTAAGTATGTGCAAATTTGTTTTTGTGTATTTTCTCAAAAGATCACATACTAATTTAAATTTGATCATTTACATGCTTATTAACTCTTTCTTATTTTCTCCACGTTAGGACTTGAGACTCAACAGTTGATATTGCACCAATCATTGTTAACAAATTTAAATAGGAATTTCAATGTTAGATTAATCTCAAACTTCACTAAGTTCTGTGTTTATATAATCTTACAAGTTACATTTATGTATTGTACACCTTATATTCTTTACAACTATACAATACAGCTGATCTGAGTATTGGCCGGAATTGGGAAGAATTTCAGGCCTGTTTTGAACAGTCGAGACTGCATTTCACGATCAGGATTAACTTACCCATCACCAATAATCTCCACATGAGCATTTCCCGTATTTGAAACGATGAAAAATCTTTGAATCTCCGACTATAATTTCTCGTCGAGTGATTTCTGAAATTTTCTTAGCAGCAGTGTGACAATCTTCACACAATCTGATGTTCTTCCTAACTAGAACAGGTATTCCTAAAACGGTAGAGATCAAACCGAATGTGATAGCTAATCTGACACTATGAACTGCAGGGGATTTCGCCCTTTTCTTCGCTAATTTCGCAGGATCAAACTTCATCGAGTTCTGAACATACACCACGTCCTCGATCTTCCTCGAAATAATAGCTAATGCATCATAAATCACACCAATTTTCTCATGAAATTGATCGTAATTAACAAACCTACTAATCTTTCCCTGAATCTCAATTGTGCTAAACCCAACTGTTCTTTCTAATCCCTCTTGCTTCATAATGTAGTTAATCCTCTCTACATCTGCCCACATTCCCAATTCAGCATACAAATTCGAAAGTAATACGTAACAGCCTGTATTATTATGATCTACGGATAGGATATACCTTGCTGCAAGCTCAGCTATTTCGATACTTTTCTTGGCTCTACACGCCGATAGTAAAGATCCCCATATCCTAGAAGTCGGTAATAAAGGCATTTCCTCGATGAAACGCAAGGCTAAATCTAAGTTTCCTTGACGACCTAGAAGATCAACCATACATCCATAGTGCTCGATTTCAGGGTCAATACCATAATCCCATTTCATTAGTTTGAAGTACTTCCAACCCTCTTCAAACATACCCGAAATGCTACAAGACGATAATAATGACACAAAAGTACTTGCATTTGGGTGAATTCCCTTAGATAGCATGGTATTGAATAAGTCTATGGATTCAGTTCCGAAACCATACAAGGCATACGCCATGATGATAGTGTTCCAAGAAACAACATCGTCCTTAAACAACAGACTATCGAATATTTTACGTGCACTAATGAGGTCTCCGATTTTGGCATACATATAAATGATTGCATTCTCAATATAAGGATTGAATATAAGGCATGATTTGATAACATAACTGTGAATTTGCTCACCTTCTCTTAAGGAAGCTAATTCAGCATAGGCAGGCAGAACGCTAGCAAGAATCACGGCATCAGGTTCAAGATTGGCTTTCAAGAAGCCTTTGAACAGTTCTAAGCCCTCTTTATAACTCTCATTCTGCACATAAGCTGCAACCATAACGTTCCATGATATCGAGGTTTTTGACTTCATTTGGTTGAATAGAAGCTCGGCACATTCCAGTTTTCGACACTTTCCATACATATCAATCAATGCAGTCTCCAAAACTACATGAGCAATAAAACCTTTCCTGACAGCAAAACCATGAACAGATTTACCGTGCAGAAGAGAGCGCGTTTGAGCACAAGCGGGAAGTAAGTTTATCAATGTGATCTCATCAGGAACTAACTTATAATCCTCCTGTATTTTCTTCAAGGAAGAAAATGCTTCAAAGGGCATTTCATGTAAGACATACCCACTTATCATAGCGTTCCAAGCTCCAATATTCATCCGATCTATGCCAATGAAATACCTTTCAGCATAACCTAAATCGTGACACTTACTATACATGTCAATCAATGTGGTTTGTACCATAACATCCATTTTAAGGCCAATTTTGATCAAATAGCTATGAATTTCCTTCCCTTTCTCTAGAAAACTATTGATACAACAAGCATTAAGAGCACTTATTATGCTAAATCTATCAGGGATCATGCCAAACACCTGCATATTGCGAAAATACAGGAGCGCGTTACACCCATCATTAACCGAAACATACCCACTAATCATTGAATTCCATGATACTAAATCCTTAACTACCATTTCATTGAATAATCTCTCACTATATTCCATAAAACCAAGTTTTGAATACATTGCAATCAGTGCATTACAGATGTAAAGATCCTCACTTAATCCTGTTTTTATCACTTTAGCTTGAACTTTGTCTCCGTCATCCATTAATAACAACCAAGAACAAGCTGTAATCACAAAAGGGTAAGTCAAATAATCTGCATTAACCCCATCAAATTGCATTCTTTGATAATAACAAATAGCCTTGTCGTATAAACCAACATCAACCAGAGCTCTTATTATTACATTCCACACAAAAGTATCTCTCTTGAGCATTTTATCAAACATCTTGAGTGCATCTTTCAAACATCCATTTTCTATTAAGGTACAAAGATTCTTAGTTTGTAACTTCAACTCATATTTTGCTAGACTTTCTTGGATTTTTTGAGCTGAATTGGGAAGTCTAAATTTGGGTGAAGGAATATCATTTTGATTCTTGATTGGAAATGATGATACATAATTTGTTATCCTAGAATTTGTGGGTCGGTTATAAGGAAGATGAAAGTGTGTGCAAGTTAAGAGAGTTGCCATGATAATTAATGATTCAAGCTTTCTTTTCATAAGTTGTTGGGTTTTGAAAGAGCTTAGGAATTATAGCCAAGTCTTGGTGCATGATTACTTCTTCCATGTTTTTGGTAGTAGCAACTTAGTTGTAAAGATTTTATTTTTCAAAGGGCATAATTTTGGTGTATATGCAAGGAAGGTTAGCATGTTCAACATATTTAATTATATAGTCTTGAAAAATTAGAGTTCTGAATATTAAATTATGTAGTATATGTTTAGTGTTTAAAGTTATATAATTTTTGAAATTCCACAAAGCCTTTTATGAAAATTTTCAATTTTTACTCCACACTGTGTATATGAAAAAGAAAAATTCAAAGACACTTAAATTTATTTTATTTATTTATGGAGTATTTATTTTTAAAATATAAACAATAAAAATAAAAAAAAAGTTAAAGATTGAACTAACAATAGATTAGAAAAAGGAAAATTTGTTTTTGAAACTTGGCGCCTCAAGGTTACATATTTTTAATATTATTATTTATTAATTTATGTGGTTAACCAAATTTGTAAATGTATTTGTTTACCAACCCAAATAAAAATATTGCTCTCAAATTATAAATAAAGGAATATAAATAATTGTTGATTTTTGAAAAAACTTAATTAACACAAGATTACAAAAGTAATCTACAAAAATAACTAATCATAACTCATATTTTGGAATATGGTCAAACCAATGTGTTTTCTAAGTGATGTCGGTGGCATTGTCAAAATCGTAAATTGTAACATATTCATTTGTGGAAAATTTGAAATGTTTAAGTCAAAAAATCAAAAAAAATAAATTAAATAATCTAACTTTTAAACTTATTCAAAAAATAAGCGTGAAAATTTTAAACTTAAAGTTTGGAGTTGTTCACAGTTACTAACTGCGAACAGGCAAATAGGACAAAAATAGCTGTTTGCAGTTAGTAACTGCGAACAACTATTTTGTCCTATTTGCCTATTCCAGTTAGTAACTGCGAATAATTCCAAACCTCAAATTTAGTATTTTCACGCTTACTTTTGAAATAATTATGAAATTGGTATTATTTAATTCTTTTTTTTATTTTTTGACTTAATGATTTCAATTTTTCTTCATTTGTGCTTATTATTGAGTAGAGTTGGACATGGATCATACTAGCATATGACTACTATGGTCTATCACAAGCCCAATTCTTCAATTTTGTGTTTTCTTCATCAAAACATGTTTGGAGTACATGTCCAAATAACAAACACAATTTATTTACAAAGCAATAAGAATTACAAATCAAGGAAAAGCATGTCTAATACAATCATAGTTATACTTATATACACCAATCACCAAACTTTATAATGCTTTCCTCTTTCTATCACTTACAAGAAAGAGTAAGCATGTGTTGGAATTACTCCGTGTCCAAAGAAATTGCAACACTTTTCATTTTGTAATTTCATATTGTTGCAATTTCTTAGAAACAGAGAGAATAATATTGATGCGATACATATATAATTTAGGTGCATGGAAATTGGAAGGAATATAAGGTGCAATTTAGTACACCCCAAGATAAACACTTTGAGTTGAGGAATTATTTCCCATTGAGGAAGGATTTTTGTAGAACCAAATGCTGTCTGGTTTGTAGTTTGATCTTCTATTTGGATGACTTGCGTTTCCTAGCGCTGGTTGGTTCAAGTATGCATATTTGCTCTTTGTCCACCTACATTTACCAATATTATTTATTTAATATTTAATACAAATTCTTTAATGGAAGTGTTATTACTCTGGGTCTACATTCTTTTTGTCCCCATGAGATTGTTATTATGAGAAATAATAAAAAAATTATAAAAATATTAAAATTGTGTGGATCGGATATAATTGAAAAAGAGAAGTTAAAAGGTGAGTCAAAATTAAAGATAGTAGTTTGGACTTTATTCAAAATAAAATGTTACAAAGTAAAAGAGAAAATTATTTACAAAAAAAGAGAATTAAATGTACACAATTCTAATAAAATTCGGCTATATTAGACAATATTTCTCTATTTTTTAAATATATGATCACATATAAAATATACTGTTATTTTGCAACAATTATACACCAGAAGCAATTGGGTACAACTACAAGTCAGTTTGCTACTAAGATATAAAACTAATCAACCAGGCATCAAGTCCTTATCATGAAAAAGGAAAATGCTTTAATGAATCATTTTCTTTTTATCAAATGGCAATTATCTCCTCATTATCTTCAGTCAATTTGATCATCATAATCTATACCCTAAGGGGTGTTTGGTATGAACTTTTTAATACTAAGTAAGGGATTCAATTATCATTACTCCACATATGTATTTGGTATAATATTAGGTTAACTCAATCTCTTTCTTGAGGGTAATGGATACCCTTACTTTGTTGCCATTCATTTATGTCAAGTAACAAATTCCCTTTCTATGATCAATTAAGTATTTTCCTTATATTTTCATACCAAACAACATATAACTACAACCCATACTCTTACCTTTACTCCTCTTTATCATTTTCCTTTCCATTACATTTTATATTCGTTCCCATACCATAACACCCCTAAAGATAACTAATCAACAACAAAGTTGACTTTTTATCTTTGTGATTCCAGTTCTCCAATAATATCTAAAAGATCTGAAATCCACTTAATGATCTTAGCTCTAGACACTAACAATGTCTAATTTTAGATTCATATTAAATAATTAACAATTACTCTTTTTGTTCTTCAATCGTTCATTTAAGTTAAAAACTCTAATTCTCAATTGCGCCGTTGGTTTCAATTTATTTCTTAACTAGCTATCACACAATTTAATCAAAATTAAAAATTTTTATTATCGAAATATAACAAACAAATTAAAACTATTTAATTTAACTCATAATTAACGGAGATTAATTTTATATACTCTATCATAAATCCAGAAAATAGTGAAATACTTACCAATCCTTAACTCCAACACGAATCTCTTGATCATTTTCACAACATGTCATGTGACTGATATTGGTATCATCCTTTTCATTGTTCTTAATATTCTCTAAACTTTCTAAAAATATCATATAATCCTCATCCTGTACAAAACACAAATAAAGCCAACATATAAATATAATAACACAAATTCTTGTTATTTGATGGGTTAATATATAAAGGAAAATATTGAGTAAGAGTAGGCTTTAAATTTTAATGAATTGGATTTGAGAGACGTCTTTCTTGTATACAGATGTACATAATATCATGTAACCAACACAATCAAAAGTTTAAATTAATGATTAAAGCGCAAAGTCGCTGATGATGATAAAATAGAAAAATAATTACAGAGAAATGAGAAGCTCTAAGACGTGCAGCAGCTTTAATAGCAGCAAGAAAGTGTTGTTCTTCTTCAACTCTTTTCTTCTTCCAAAACTTGTCAATCTCCCTCCTTGTATAGCTACTCCACCTACGTCGTGGCGGTGCCGATGGCGGCACGGTTGGTGGGTATTTTGGTAATTTAACCAACAACTCTCCCTTTTGTAATCCCATGTTTTGATGATTGGTAATTGGTAAGCTCTTTTCACAATAGAAAAAGCACCCTTTTGATAGGATGATAGGATATAGTGGTGGACTAGTGGTAGTGGAATTTTGTTGTATATAACAATTCTTTTGCTTTGATCCAACTACCTTTCCAAACTAACTTTCTAAATTTCTAACAATGCAAGCTAAGTTTGAATATCAAAACATAGGTCACAAAATTTATAATCCTTCAGTCTATAAGAGATTGTCAACTGATACTAATTATTTTAGTTTATTTTATTAAATTTGTAATATTTTTATTTTAGGTATTATTTCTGCCATTTTTTAAACTTTTTATTCATGTTTTTTTTTTTATTATTTTTAATTATATTCACGCAATTCAATGGTTGGAGGATTATTTAGGAATCAAAGATGTGATTAGGAAAATTTTTCTAATGGTTTTGACTGTAAATGGAACAAAAAAATTATGTAGTGTAGACTAAGGCCGTTTATGATGTCATTTGTGAGAAATGTGGTGTCCTTTTAATTTTATAAATTAATGGTTTGAGTGTTAGGTGGTTTTTGTAGTTACTTGGAATTTGACACTTTCCATTGTATAATATTTAATTTGAATCAAGTATTAATAGATATGTTTCTTTCATTTTGCTCCATTTGCTATTTAACTTTTTTATTGATTTTATTTTATTATTTTTTTAATATAATTCTATCTATAATATTTCACTAAAACCCATCATTTTAATTAAGCTAGTTTATTAAATGTTGATTGTTTATGATAATTAACCAAAAAATGTTTTGCATTTAGTGTTGTAATTACTTTTTCTGTCCTTAAAATTATACAGTGATAAATTATGCAAATGTGTGAATGAAAAAATTATAAAAGTATGTTTGAAAAAATTTTCATAAGTGAATATACCAAAGTAAAAGTCACCAATTAGATAAAAAGTGTGTTAATTATCTCTTTTGGCTCATCACAAATTCTTGTGAGAGACTGTCTCTAATTTGGTCGGTCCATCATATATATTTTAGAATATTGTAAGTAGGTATTAAGAATAATGTAAGTAGAGATTTAAGATGTTGAAAGTAGGTATTAAGGATATGGTAAATAAGTATTAAGGATAATGTAAGTAGTCATTAAAAATACGGTAAATAAATATTAATCTTTAATAAATTGGGCTTGAGATACGTCTCTCAAAGAGACTAGGGTCATAAACTCTAATAGCCCATGTCGATAGATTTTTGGAAAGGGCCACTAATTATAATAGTAATTTAATTAAGAGATAAGGATAAATCAAACACAAATAATTAATTGATGTGGAATCATTAGTTATCCATAATACTGGTATAGAAGTTAGTCCGTCTCTTTTAATTTAGATGAATTATTTATATTTTAAAAACGCAAATTGTTGTTGTATGAGACGATCTCACCGTAAGACATGTTTTATATTTTGGTTAAATAGCCCAGTAATAAAAACATTTAGCTATAGACTTCTTGTTTTGAAGTCGTCTCACCGTAAGATGGTCTCATATAAGACCAGTTTTTTTAAACAATATTAAATAATTAAATGACATTCTAATAGACAATGTATTTTACAAGACAATATGTTTAGTTTTGGAAATTAACAGGGTCTTTTTTTATTTTTTATTTTTTATGTGTTATTATTTTTAATTAATGGGTCAACCCATTAATAAGTGGTCTTACCAATAAATAGTCTCAATAAAGTATTAGTGAATTTTCTTTAATAAAAATATTTTTATTATTTTCTTTTCTTCTTATCCATATATTTTAATTATTCTTAATATCAATCACATATTTTAAATGGTCCCACTATTTTTAAGCTTTATGTAGTACACTACTATGCCAATTTCTTATAGACGGAGAAAATAAACTAGTCATTTGTTAAAGCTGATTAATAGGTACTTCTCTATCTCGCTAATTTGTATTTCCTTCAATTCAATTTAGTTGTCTCATTTGATTTGGACACAAATATTAAGAAAATAAAGGGACCATCTAAAATAGTAGACTCGTGTGTAATATTGGGTGTTTTTAATATCAAGAATTGGAAGGGACCATCTAAAATAGTAGACCCTTGCGCAATATTGGGTATTTTTAATATTAAGAAAATAAGGGTACCATCTATAAATATAAGTCTTAAAATAGAAATGAGACAAGTAAAGTGAACATACTCATTAAGGAAATGAAACAAGTAAAAAGAATTGGAGGGTGATATAAGAATCTTGTTTATTTCAATAATACTTAATACTTTCTTCGTTCCTTAATAAAGTTCTTATAAGGAATGTTAACGGGAATTAAGAAAAATAGAATCTTTTAGATGGTAGAAATATTGTTTTATCAAATAATAAATTTAATGGAGAAAAAGTGGAGACCATAAACATTAAAAAATATTAAAAAAACGTTAGTGGAAAAAATATGGGGACCACAACTAATAAAATAATATTTTTATAAAGTTTGTGGGAAACATGTGGAGACCATAAAGAATATAAAAATGTTAAAATAAAATTAATAGAAGATATGTGAGGAGAACAAACATTATTAAAATAGTAAAATGAAGATGGATAAGATTATTTATATCCAAAATTTATAATACAAATAAAAAAATTTCTTATAAAACAACAAATAAAACGTCTAAAAATAAAAAGTGAAAACTTTTTTAAAGAAAGGAGCACACATGATAAGTACTTATATTTAAAAATGAAATGAAGAAGATTCCTTTTTCTTGTGGGGAAAGCTAACTTAAAGATTCAATCACATAAATTTAGGGTCCCATGTCAATATGTCATGAAGAGCGGTGGTGTGTGTGATGGTGATGGTGATGGCGATGGTTGATTGCTTGATCAATATCTGTTCATCCAATCCTTTTGCCTTTACAAAAAGACTTCAAAAATCAACCCAATCCTTAAATTTCGTCATTTTTTCCATTTTTTAGCCACCCCCTTCCTCATGAAATTACGTTTATGCCTCTAAACTTTTAAAAGTTTCAAAAATGCCACTCCCTTTTAATAATAATAATAATAATAATAATAATAATAATAATTAACTTTTATATATTCTTAAAAAAGAATATAAATAAAATTAATAATAATAATAGTAGTAATAATAATAATAATAATAGTAATAATAATAATAATAATAATAACAATAATAAAATTGAAATTAATAATTATTATTCAAAAAAAAAAAATTGAATCGCCCAGAATTAGGCGATTGAACCGTGGGTGAGTCGCCCAATTTTGGGCGACTCACCTTTTTTTTTCTTTTTGGAAAATAATAATAATAATAATAATAATAATAATAATAATAATAATAATAATAATTTACGTGAAGGTCACAGGTTCGAGACCTGCACAAGCCATTATTTAATAATTATTAATTTTTTCATATAAAATTAATAATTATTAAATAATGGCTTGAGCAGGTCTCGAACCTGTAACCTTCACATTATTAGTACAACGCTCTAACTAACTGAGCTAATAGGCCACATTAATCTATAAATTATTATTATTATTATTATTATTATTATTATTGTTATTATTATTATTTTCCAAAAAAAAAAAGTGAGTCGCCCAAAATTGGGCGATTGAACCATGGTTCAATCGCCCAATTTTGGGCGACTCACCCACGGTTCAATCGCCTAATTCTGGGCAATTCAATTTTATTTTTTTTGAATAATAATTATTAATTTCAATTTTATTATTGTTGTTATTATTGTTATTATTATTATTATTATTATTATTATTATTATTATTATTATTATTATTATTATTATTATTATTATTATTATTACTGTTATTATTATTAATTTTATTTATATTATTTTTTAAGAATATAAAAAGTTAATTATTATTATTATTATTATTATTATTATAAATAAGAAATTTGTAAGGAGTGGCAATTTTGTAATTTTTTAAACTTCAGGGGCAAATACGTATTTTCGTGGGAGGGGATGGCGATAAAATGAAAAGGGGTGGCGAAATTTAGTAACTCCCAAAATCAAAAGTCATTTATAAATATCAATTTTTTCATTTATCATTTAAATGAAAAAGTTTAAAAGTATTTTTCTTCTTTAATTTTTTTCCTTCCACCAAACATCTTTTTATGCAATTTAATGTGGTTATTGAATTATTCATATCTAAAGTTATATATATTTAAAATTTTAAAAATTTGATATTATAAAAATATGCTATGATACAAATAAAACAAAATTTCACATAACTATATTTTTTCGTATAACAACCGTAATATATAAAATACCATAAAATAATGTACAACGTTTTAAATTAGATTTGGATGCAAGTAATAATAATGGGTGGAAGTAATATAGAAGATTAGAATAGATTGGAGTTTTAATCACTATTTTAAGATAAAAATAACATCAAAGGTTGACGATGAAAAATTTAGAGAAAATTTCGCTCAACTCTCTATATTGACTTTACCAAACCATTGATTATAATAAATACTCTTGGTGTGAGTTTTTTTAATTGTAATCAGTGTTATTTTGTAGTTTTGGTTTTTTTAATTGACGATGATATTTTGTTTGATTTATTTTGATATAAATTTAATTATTTTTAATTTTTCAATTTTTTTATTATCTCAATAAAATAGTGTATGGGTGTAAAAACAAATGGAATAATTGTTCGACTTTCTTCATAATTATCTTACTGCCTATTTCACGTCCTTGTCACCTTTTTTTATTGGGCGGGGTTCTTGTTTCTTACCTACTCTAAGCCCCGAGCTTCATTAAGTATTTTCGAGAATTATTCATGTCATCTCAATTTGATATGATCTTGTCTCAACAGAATTTGTCCATCCTTATCCTTGATATATCAAACTGTCTCAATAACCTGTTTCTTCCTTGACCTAACCTTAGCAATCTTCCAAAAGTCTTCATATGCTCGATTTTTTTTGCCTCAACTAGACAGCTACCACCTTCTTTTCCGCTTGCTTAACTACCTTATTCTTCTCTCTCTTACTTTCCCGATCCTCCTCTTACGTACATACCATCAATTTTCTAAAACTTTTATTTTTCTCTTTAATTTGTCTCACAAGGAGATGGTCTTTCAAGATTTGCTCATAATACTCCCTCGGTTTAATATTTTTAGTTACGCTTTAAATATTACATACATAGAGAGAGCGAGGAATTTTTAAGCATGAACTTTCATAGATATAAATAAGTTTAAATATATTTTTATGAAGTCTTGTTAGATTTATCTCAATGTATAAAATTTTAAATAGTGTAAATTTTTTATAAAGTGTATTTATAAATATTCACACTCAAATTATTTTGAAAATATAAAAAAAAAGTGAAGTATAACCTACATTGTGGAATTGGGCCCACAGTACAAGAGTTCGATCCATGCATACTTTGGGCTCATTAGTTATCCTTAACTAATGGTAGAATCATAGAATTGCTAAAAAAGTCGTTTTAAGTTTGATAAAAATAAATTAGCTATTTTTGTGAGAGACCATCTCTCAAAGAGACGACCTTAAAATAAAAAGTCCACATTTTTATTTTCACTTTAATTTTTATTAATTAACCTATTTAGGCCATATATTTAATGCGTCTATCGGAGAGACCGTCTCTTACGACAATTTTGTAAAAACAAATCCTTCAATTCAATGAATCTGTGGTACTCGTGCCACCTCCGGCTCATTTCATAAAAAAACTTCTTTTAATCAACCAACTTTGAGTCATAAAATAGTCATTTTAAGACTTAAAATGTTCATTTAGCCAAAAACCCCTACATTAAGCGGTTAAGCCTTAACTTTCCTTCGTCAAAGTTTAAGTCTAATTTTCAACTAACTATTGTAATTATTAAAAATTAAAATAACTATTTCAAAGCTTAAAATCTCTACTTTAAGATTTAAAGTATATACTCCAAATCTTAATTTTCCTTCACCAACGGCTCAAATTAACTACACAGACTTATGAATATTCTTTAATTTTGAAGTTATCAATTATACAACTCAAAACGCATATTTCAAAGTTTAAAACCACCGTTTCAAGTCTTAAATTGACACTTTACAAATTATTTTTAAAAACTAAATTTTCTTCCCAGTTTTTTTAAAATTAAAAGGTAATGCAGAATTTGGGCCTAGAAAGGGCTTTGATTGACTATTAGTGTCCCTATATATTGAAATCACAAATTATTAAATGAGACAGTCTTACGATGAGATTAGTCTTATTAGGCAAACTCAATCTACACTTATAGTGCTAAAGTGTTCATTTATAATTTTAAAGTGACTGATTATCATTTTAAATTAGTCACTTACTGCTTTGAAGCGGTCACTTTCTTAAGGTGATCACTTGATACAAATTACAATCCTAAAGTGATCAGTTATCCTAAAGTGATTATTTTTAATCTTAGAAAATTACTTATAACTTTAAAATATTCACTTATAATCTTAAAGTGATTGATTAAAAAAATAAATTAATTATATGAACTCGTCTAATAATAAGCAGTCAGTGTAATAAAAGACTTCCTGCGAGTAATTTGTTGCCAAAATATATTTGTTTATATATTGTATAGTACAATACATTATATCTGTATATTTCATTGAATAGTTAATTCGTATGAAAATGCAACGAATTAAATTAAGTTTTGTATATTGAATCTAATTGACATATTTTATATTCACATATGTACTTGTAAGTATATAGTGAGAATATTTGTATCATTGATTTGAGAATTTCATTCGTTATTAAGTATTATTGTATCACAAAAAGAAAATTCTCTATACCTAAAAGGCTAAAACTTACATTTAACGTAGGAATATACGGGTAAAATAAAAAAAATTAGTTAAATATATAGATGAAAATTTAAAAAATAATGTAGGTCATACTAATCATCATCATCATCATTCTACCCAGTGTTAATCATATTAAAATATAATATAATTCTATTACTCTGTCACTTTAAGATTGCAACTGATAATGATAAGTTTCTTATCACAACAGGTCATTATAATTAGCAATTTAAAAAATACGGATGGAGTAATAAGTTATAACTATTTTTAAAAAACTTATTGCTATTACTATAAGACAAATGTATAGTATGAATTTTTTTTTTAAATAGAGAAAAAAAATAATAAATATTCCAACTGCTATAAATAGTGATTGAGATACTAGCTCATCATTAATCATATAAAGTCATTCATGATTAATGAATTTGTGATGAGCCAATAGAAGTACAATCAAATAATAAATGATGTACTTAATCTCTAAATTCTATAGGCTAAACTAAATTAAGGCCCGATAATCTAGCTTAATCATTTGGGAATTATAGTCATCTAATATAATTGGCCTTTGGGATATTCATGTACACACATTCACATGGGGATGACATACACATTATGGGATAAATTCTTTCAGCATTTGTTCTTTAATATCATCATATGATAAGATTCTACCACATGACTTAGCTAGGGTGACTCTCACATGCTATGGAGGTAACTACGAAAAGAGGCATTTAATTAAGCTAATTATGTTGAAATTGCTTAGTAAAATGATTTTGGTTTGCATTTTTTGGTCAGCTTTTGACTTTTTAGTTGATTAAAAAGCCGAAAACATGTTTAGTATATGACTTTGTAACCTGTTAAAAAGTTGGTTTTGAACCCAAAGTAAAAAAAATAACATTAAGCTATGGCTTGTTGGCCTATTTTTGCTTTAATAAAAGCAACAAAAGCTACTAACACTTTTAGCTGGTCAAACAAATCAATTAAAAAATCAATAACTATTTGCCAAACCACCTCGTCGTTATCTAATCACTAATCTTTTTTGTTTTGAGTACAAACCGATAGGTGTAGGGAAGAGGATGTTTATGATAGGAGCATTGAGAATTGAACTTATTAAGTCATTATGTGAATTTGGTTGGATTTAAGTGTATAGATCATTTTAAAATCGAATTGGAAACTATGAATAAATTTTTTAAAAATTCCCAACATTGTTATAGCAAGAAAAATTCAATCAAATGCATGTACATATCAACCTTATAACCTTATTTGCTTGTAATTAATAACCTAAAATTTGTTAATTTTTTTAGTTGGTGGAACTTCAGAACATGTATGAGCTTTATTAGATATTATAGCTGGCATATTCCCTTACATTTATGTGTATGTGCCTTTTCAACCCTTATAATTGAAATTTGACTTGTAATATTTATAATTAATAGATAAATAAATAAAAGTATTGGCTATCTTTTCATTTCAAATAAGAAAAATTATGGTTGCTTTTATTCTGATCAACTTTCTATTTATTTTTTAGCATTATTTTTTAATAATCACACTTAGTTTGGGTTTTATTTTCAATTTATAAGTTTAAAAGTAGTCAAATAAAAATTTATTTGATTCATGTCTATGTAAATTTTATTAATATATACTTTAATTTTATGTTTTCAACCAAACACAATTAGAGGACAAATAAGGACAAAATTGTAATTACAACCAAATTTTCAAAGGAAATTTGTATAGCGTACGACACTAATTTGGAATTAAAATTTGAACATTGTTGATGTTAATTGTTATAATTTATAATGTAATAACTAGGATTATCATCGTACTCAATGTATTCCGCTTATAAGAACTACGATTAGGCTCTAAGGATGAATGAAACGCAACGTACAACTCTTATCCATAAAGGAGGATAATACGGCTAAAGAGTCTTTTACAACACAAGTTAGACCATAATGAGTGAAGTTGAACCCATCAGAGAATGAGTGAACCTAAACCCGTAAGTTTGCATCTTACAACACAAGTTATACCATAACCATCAGCATAATAAAAAAAAAACTAGATAAAAATATGAGTAAACGCGTGATAATGTAAATAGACAAAGAACAAGACAAAAACAGATAAGTGATCGAGAAAGTATCAGTGGGCTAAAACACGAATTATAGGTGACCAACTACACTTATCTCTAATAAGATCTTCTAAAATAATAAGTATATAAATAATAATAATACACAGATGAAAAGTGGTGAAATAAGAATATAGTAATAATCCATGAAAAAAAGGGTAAAAGTAACATAAAAATAACCTTTACAATGTTAAAACAACCAACATCCCAGCACATACTAGGAGTGGAAAAAAGGTGGAAAAATACATATATATGAACATTAGCCAATCTCAAGCTCTCTAAGAGTACTTTGGCCAAAAAAAATCTTAAAAAATACATGATGTACCAATACTACGATCAATAATAATAATAATGTTACGTACATACCCTCAAAAATAATGGTATGTGATCAATTTAGTTGTGTCAGATTTTTGTTCAACCCAATTTGTCCGGCCCGCTCTATTAAATACCTCTATTCTTCGGGAATGCTTTGAAGAACAGGCATCCAATTGCTTGATTTGCTTGGTTTTTTCTTCTTTTTCATAAGATCATACAACCGCCGTTCGATGGAGGAAGATGAGATTGATGAAGCATTATTTGTACGGTCACGATTTGTCCCTGTTGATGTATTGTTCATAATTCTCTTTAAATCTTGTTTCTTCACCAAAATTTTCATTTTAACGGTTCCATCTTCTGTTGTGTAAGAAGCAATGCTACCACCTTGAGCAAGTATCTCTAAAAGACATGTTTTAGAGAATTTTTTTCCCTTTGTGCTTTTTAATTCTCTCTTAGGAGATGCCTTAAATTCTTCTACCATCATTCCCATAATAAACCTTTTTGCTTGAAATATGAACTTTCTTGAGTTTGTTAATTTGGGTGTGTTTTTATGATGTTTAGGAGGATGTTTGTGTCTTGCAATGATCAAAAAGTTGGATCATTGAGCCATATATATAGGGATGCTACCTAAAGTTAGTTTGTGTAACATAAAAATATTAGTTAGGTGAATTAAATATCGCCTAACTATATTAAAAATAGATTCATGGTATTATAGGGGTAAAATGGTCAACTATTCCAAATCATCATAAATAGAAAACATAGTGTAATGCCAACAATGCAAAAGTTATCGCATTAAAAAATTGAGATCAACTACAAAAACATATAGATCATTTTGTTTTACTACCATATCAACTTATATATCGAAATTTTTCATATCACTTTTCTATTTTTTCCTTCAAATATTAAATTATGTTTCTTTAAATATAGTCTCTATTTCACATTAGAATAGAGCTTTATGTGCAAAGACATTTAGATCATTTCTACTTCTATTACTTTCTCTCCATTATTATTGCTAAAATTTTAACATTTATTTTAGAATGAAAAACGAAATTCTAATTTTTTTTTAATTTTTCTCTATTAAGCAATTTGTTGAGGTAATGAAAAAGATTCTAATTTATGCAAATTAAAGTTGACGTCATCAAATTTAGTTAAACAATTTCTAGTCCAAATTAGGCATAGAAGTATTATTCCTTTGTTATTATCTCATACTTTCTTCATGATTCATGAAATTTAAAATTTTTCATTAATCATCATCATTAAAATCATTGTATTTCGTTCATAGAAACTATAATCAAATTCCATTAAATTTAGTTAATTTTGATAAGTTATAATAATTTTAATTTATTAATTAATATATTACCATAAATTATAAAATTGAAATTCAAGTGAAAGAACTAGACTTTTAGTGTTTTAATTTATGCCATCCAATAAATGAAGAAAGTCAATAAGGGCATGAGTAGGGTGAACAACATGGGTTTGCAATGATAAATGGGTTATGTTAGCGGAAGATCACACCGACTCCGCACATGCATCGCTGGTGGAAGAATCATTTTAAGACCGCGTTAATATTTGATTAGGTAACGTAATTATTAAGACATTTTTTAATTATTTAATTTAATTTACTAGGATTAGTTCAACACATACACTTTTGTTGTACAGATGGCTCCTAAATTAAGTTTGCTAATCATTGGGTGATTGTCCCACATCCAAAATGTAATTAGAAGTTACCAAGATATACTATCCATAATTTAAAATGTTGAGATGGTATTGTGAAGAGAAGTAAATCGTTAGGTGACAATTAAATTTAAATTTTTATCTGAGAAAAGTTATATTTATATTAGCTAAAATTTACTACGTTAAAAATTTGGGAAGTTTCTTTCAATTATATTTCAAACTTAGGCTATTTTGTATAAGATAATTGTGTGGATAGGTGTAGTTGTTAGATATTTAACTCTGTAAATTAAATAATAGTTATAATAGCTACTAAATATATTTTGTTGCGAAAAAAATAAATTAATCTAACTGCTTCTTTTTATTTTAAAATACTACAATTTAATTGTAATATTAATATAATTGATAAAGTTAATATGGTGTATAACTTGATCTAATTTTATTTAACCTAAACATCCTAATTTATGCTCTACGTGTTGTACAAAGCTTTTTAATGAGTTTGAAAGCACAACTACATAATTTTTTTTATAAAAAGTCATTCATATATTTCCACTAATAAGAATTAAGGTTAGTTGTAGAGAAGGAATTTAAAATTATATAGATTTAAGTCTTTCTTCGATGCCAATCTTATTTATGTAAAATTATATAGATTTAAGGTTAGCTTCTTTGAACAATTGGTAATATCGATTATTTTTATTTGATAGGTTGAGTAAAGAGGTTAGTGATAATTGAGCCCAGAGTCTTAATAACTGGAAGAGTCGTATTTGCTCTCCAATTAAGACAATGTAAAATTTGATTTCCAATGTTGATTATTTTTATTGGTCATTAGCTAATTAAATAATTCAACTCTTGATGAAGTCGCTAGAGTAAAACTAGTTACTGGTTATTGCTTCTTTATCAGGGCTAAAGTGAGCCAACAATCTAAATGTTAAAGAAAAAATTAGAAAAAAGTTATTCACCAAATAAGTTTTTTTGACCGTTGAACAACCAAAAGCTAAATGTTAATGTCATCCACTAAAATGATAAAAGTCAATTACCAAACAAGTTCACTGTACTAACGTGGACTCAGTTTGATTCAATTTAATTCAGTTTAGCACATTACTTTTACTTTTTTTATAAATTAATTTAGGAAAAATTATAAGAAACTACCTAATCTATAGGTCTATTTGCAAAAAACTACCTTACATATTATTTTTTGCAAAAAACTACCTAATGTAATATATTTCTCTGCAAATGACTACCACTTAACGGAAAACACATAAATTAACCGACCCTACATAAAACACATAAATGACTACCTTACATAAAATGTTGATTGACCTTTAAGTTTGAGGGTTTCCAATTTGAGAAGTTAAGTTATCTATGTGGCAGTATCTAATTGCTCCTCGTATTTTTAAATAATTAAAAATTAAAACACATATATTAACAAAATAAAAATAAAAGATATTTGACGTCATTTTTACCCATCATAACGATTTTTTTAAAAAACGGATTCTCGATTGCCCTTATGGGAAAACTATTTCGAAAATTTGGTTGAAACAAGTACTTATTCGCCTATTTTTCGATACCCAAAAAGATATTTAACGTCATTTTTACCCATCATAATGATATTTTTTCAAAAAACGGACGTCGCAATTATACTTAAGGGATAACTCTTTAGAAAATCCCAAAAGGGTGTTCCGACTGGATTTTCGAAAGAGTTATCCATAAGGTAATCGCGACGTCCATTTTTTTAAAAAAATCGTTATAATGGGTAAAAATGACGTTAAATATCTTTTTCGGTTTACGTGTCAAGAAATAGGCGAATAAGTGCTTGTTTCGACCGAATTTTAGAAAGAGTTATCCCATTAGGATAATCACGACAATCGTTTTTTGAAAAAAAATCGTTACAATGGGTAAAAATGACGTCAAATATCTTTTTTCGATTTGCGTATCGAAAAATAGGCGAATAAGTACTTGTTCGACAGGATTTTCGAAAGAGTTACCCCATAAGGATAATTGCGACGTCCGTTTTTCGAAAAAATCGTTATGATGGGTAAAAATGACGTCAAATGTCTTTTATTTTTATTTTGTTAACTTATGTGTTTTAATTTTCAATTATTTTAAAATACGAGGACCAACGAGATACTGCCACATAGACAGCTTAACCTCTCAAATTGGTCAAACCCTCAAACTTAACGGTCAATTAACGTTTTTCGTTAAGTGGTCCTCATTTGCAGAGAAATCTATCACATTAGGTAGTTTTTTGAAAAAAAAAATACATAAGGTAGTTTTTTGCAAATAGACCAATAGACAGTGGCGGATCCAGACCTCATGTTCAGTGAGAGCACTAGTGTAGAAATAATTCATTAAAAATATTTCAAACATACGTAGATTAAAGATATATCAATAATAATAATATTTTAGATTCAAAATTATCAATTACAAAATTGGCATACACTTTTATAATAATAATATTTTAGATTCACCTGAACCGTCATAACAACCATAGTATTCACCCCCACGATCAAATCTGACGGCTTTAATCCTTTTGTTAAGTTGATTTTCATCTTCAGCCTTATAATTTTTGAACGCGTCTAGTGATTGAGCCTTTTCATGAATGAGATACATATAGCCATATGAAATAAAATACAGTTGTCCATTCCAATAAGGACTTGGAAATGGACCACAAATATATGTATGAATAAGTTTTAAGACATCTAAAGACCTGTTGGCATCATATCTCCTTTGATTGGTTTGTTTTCCTTTAATACATTAAACACACACATTCATGTCTGTAAAAATTAAAGTACCTAAAATGCCATCAGACACAAACCTTTTCATTCTCCTTTTAGAGATATGGCCTAATCTCTTGTGCCATAATGACGCTGAATTTTCATTAGTTGTCTTTCTTTTTATTCCTTGCGAAGATAATTGTAAGGATTCGTTATATGAAGCAATAGTTACAATTGTATATAGATTATCATTTAACAATAAAGAACCAGAACCAACCAACTTTGAATCATGAAACAAACTAAAAATTACATTTCCAAACGAACAAGAAAAACCAAATTTGTCCAAAGCAGAAACTGAAATCAAATTCCGTCGAAAAGACGGTACAACAATAGTTTCATTAAGATCCCAATAAAATCTAGTCTTTAACAATAATCTAAACTTTCCAATTGCTTGTACTTCAACCGTCTTGCCGTCTCCCACATAGATGTATCTTTCACGATCAGTTGGTTTTCGGCAACTCAGGCGACCCTACAAAGACACATGATGTGAGTGGTTGCCTCAGAATCTATCCACCATGTGTGTCTAGGCACTGAAACCAAATTAACCTCAGAACAAACCAAAATAAGAAGCATACCTTTCTTAGCACGTCAAGCGTGATAATTGTTGCATTGCTTCTTCCTGTGATTAGGATTTCCACAAAAGAAACAACCCTTATTTTCAACATCGGTTGATTTATCCTTTTGTTGTTTCTTTTGAGAATCCTTATCTGCAGCTTCTTTCTTTTGTGGTCTTTTCCTTTTAGATTTTGAGGTAAAGGCAAGATGAGCACTTTCAGTCTTTTCTAACTTCAACCTTTCCTCTTCCTATGTACAGTGTGAGATGAGCTCATTAAAGACCAGGTCTCTTTCTGACAATTATAGCTCACCTTAAACTGATTAAAACTTGCAAGAAAAGATATCAAAACCAAGTACACTATTAGATCCTCAGAAATTTCCAGGTTTAGTGTCTTTAGTTTTGAAGCTCAATGAAACATTTCCATTATGTACTCCCTGATATTACCATTACCTTTATATCTCATTGAAATAAAGGTCGTCAAAATTGTACCAATTCCAGCCTTTTTATTTTTGATAAACCTTTTTTCAATATCCGTAAGGAAAGCTTTACTTGTAGTTATGTCATCAGACATTTTACCCCTGAATGCTTCAGGAATGACCCTTTTGATAATCATCATACACATGCGATTTGATCTCTTCCACGTTTCAAACTCCCTCTTTTGATCAGAGGTACTCAAATCAGTAACTGGTGCGGGAGAGTCAACCCTTAACGCAAGTCGAGATCCATAACTCCTAGAACAGTCGAAAGATTTTCTTTCCATTCTTTAAAATTTGAGCCATTCAAACTAGAAATTGAATTGATGTTGGAAGTAATATTAGCAGAGTTAGATAAACTGACAGAGAAAATAAACTTGATAGTCTCACAAACTTTAATTCTAAAACCAATAATAATACGTTTAATTAAGTAATATCCCATTACAAGATGTCGGTTTTCCATTAATATTCTATCTTTGGATGAAAACACTAACTTCTTACTGACAGCTTGTTGCAGTAATCTAACATTGATAATAAAGTACACGTCGATTATAAAACCTTCCTTTGGGCCGATTAAATAATCACATGTAATCCTTATAATTATCACATGTTTATCACCACCCGAAAAAATTCACATAAGTATATTATTAGAGACCTTCTTTTGAGCCGATTGATGATAATATAATTTTTATGAATCATCCTTTTATACTGTTAATAATTTAATTTCAACAAAAGAGGTCACTTTTGGTGACGTATTGTATCAACTAAATTACCTCCAGTATATATAAAACCATACTATAATTAAACTTAAATTATTCCGAATAACCTTATTTTACAATAACATTAAAATTATTGTAGTACAAAGGCATTTAAAAGGTAATTCCAAATACAGTATTTTTCAAAACTTAAAATAAATAGATTTCCTAAAATACTCCATTAAAAGTGGATGATTAAACCATAACCCAAAAAATTAGAAACTTAATAATCTTAGTCAAATTGTGGTAATAACCGAACAATAAATCAATTTCAACACTTAAAAAAACTAAATTTCCTAAAAAGTAGGAAACATTCAAAGAAAACCGAAAAAAAAAAACATAACTTCCAAGAAAAAAAACTGATTTCAAAGTTCATGAACAACCAAATTCTATTAACAAATATAATTAATGAAATAAAAGAAAATAACTGATTTCTTAATAAATATTAGCAAAAAAATTATGAAACCAAATTTTCTGATTTCAATGACAGAAAACGGATGAACAAAAAACTATTTAATTACTCCATACCCACTTAACCGACTTCTGGGTTCTAGAAATCGAAAAAACAAAGCAAAAATATGGCGACGGAAGACTTTGAGATCTTGAAATAAACGACTGAATTATGGAATTTTCACCATATTCCATTAAAAAACCGGTGAACAAAATAATTGTCCAAAAAACTCAACATAAGAAGTGACTGATACCACTTGATACGACAAAATATGCTGAATACTTTTACTAACAAACAAGATCGATTATGTTGAATTAGAAAAACAAAATAAAAGAACAAAACTGAAGAATACCTGGTTCCATGGCGCAGGAGATAATATTGGAAACAGAAGCAATTAGATCTTTTAGATTAACACGTATTCCCTAACGTGACGACCCTTAATGTTATCACTCTTTAATCTCTCCGATAATGGGATGGTAGGAGAAAATAAATATATATATAACCTAGGGACCATAAGTGCTTTCTCTCTATATATAATAACTTGTGACTAGTATTCGACCCATCATGAAACTCAGTCATAAAAAGAGACTCTTCACAACCTATTGATGCATTTAAGCCCAAACCTCTAACTTTAATTATATCACTTTAATTAGAACATAAAGACAATTTTAATTAATTATAATAACATATAAATATTTACATATAAGCCCAACCGTTAGACTTTGGTCGGAACATAATATTCATCTAATTGGCTCTTGGGATATTATGTACATATTTCCACATGGAGATGACATGCACATTATGGCACTAATTCTTTCCACATTTCTTTACTTTTTTATTTTTCATCGTATGATAAGATTCTTCCACATGATCGACTGAGGGTGACGGTCACATGCTAACGAGGTAATTACTAATCACTGCAAAAAGAGACATTTGTTTAAGCTAATCATGTTATCTAATCACTAATCTTGTCTTAATCAACCATTATAGTATTTTTCTGATGTAATGGCAAATCAATAACTCTAGCTTGGCTTAAACATACTAGCTAAAAGTTATCTCATTAAGCGGTGTTCAATTTATTGACTTTTATCGCATACTCATATCATTTAACACAAGATTATATTCGTTTTATTATACTATAAGCTTGAACCGAGTTATTTTGAAAAGTTTTATTTATTTAAATATTTAAAACATTTTAAAGTTTGATGAATAATTTATTTTCAAGTCAGATCAGATATGAATAAGTAAATTTTTAAATAATGCTCAACATTGTTATAGGAAGAAAAAAATATAACTAAATGCATGTACATACTCACCCTTAATTGTATGAAATAACCTAAAATTTCTCTAAATTTTTTTAGTTGGTGATGCGCTTTAATTTGTAGGAGATTATAGCTGGCATATTCCTTCACATTAATGTGTATGTGCTTTTTCAACCCTTATAATTGATATTTGACTTATTAAATTTATAATTAATAGATAAATAAATCTTTCTTCTTCTCAAAAAAGAAAAGTAATGTATTGGACTTTTCATTGATGATAACTACCTTAATATATTCCTCTAAATGAGTGTATATACATGATTGGAGTTGATCATAGGAATGATGTGAACTTTTTAACGTCTACCTAATTCAAATTATTTTCCCAAATCTTGGATTCTAACATCAATAAGAAGTGCTAGGGAAGTACTTTTGGATTTAGATTGGTTTAAAATAGATTCGACGAACTGATATTTATTCAGCCATATAATCGAATTCGACTTTGACTTAACTTCAAAATAAATTTAAATTTATATAAAAAGTAATGTAGATATAAGACTCAGATTTAAATCATATTTGACCTAAAATTAACTCGATGACCTAAATCTTTATTTTGACTATATGCAAAAATTTGATGCCATGCATGATTTCTTGATATCTTAGGGAGATTGCGCAATCAAAATTGATTAAACCTAACCTAAATGTGGCCCTCTTTTATAGGTGAATCATCTAAAAAACTCTTCTAAGTTCAATAGATTACTGTGATCAATACCTAACAAAAAATATATATTGCTAAAAAACATTAATAAATAACAAATTTTGATTTAAAACGGTCTCTAGTTGCGAGATAGTCTTAATTCGGTCATGTAACTCAACTAAATTAATTAAAACATCTGTTTTCGTACGTAAAATACTTACTTTTAATTGTTTAGTGTTTAAGCCGTCATATTGAAAGTTTATATTGACACTTTGAATATTATAATATTCATTATTAAAATTTGGACTTTTTGAAAGAATGTGTCTCATTGTATCATCATTTGCATTTACTTAAATAAAAGGTTAAATAAAAAATAGACGCAAATATTTTAATAATTTTTTTAAATACACATCCTTAAATACATTAAACTATATTGAATAAGATGTCTTACCAGTATAATATCATAATACACAAAATGATTATTGTATACAACTTATAAAGCATAAAGAGCCGGTGCAAATTAGTAATTACAATTACATTACACTAAATTATTAACCTTTTCAGTTGAAAGACAACCTTATATACCCAAAAGAAATCTAACTTCTCTTCACTCTTCTCACAAAAACTAGCTCCATTGTTAACTTTGGGTTACCCATATGTCTTTATTTTTACTTTGTTCATTTTTAATTCTAAATAGAATCAATTCTTTAAATATTATGGAGTTATTCTATCTATTTATTGAATTTGATTTAACTATAAATTAGGTTTCACGTCTCTCAGGGTAAGAGTTTGGAGTCTTGTATGTTATTAATTCAATGGTAAAAAGGTATATGACATCATCACGAGTGTTCCTTCTGCTAATACAGTCAATGTATCAAACTTATCACTATTGTAAAGCTACACCAGATCTAAAGGCCCCTCGGAGGAGGCTGTATCAAACAACGATGTGATAGAGAATATGTTTTAGTGTTAGATTTCTTTTATAATGTTAGATAATTTTGAATATAAAAGGTGTAAAAGTATTAAGTATATAAGATATAAAAGTGCAAGTATAATTATAAGTTCTAATTATACTAAAGTTTAATTCCATAAAAAGTTAATGGCAAGTACTATGAAAATAGTAGGACCAAAAAGGAATATATATATATATATATATATATATATATATATATATATATATATATATATATATATATATATATATATATATATATATATATATATATATATATATTAGTTAAGGACAAGATGCTAAAATTCCTATCCAAATTTTTATTGATTATGTATTTTTACTTAGTTGATTCTAAAAGCATTTTCTTGGGTTCATTTTCAAGGCTATTTTTCTAAGCCTATTTTTTTGGGTTTAAACGGGTATTTCAAATGGTTTAATTGGTTTTATTTATTATTAATATGATTATTTTAAGTGCACAATTTAAAATATATAACATATATTGAATGTGACTTTTCTATATAGATATTTTATTTGATTAAAATCATTATGTATTTACCAATCGATTCATGAAATTTGTCCCACGTCAATGATAAAAACAATTGCACTGGCAACTACTGATATGAATCTAATTTGTTTGCTTGCTAGTAATGAAGTTTCTTTTGGGCCAAGTTGGGTAAGAAAACTTGCAAATACTTTTTTAATTCAGAGTAATTATCTCAAACATTACTTATTAAATTTATTAATATTTTTTTTATGATTTTTAATTTTGATAAAGAGTTTATAAAAATGATTGAGTGTAATGTTTTGATGGGTTTTATCAAGTAGTTATACATATGAACGTAAGGGCCTGGTTTTTATAGCCTTTAAAGGCTTAAATATGTGGATCAGATTGTGTTATATGTCCTTAATCCAGATTCTATAAAATCATTCAACAGGGGTAAAATATTTACAAATACTAATCTTTAACGTCCTTAAACATTCTTGTTCTAAAGCTTCTTAAAAGTATCTAGACTTTACAAGAAGTAATTTTATGATTCAAATTACTCTAGATACTACTCCTTCCCTCCCTTCTCAAAAGAAGTTCCTAATTTTCATGTTAGAGTGTTTCATTTGTTGTTCTCATAAAGAATCTTTCTATTTATATTACAAATTTTGAACAAAAATAACTTTACTCATTTTCATTTTAATATTTTAATAATGATTATGGTCCCACGTATCTTCCACTAACTTCATTTTAACATTTTTATATTCCTTATAGTCCCTATATAACTTTATAAAAAATATTTTTTTATTAGTTGTGGTCTTTATATTTTTTTTACTAACTTTCTTTTAATATTTTTTTTAATATTTATGGTCCCCACTTATCTCCCATTAAAATTATTATTCAATAAAATAATATCTCAAAATATTCAACTTTTCTTAATTTCCGTAAACATTCCTTATGAGAACTTCATTAAGGAACGAAGGGAGTACTATCTAAGGTGCTTTAGGCCAGCAGACAACACAAACACATTTTCCAATGCTACTAATGTCAATTACAATTTAATATGCACCGTCATTTTTAATTTGTCAATGTGGGATAAATCATCCCAACACCCCCACATGCTAACCCCTGTTAGATATCATGTTAAATTGGATTTAAATTATTGTGAAAGCAGCATATTATAGGGGAAACACGAGGTACACACTTCATATACCAAGGATATATACCATCCCAGAACCATATGACTAAGAGAAGAAGGGCTCCAATAACTTATAAAATACGTACACCATTTTTAATTTATCGATGTGGGATAAAGCATCCCAATATTTACATTTGTTCATCACTCTAGAAACCAAGAAATACAAATCACGTCATGAAGAATTGATCAAGAATCCAGTTTGTGTATATAGTATATAGTCAATACCATCCAAATTATATTGCATTAATTAATGTAGTATACATTTTTCTATTTTGTTAAGATAATAAAAGAATATTAATTATATAACAAATTATAACTCTGTGTAATATACGTCAATGAAATTTTGATAGAATATATTAGAATCAATACTCCTCAGGAATGCTATGAAGAGTAGGCCTCCAATTACTTGATTGACATTCCTTAGCTTGACTTCCTTTCTTCTTCTTCATCAAATCATTTAACTTTTTTTCAATGGAGGACGACAAAAATGAAAATATTCTAGAAGTAAAGTTATAACTTCCACAGTTAGTATCATTCATACTTTCTAGTATCGATTTAAAATCTTGTTTCTTCACCAAAATCTTAATCTTCGTCTTTCCATATTCAGTTGTGTACGAAGTTACACTTCCTCGCTTTGCAAGCGCCTCAAGAAGAGTTGTGTTTCTTACAATTTTCGCGTTATTATTGTTATTGTTTTCTTTATTAGATGTAGACATTGGAGATATCATGAGATCGAGTTTTTCTCTTTAATTTGCTTTTAAATGTGTAAGTAATGTATTTTTTTTTCTTTTGTTGGGGATTACAGGCTAATATTTGGGAAGTATATATAATAATGTGGTAGTGTTATATATATTTTTTGGTTATGTTTTGTTTGAGTGATTTGATTTATGATGATTTTGTAGACCTAAATGAAGTGTGGTATATATATTGAGATGTTACGTAATGGTCATATACATAATACATACTAATATCCCTATAAATTAATAATAAAGGTTCGGTGAATTAATTAATTAGTTTTGATATCTATCATTATCTATAATATATTATTATAGTCTATCCACAATAATTTGCATTAATAATGCATCTACGTTAAAGTTGACAACAAATTGGGACTCGGCTTGATACATTATGTTCGTTGCAAGTCAAAAATTTAAATTAATCTAAAATTACACTTATTATCGGAATTATTATTAGTTAATACATTTTAATTTTAATATTAATTTATGTTTGATATGACTTATTTAAGAAAAAAAATTCAAGTTAATCTAAAATTAATTTATGTTTAATTCAAAAATTCTCCATATGGTTAATTATCGATCAAATCACGACTTGCAATTCAAGATATATCCTATTTTGTAACGAGTCCAATCACCGGCCATTCACCTTATAATTTTTCTTATTAACCAATGAATATATCGCTTTACTTGTTTGACTTAGACGTTTATCAGATAGATGATATAATTAATAAGTACTCCATAATTTAATTATGTTTTCTTAAAAATTATTAATTTAAAACATAAGCATTCTCTAAAATTAATTTATATTTCCAGCCAATATATACACATAATATCTAATAGATGCTAAGATACCTTAGCTTATAGAATGCAAATAGAGAAAGTCAATAAATAAAAAAGCATTATTTCTTCTCCCATAATGAACAATTTGGCTTCATAGTATTCACATACGTAAGGCAAGATAAGAGTCCAGCATAGTACAGAATAATAGGAGTATTTGCATTTCGTAGAACATGCAAGACTACGTGAAACCTGGAACTTGTTTCGCTGAAAGAAGATTATTTTATACGCATACGGTATATATACGTAAGAGCGCGTAAATTACAGCAAATTAGAATAGTTTTTATTATTAATTATCTATGTCTTGTGAAATACTCGCAATTAATTATAACATATACTATTAGAAAATGTCATTATCGATCAGTTAGAAGTATATATATGATATGCTAGAAGCCTAGAATGGGAAGAAATATAACGTTTTCTAATTTTATTTTATCTATATTATAATATGCTTTATTTTTAGCATATGTATTATACTCTTTGTCTCACGAATTTTGCTATATTTTTCTTTTTAGTCCGTCCTATAAGCTCTACTACATTTGTTTGGCCATAACATACAATTTTTTTTATTTGTCATTCTTAAATTTAACTTATTTTTTCATTTTATTTATATATTTCTCACAATGTCCCATAAAATATCCTTTTTTCTTTTTTATCTTAAATTTCTCATAAAAAAGACAGTATATACTAGCTTAACTAGTTGGTGCTCTAATTATTGCATGAAAGTTGAAGACATTAATTCTTTAGCTTTTAATTAGAGGGAATGGAATATATAATCAGGGATTTTGTGAACTTGTTGGTAACTTCATAGAAAGAGAACTGTTATTTAGCAACTTAAAAATATGGGAAATTTATTTCTTTTCTATAGGAGTACAACTGGTCAACAATCTATTACAAATTTACAATGATATAGCGTGCAGAATCAACACAAATTATTGTTGACAAGATTTTATCCTAAGACGTCACTGCAATATAATTTATTTTTAATGGGATAGATTTAGCATAAATTTTTGTGAGAGATGGCTTATTATATATTTTTTAAAATATTGTAAGCAGACATTAAGAATGATGTAAATAAATATTTAAGATATTAAAAGTAGACATTAAAAATATAGTACGTAAGCATTACGTATAATTTAAATAGACATTAAGAGTACGATAAGTAGATATTACTCTTTAACGAACTGGACTTTACATGCGTCTCTCAAAAACACAGTTTCTCAAAACACTAACTGTATATTTAGCAATATTTAATTTAAATATCACTACTATCATAATTATAAAAATTAAAAATGGATCAACCAATATTTGTTTGGTCTCAATATGAGAGTTTTGTGTTGTTTAAAAGATATTATTACCAATTAAAAATAGCCTTACAATTTTGAAGGCCCAAAAGTTTCTTATCGAAAAAGTGTTTAATTAGAATTATCTAAAATATCTAGATGTTTAGAAAATATCCTAGAAAATGTGATAAATATCTAGATATTTTAAAAATTTTTGAGAATGACAAATGTATGGTCTACATTGTTTAGACCCTACTATAAATACCTTGTCACCCCTATAAAGTTTTGTATTTAAAAAACACAATAAACACAAAAGTTATACTTTATCGTTTTAAAATATTTCCTATTCTGGACATTATTTACCATTTAAGTTTTTTTTATATATTGTAATTAAAATAACATGTAAAATTGTATAGTAATTAAAAAGAAATTTTTTCATTATCTATCAAAGTGATATTAATCACAAGAAACATGTTTTAATTGTGGTTTTTTCCTCTTTATCCTTTAAATAAAATATATTTAATATTGGATTTAAATTTTTGTTTTAAATCTGTATCTTTTTGTTATGACTATAAAGCAATTGCCTTTAAAAAGCATAAATAAGGAGAAAGTTTAGAAATTAAAATAGCAGTTTATTAAAAATTGTTGGAAAATTAAACCAAATTAGATTTAATGTATTAAAAATTCTTGTGTATTTTGGCTTTGCATATAAACATTTAGAATGACGAACTACCAAATATTCTTAAGAAAAATTATTTGAGAATGGTAATTGTTGAATCATTTATTTAAAAAATTATATTTGTGTACAACTTATAATTTAAAAGTTGATCGTGGATTAAAAATTGAATAATTAATTTTTGTTGTCAAATTACATTAAATTACACACTTAATCTCTCCTCTTTAATGTTAATTGAAATTTACGTTAATGAAAAATAAAAAATAACTTATATATTGAATTTGTTTTCAAACTATTTAAATTAAAAATAATAGTAAAATTTTAGGATGTCTTTAATATAAGTTAGCGTTAATAAATATCAAATTACTTCTTTGATGAAAAATATATAAAAAAAAATTCTTGATATATTAATTATGTACGATCTATAAGGCTTTAAATAAAATTTAATATGCTCCAGTGTACACCTAAGAAAATAAAAAACTAGAAATATTAATATGAGTTGTTGGAGCTTAATAAGTATAAAAAGTGTATAAGGGTATAAAATTATTCACTGCTTGTTTTGTTATTGAGTAAATATTTGAAAATCCGAAAAGTTTTCGATTGTTAGGGTTAGGGTTACGACTTTTTTTTTTTATTTAATGTTAAATCAGGTTTTAGGCAAAAAAAATTTTAAGCTTAAATATTTTTGGTTAGGTTAGGTTTAAAGTTATATTTGCTATGTTAACTCATCATTTTTGTTCAATTCACACTTAAGCAAATTATGAGTTAGGCTCCGACATATTATTTTATTGAATAATAAATTTATTGGGTATAAAGTGAGACCATAAACATTAGAAAAAAATAAAAATAAAATTAGTGAAATAAATATGAAGACAAAATTAGTAAAAAAAAAAAATTAAAACTATATGTATACCATGATCACAACAATGTACAATCTAATATTTTCAATAGGAAAAAAATTTTCTAGGATTATATGTCAACAACCCATAGTAGCACTGTAGCATTAAAATAAATTAGAGTTGAATCAACTATGATTTATTACTAAGAAATATTTCTTTATAAATATGTACTTCTAATCATATTATATCATCATCATATCATACAATACTATAAACGTGATCCAAGTACGCGTGGTGGTTGAAGAAATTACGCACGAATGGGATTTAATACACAAACACAAGGGGATATTCCAAGAAACTGACACGAAGAATAGGTGTAAGAACCGGACTGCCGGACTCCTTAATCACTCAACTCTACGCTTCCTCCTTTGATCTGCAAGGGAGTTAACAGCATCTTTGGATAGGGTGATGTATGATCTTGAAGAACACTCAAGATCACGTTCATCAATGAAGGGCAAACTGGCCCTAAGTAACCCAATTGCTAGGCAATTGCAAGGAAAACACTTAGTGAATTCTGAATTTTTATTGATTCAAACTTAAACTTCTACAAGGCTAGGGACGTCTATATATAGACTTGGGGAACGGGGAAATACAATGACAATGCTAAGGACACGTACAACTAACTATAACGGTCATTTAAAGCCACGTGCAAAGCATGTGCTTCATTAGAAACATAAAAAACAAGCTAAGTATAATCCTGACAGAAGGCTGCTGACTGGGTGACCTTCCACTCACTTTCTTGTGTTCTTCCAAAGGCTGATAATGGTCACTAAGAGTCCCGGTAGCAAGAACCTAGTGTAGAGATTCCATTTCTACCCTTGGTGGTCCCATAAGTCAAGAGATACGATCTGGACATGACTCACAAGGTATGCTGGTCAGAAGATCAATGCTGTTTTGTTTGAACCAGCTGTTGAGTGGGTGACCTCCATCCACTTATCTAGGGTCCTTCCAATGGCTCGTAATAGTATCCTTGAATCATGGTAGATAGATCCAAGTGTAAAGATTCCATTTCTATCCTTAGAATCCTCCAAGGAGTCAAGATACGTTCTAGACACGAAGCCCAAGGTCTGCTGGTTAGCAGATTCGTTCCCCTCTGTTCTAAGCAGATTCCGTGACATCTTCTAATTATTAAAGAGGCATGAAAAATCATATCATACAATCATACAATACCATAAAAGTGTTGAAAAATTCCAAGTGTCATCTTCTTCTAATTATTAAAGAGGCATGACAAATGGACAATATAGTAAATGAATAAATCATATCATCATATAATACTATAAAAGTGTTGGAAAATTCCAAGTGTCATCTTCTAATTATTAAAGAAGCATGACAAATGAAGAATATAGTAAATGAATAAATTGAAACATATAACAATAATTAAGAAAATAAATATAGTAAAATCTTTTACTTACATAGTTTGTCTTAGGATGGGAATTAATTAAGAACAAAAGATTATGTAAAGTTTAATCGTTGATTACATGAAAATATTTATCTATTGTAAAATCTATGATTTTTTTTGTTTAAAATTGAAGCTAAATTAGATAAAGTATTTGTATGATTTACTACCGTAATTCTATTTAGTTAACTTAGAATTTAATATGTTCAATTGAATGAAAAAGAGTTATGTATTGGGTAACTAATCATACAACACTATAAAAGTGTTGGAAAATTCCAAGTGTCATCTTCTAATTATTAAAGAAGCATGACAAATGAAGAATATAGTAAATGAATAAATTGAAACATATAACAATAATTAAGAAAATAAATATAGTAAAATTTTTTACTTACATAGTTTGTCTTAGGATGGGAATTAATTAAGAACAAAAGATTATGTAAAGTTTAATCGTTGATTACATGAAAATATTTATCTATTGTAAAATCTATGATTTTTTTTGTTTAAAATTGAAGCTAAATTAGATAAAGTATTTGTACGATTTACTACCGTAATTCTATTTAGTTAACTTAGAATTTAATATGTTCAATTGAATGAAAAAGAGTTATGTATTGAGTAACTAATCATACAACACTATAAAAGTGTTGGAAAATTCCAAGTGTCATCTTCTAATTATTAAAGAAGCATGACAAATGAAGAATATAGTAAATGAATAAATTGAAACATATAACAATAATTAAGAAAATAAATATAGTAAAATTTTTTACTTACATAGTTTGTCTTAGGATGGGAATTAATTAAGAACAAAAGATTATGTAAAGTTTAATCGTTGATTACATGAAAATATTTATCTATTGTAAAATCTATGATTTTTTTTGTTTAAAATTGAAGCTAAATTAGATAAAGTATTTGTATGATTTACTACCGTAATTCTATTTAGTTAACTTAGAATTTAATATGTTCAATTGAATGAAAAAGAGTTATGTATTGGGTAACTAATCATACAACACTATAAAAGTGTTGGAAAATTCCAAGTGTCATCTTCTAATTATTAAAGAGGTATGACAAATGGAGAATATAGTAAATGAATAAATTGAAATTTGAAACATATAACAATAATTAAGAAAATAAATATAGTAAAATTTTTTAATTACATATTTTGTCTCAGGATGGGAATTAATTAAGATCAAAAGATTATGTAAAGCTTAATAGTTGATTACATGAAAATATTTATCTAATGTAGAATCAGATTTTTTTTTTGTTTAAAATAGAAGCTAAATTAGGTAAAGTATTTGTATGATTTACTACCGTAATTCTATTTAGTTAACTTAGAATTTAATATGTTCAATTGAATGAAAAATAAATATGTATTGGATAACTAATTTAAAAAAAAACTTCAGTAATTATGTTTTGATCTAAAAAAGTCATGTATTCCGAAATTTAATAACGATAGTATATACTTGCATTATTATTTGAAACTATTTTATATATAATTTGTACTAAAAAATTCGTGCATTGCACGAGTTTTATACTAGTTTTATAATAGAATTAGTATAAAAACTCGTGCAAAGCACGAATTTGTTTATAAAATACATATATAATTTTCAAATAATGCAAGTATATATTATTGATATTAAATTTACTAAATACATGACTTTTTTAAATCAAAACATAATTACTACTCTCTCCGTTCTTTTTTGATCTTCCACATTACTATAACGGGTAGTTTCAAAAGTTCTTCCACTTTAGAATACTTTCTATTTTTAGAAAGCTTTTATCCCACTTTTACCCCTTAAAACCCCCCTTTTCTTTTAATGTAATCCTTTTCTTTTATTTATAATTATTTTCTCTCTCATACTTTCAATGCAATCATTACTTCAAACTACTATTTAATTAAAATAATACCCACTACAACCTCATACTTCCAATACAATCATTACTTCACACTACTATTTAATTAAAATAATACCCACTACAACCCAAAGATTTTATCTTCCTTAATATGTGTAAAAAATCCAAAGTGGAAGATCAAAAAAGAACAGAGGGAGTAACATTTTTTTAAAAATTATTTACCCAATACACAACTTTTTTTCATTCAATTGAACATATTAAACTCTAAGTTAACTAAATAGAATTATTTATTAAATCATACAAAAAATATTAGATTTTAAATTTGATAAATATTGTCATATAATCAACTATTATCTACTTTACATAATCTTTTGATCTTATTTCCCACCCTAATACAAAACATGCATTGAGTGAAAAATTTTACTATATTTATTTCCTTAATTATTGTTATATGTTTCAATTTGTTCATATCATGTAATTATTTTATACCTAATAATATTTTTCCGTTTGTCATATCTCTTTAAAAAATGACACTTAAACTTTTGCAATATGATTATAGATTAGTGAGTAAGTCCAAAAATATAGAAAGTTTCTCTTCATTCTACTCGAGGTTTCATTCTAAAAAAAAAACAATTCCTCATTCCCCTCTTATGATGTTGAAACTGAAAAGAAACATAGATACAAGTCATACAACTCGATTGCAAATTTAAAAATAAAAAAAAATAAAATCGAGTGCAAATATTACAAAAGTGGACAATATTGACCTTGTTGACTTTCGTATCTTTGACAAACAACAAGGGTATTATAATAATTTCAAAACGTACTAATAAATGGTGAATCCTCCTATCATTAGAAGGACCATTATTTGTTTACAAATTGCTATAAAAAAATTAAAAAAAAAAAAAAAAAAAAAAAAAAAAAAACTTAACAATACTTAAAGGATCATTATATAAGTTCCCATACTATATATTATAAACCTCATACACATTTGATATCTCCCTTCATAAAACAATACCAAAAACCAAACACAACACAAACACAATTTCATCATACACAATAAATTCCGCTAACCCATCAGAAACGTATCCTAAATTATCTGATGGCAAGAATGAATTATCATGCCGAACTTTCAAAATTAATTGAAGAAAGAAGATCATTAAGAGTTAAATTTGTGGTTAAAAAGCAAGATTTAAATCAAATATTAGAAGGGATTAAAGATGGTAAGCGCACTAATTTTGAGATAATGAAGGCATTTTCTGCAGCTGGTTCATCTTCAATTTTAGAAAAACGTTTACATGATCTTGTTATTATTAAGCAAAAAAGAATTAAAGGTTTATCAGGAATTAAAGTAAGGTGTCAACACCCTTGGACACCTTCTTTACATAGTATTCCTGAAAATTAATTAATTATTTTTATTAATATTTTTGTATTAATTACTTAGAAGTATAAAAAATATATATATTGATAGAAAAATAATATACGCCCTGAATATTCGATATATTCTCCATCAAAAATTAATAATGTACCTAAAATTTTGTAAGCAATTCATTATTATTACTGTTATAATAATAATCTCTTTTTCCCTCTCCTTACTCTTAATGAGGATTTTTTGGCGAGGTTTGTTGTATTTGTAATTCATATAAATTATTTCAATAATAGTCACAAATATTATTATGTTTTCTTTTTCTATTATTAGGGTTTAAGTTGATGCTTCTCATTCTTGATCCCTTGATTTTATAGTTAGAGGTTATAATTACAATGTGACATATAAAGTAAAACACATTATTTAATATGATATTAAATTCATATTTTTGGGAAAAAAATATGGATCAATCAATTTATTGATAGAAGTATTATATTTTTAGTTGTTTAGTTAGATTTTAATATTTTATTTTAATTATCAATCCTTTTGGTTATACATTAGCTATTTGTGATCAATGTACTTTACTGTCACTCATTTTGCATTATTTGAAAAAATATTTTCACATTATTTTTGATATGATTCAAAATGAGTGGAATAGATAAATATGCGCATTAGCGACAAAATTAGAACTCATTCTGAGCTTATTGTGGGCAATAGGGAATTAATGAAAATACACAAAAACAATTTGGCAAAATTAGAAGTATGAGCTAAAATGTGGTTGAAAAATAAATTAATCGTATTCAATAATGATTATTCCAATTTTCATTATTAATCATTAAAATAGAGACAAACAACTAGTCTTTGACTTTTATTTTATTTTTCCCATTATAGTGCATGGTGTGTACTTAGAGAATAATTTGACAACGATTCCAAGACCTAACAATTATTTTCCACTTCTAATTTGGTAAACTTAAATGATATGAGAATAATATTATCTGTCCAAAACAAACAAAACACACCGAACAATTATAATTAGGTGATGATAATAGATGTTATGCTGTTATTATTATTATTATCAATCAAATTTTTTTTTTATTTTACTTTTTTTTTTTAATATAGAATAGGTCAAAAAAAACGAGGATATTAGAAGAGGAAGGCATCGAGAACCCTATTTTTGTGGTGGATAATTGGAATATTATTATGCTTTCTATGTATGGTTAAAGTTTGTGTTTTCTTATCGAATAAATTAAACTATTTCACATTAAAAAATTATAGAAGTATTTTTTACAAAAGAAACTAAGAGGCTATCATTACTTCCTCTTTCATTAAGAATTTGGCACTTTTTATTTTAGTCATTTTTTTTATTTTACAATATTTTTATTTTAATTATTTTTTTTATTTTCTCTCATTTTTAATCTTATCTACATAATTTGGTGTTTCCTATTAATTTCTTAATTCTTGTATCAATTGGTAGTGGTGCGATATTTTAGGGACCAAGACTAATAACGAATAAACTAAACAAAATACAAAAGTGTAAGTCAATCTACAATATTATGAGTATATGTACCATTTCTTAATCTTTGATTCACATCCACATCTCCCACTATTCACTTCACTAAAATTAAATTTTATAACACGTATTCCCTAAAGTTGAAGTTGATGCACTCTATTTAGTGTGCATTAAGTCCATAAAATTATAAGATACTGCAGCAAGTTTTGTATGAAATCCACTCACTATGAGATGAGTTCATATATTAACTCATTTTTAATTGATCAATTTAAGATTATTAATAATCACTTTAAAATTATAAGTGATAATCTTAAGACAGTAACTTTAAAATATATAAGTATTTATCATGAGACCGTCTTTGAGAAAGTGTGTATGATTGGTGAGATGGTTTTGGACTCGTTATTATGAATTTGGGCTTTAAATTCCTTGACCTTGTGGATATCAAATATTGGGCTGCAGATTGGTGGACTAATGTTAGTTTTCATCAGAAGGGACCAGCTCCATTAGGGCCCATGGGAGATCCATGCACAAGCAAAAAGATTGAAATAATTAAGATTATTTATCTACTTAATTCCAAATATAAGATTCGGAAAAACTTATTACCCAAAATAAGCTTCCATACGTCCAAGCCTAGCCTCGGGTAAGTCGCTGTTAGTAACAGCGAATTAGGGGAAAAAAAAAATATAAAAAGTTGAAAGTCGCTGTTAGTAACAGCGACTTTCAGGTTTTTATTTATTTTTTTTTTAAATTTAAAAACTAAACTAGCCTTTGTTAATTAGAAAAATAGCCGTTAAGAATGTGAAAATAGCCGTTGTAATGTTGTTGTATAAATAGGTCCATCATTTCTCATACTTCATTTTATCCATTCTACATCATTCTTCTTCTTTTCCATCAATTGTTAAAGTTAACATAAGGTATTTTGTTAGTTTTATTATTGTAAATGTAAATATTATTTTTGAAAGTTCACTAACGTTAATATATTATATGTATTATGTAGATGTCAAAGGAGCATTGTATTGAAGAGCTTTGTGATTGTGGTTATGAAGTTGAGATTAATACTGATTGGAGCGACTTCGATCCAGGGCGTGAATTTGTTGCTTGCCCTTTCTACTTGGCTGACGGATTAGGATGCACATACTTTCGCTGGATTGCTCCGGAGGGTACAAAATGGCAGAGAGACTTAATAATACGGCTTAAGAAGGAAAAACAAGAGCTTAAAGATGAGGTATTTAATCTAAAGAGACAAATGGATGATATGGCACATAGGAAAGAAGAGACTGAAAGAATTATGAGAAAGTTAAATAAGCCTTCTTAGTTACGGACGCTAGTTTAACTTAATGCATGAAGTATGTAATTGGATTGGATTTGTTGAACTTGCTTGAAATTGTGTTGAATGTTGAATAGCAACATCCTTATTTGAATATGATTGTATGTTTGTTTTTGATTAAATTTATGCTGCATTGTTCGCGGAATGATTCATCGCCCAAAAGTCTAAGTAGTTAACATCAATTCACTCATAATAAACGTGTGATATTACGGTAAAAATATATACATGTACATATATGTTACAATTTACACACAAAAGACCAACAGTTACAAATGAGTATGTACAAATGTTCAATAATTACAAAACTATTGTAATGCTAATCCTCCTCCTGTACCCTGTCTAATTGTGACGGTTTACGACGCCTCCTACGATAGTAAGATGCAGTCGCATGACGCTCGGGTAGGGGAGGGGATTGATAGTGTGATGATGTGGCACCCTGTGAGGACCCGACACCGTAGTCCGGGCACGTTAAGTCAACCTCCTCAAGATGAACGTCGGTGTGATGAGGAGATGACTCGTACTCGTACGTAGTGGTGTGGGGCGCAGTTACTTCCGGAATGAAGTGTTGAAACTGCGTGCCTAGGAGTATGCTTTGGGCAATCTCCCGTACGGGCTCCTCTTGGGAGGAGCCGATGACTGATGCAATGCCCTGTGCCTGCAGTAAGACTTAATTATTAATGAAATGTTTAAAGTGTAAGTTGTATGGATAATAATAAAAGTTGAAGAATACTTACAAAGTGTGTCATCGTCGGTGCTGCGGGATTGTACTGGGATGCCGCCAAGATACCTCGTGGTGTCATCCATCGGCGAGTAATGGAGAGGAACCACGGCATGTAATCCGCCGTAGTAAGTGCGCCTGCAGCGTCGATCGGCGCACCTTGGGCAAGCAGATCTAGCCTGTGCTCCCAACGAGCGACATGGCGCCAGTTGACCTCTAGCCAATTCTTGGGATCCCGACCCTTGCGAGAGTGGTGGAGCTCCGCTTCTGTGTCATATGGTTTCCGTATCGGACACCTAAATCAAAATATTACGTTAGCTTCAATTTAAAGTATTATGAAGTAATAATTTCAAAAGGGGTAAGCTCAATGACCTGTACATCTCATAGCACACTGCTCCTATGACTCGCCTGCATCGTAAGGACACTAGGGTCGAGAGGGCCTGGAGCTGCTGGATCCATCTCTCCTGCAATTAAATAATAAGTAAGCCTTATGTAATCTAAAAATAATTAAGAAGTACTGAAAATATTTATTTGTTTGTTTCATAATCTTTACGTTTATATACTCAAATATAGATACTATTTACCTTGACGAGCAAGTTCTAGTGTTATGACCGTCAATACCACACCGTCGACAAGCGTTGCGTCTCCGCGATCCCTCGTCCATTTCGTTCGCGATCCTCCTGGACTTAGGTCTTCCTAATCCACGAATGTGATCTGGATCGTGTAACACCTCAACACCGGTGTATTGAGGCCATGCCCTCTTATCAATTAACGGCAAGAATATGCATTCATACGTATTAACATAGCTCTGGGTCTTGTAGCAGGAGTCCACAAAACGCTCATAGGATAAGTGTCGTTTAATGCAAACGGCAAGAACATGAGAACAAGGTAAGTGAAATATGGACGTTTGTTACAAGTGCATTTCATCTCGCTCATATCCACACTTTGTATTTTACCACCCTTGGCCAATCCTCTATTACCACGCCCAGTCTTAACTTGGAAAAGGCCTCGTCTGTAGTCAAATGCGATGATCTCATGGTAGTTTGCCTTCTCGGTGTTACGGGTGATAATTCTAGTGGCGTGTGAAGTGTACTTGTTTCCCCCAATTAACCACGCGTTTGCATTCTCGCGTCTTTTTACAAAATAATCCATAACACGATAGAAGGTAAACTCCACAAGAGTGGTTATAGGCAAGAAACGCACACCCTTCATCACGTTATTGAATACTTCGGCCAAGTTCGTATTAGTAACACCGTACCTATACCCTCCATCGTGACATATTGACCATTTAGACATATCACCAACTTGATCAATCCAAAAAAGTGCTTCACGATTAACAACACCAATGGCCTTTAATCCCTCGACGACTTTATTGGGTTGTCTTTGCTCTGCAGTCCTACCATACATTTTCTTCAACTTCACATTACCCATTTGACGATTGAAGTTGCTTAACAAATGCCGCAAGCAAAACCTATGATGGGCGTTTGGAGGTTGCCATTCCGGCTCCTCCATAGTTGCTAGAATGCCCGCATGCCTATCGGAAATAACGCATAACCCTGGACTATGCATCACATGCTTACGAACACAGCCCATAAACCAAGACCACGCGGCTATGCATTCTTTTTCGACCAAAGCAAAGGCAAGCGGGAATATTTCCTTGTTCCCATCTTGGGCAATCGCAGTCAACAACGTATGGCGATACTTACCATACAAATGTGTTCCGTCAATGGCAATAACGGGTTTGCAATACTTGAATCCCTCAATACTAGGTTGGAAAGCCCAAAACACGCGTTGGAAAGTTCTAATACTAGGACGGACATACACACCGACATCATTATCTTCCTTAAAGAATCACTCAACTACGGTACCGGGGTTTGAAATTTGCAGTGCCTTCAGGAAGCGTGGAAGAAGAGGATAAGAATCTTCCCACGTACCGTAGATGGAGAGAGGGCTTGCTGTTTAGCACACCATGCCCGCTTATAGGTCACTTCGACACCGAATTGGTCTTTCACCATTTGCCGGACAACAGAAACCTTAATTGATGGGTCTTGAGCAACACAATTTCTAATACGATTGTTAATCACGGAAGATGTCAAATGAATGTGCCCAGCTGACACGTTTTCAGTACTTAAAACACAACCCCCATGCTTCCCTTTATAAGTAATTATCTCCCATGACGGTGAATAGGAGGTCTTCCTAGCCCTAAGCCTCCAACCACACCCTCTCTTACACTTCAACGTGAGCACGGTTTGATTTGAAGTCTCAGTTCTGTACTCAACGTTCCTACGAATATGATACAATCTAACAGCGTCCAACAAGGCATCCTCGTTGTCAAACATCATACCCTTTTGAAACTCTCCTTCGTCGGTGTAGGTTGTATCATAATCCCAAGACCTCCAAGAGTTGTCCTCAAAGTGTTCATCTAGAGGGGGAACAAGTGCATAGGGTGTAGGAGCAACGATTGTGGGAATGTTTCTTAAGGTCATGTCATTAGCTAGAGCCTCCTCGTCAACACCCACATCGTCCTCAGAAGGAGCCTCAACGAATTCATTACTCTCACTATTAACATCATCCCAAGGCTCATTTGTATCTTGTAAGTTAAAAGTAACATCATTTGAGACTTGAAATTGAACTTGATTGGGTTCATTACAAGGATAAGAGGAAGATGGAATAAAGGGATTTTCGGTTTCTTGGGTAGGGAAGGGCGTATGAGAAGGGGCAGAAGAAGTTATATTCATAAATGCATTTGTTTCTACAACGTTCACATCTTCGTTCCCTAGGGGTACCTCTTCTACATATAACTCTAAAGAAGGACTAGGGGTAGACCTTGAATACTCCCACATTGCATCTATAGCCTCCTCATCCTCAACCGGAAAAGCTAACAAATCTCCACTCAGATTGTATTTAAAACTTAAATTAACAGTACTTCTTGTAGTGTCAATGCCAATCCTAGAGCATATAAAATGTTTAAATTCATTCAAATCCATGTATGAGTTGCATGCAAACAGTTTACGTTTTCCCCCAACATACTTAACATTATTACTAGTTGATCGAATTGAACCATTCCAAAAGCATACAACAGTCACACGAAATGAAGCCATTTCTACAACAACACATAAAAAATCAACATCACCATCAAGTTCATAAATATATGACCACTATACATTTTACATTCAACAAATAATTCTGGAACAAACTTTTAAAAGTGAGGATCAATGTAAATAACAACTACATTTGACATAATCGTAGAGCTCAAGTGTAAATGCCCACTACACATGACATACAGTTTAAAATCACCACCAAATGAAAAAATTTATAATAAAAACGAACCTCAATTAGCTGTAGATCAAGAAGAATTACGTAATTGGAAGCTTGTCAACCTACATTAATGTGAAAATTGATTAAAACACAACAAACCCTAATTTTTCGAATATTGAAAAAAAAACCAAAAAAAATTACCTTAGGTCGATCTAGGAAGACTACAACACTAATTACTGGTACAAACTTGAAACTTGATGACTTTAGTTGAACGAATGAAGATCCTTACAAGGTTCGAATGAAGAAGGAGAAATTAGAGAGATTGCGGCTGAAAAACAAAATCGCGAAATGAACTGAGGAAGAAGAAGGTTTCTGGAAAATTATAAACCTGAAAGTCGCTGTTACTAACAGCGACTTTCAACTTTTTATATTTTTTTCCCCTAATTCGTTGTTACTAACAGCGACTTACCCGAGGCTAGGCTTGGACGTACGGAAGCTTATTTTGGGACATAAGTTTTCCCGAATCTTATATTTGGAATTAAGTAGATAAATAATCTCATTTATTTCAAATGTCCGCACAAGCATTCATTTTCTTTTATATACTCCAGTTCTTGAAAATTTGAATCATTTAACAGCGAATAAAGAAGGCTAGTAAAAAAAAGTCAAGCTCTTCGTTCATTGTTGCAAACACAGACTTTGACTTTATTTACCAGGTCTTTGCAGTAACAACCAACAAAATAAAGGAGATCTGGTCAAATAATGTCAAACCTTTGTTCGTTGTTACTAACAATGAACGAAGGTATAACATTGCCCGGGTAAAGTGTTTGATCGCTGTTACTAATAGCGAACAAAGAATTTGACTTTTTTTTTTACCAGTCTTCTTTATTTGCTGTTAGTAATAGCAAACAACTCCAAACCTCAGCTCTTGGAAATTCGTGCTTATTTTAAGAAATAAGTTTATTCCATGCCTATTTTACGAATTTTTTATACTTCTTTTGCTTAAATGATTCAAATTTTCCTCCGGTTTTCATGTTATAGTCACACAAGGAGGTTGCCCCACTTTCGGCCCATTTGGTCTCGTAAAATTTTGGTACTTGAACTAGCCTTTCAAGACGGGATTCAGGAATAGTCTTTTAAGACGAAAAGTTAAAAAGTCTGTAAAAAAGCTATTTATAACAGTTTTTATTTTAACTTATAATAAAAAATCTATTTAACTTATAATAGTCAAAAATTATTTTTTTGATTATTTGATTAAATTAAATATTATTTGAGCAATTAAATCCTAACATTTAGCAAGGAAGCTTCTTACCCTTTTCTCGGTGTCAATCAGGACAAAATAATTCGTCAATATTTCCTATGTACACTCCACAACGCCAGAACAATTATTGATTCAGCTAGTCTCTTTGAGAGACGTATCTCAAGTCCGGTTTATTAAAGATTAATGTCTATTTACCGTATTCGTAATGCCTACTTACATTATCCTTAATGCTTATTTACTGTATCCTTAATGCCTACTTTTAATATCGTGAATGTTTTCTTACATTACTCTTACGGCCCGTTTGGTTGATGGTAATGAAGTAATGGGAATGAAATGTTGTAATGGCAATAGTAATGAAGGAATGGATATGAGAATTGGTAATGAAGATTCTTTTGTTTGGTGTGCATGACTAAAGAATGGTAATGGAAGATAATATTCCATTGATTGCATTTGGTTGTTAGTAATAAAAAATGGTAATGACTCTTAGTTTCATTATTGTATATTTGTATCTAAAAGCGTTATTGTATCTAAATTATTCTATCTAATGATTCTTTTTTTAATAATAATATTTTTTTGGATAATTACATACATTACCTTTTTTTTCTTCATTATTTTTTTTCTTCAGCTCAAAACAACATTACCTTATTTTATTACCACAGTAATACTTCATTACCATTACCGCCTAATACCATGTTGTTTGATGTTAATGAAAATGGCCCTTTTTGGTAATTTCATTACCTTATTTTATTATCATCCATTACCATTGAAGGCATCCAAACAACCAAAATTTTCATTACTTAATTTTATTACCATTACCGCCCTCTAATACCATGTACCAAACAGGCCGTTAATGCCTACCTACAATATTTTTAAAAATCCTTCATATAATATTGTGGACAAAGGTTGGTGTGTAATTACTCCATACTATTTTAGTGTACGTTATCCTTAAAATGTACTCCCTCCGTTTTCGAATCTTATTCCCGTTTAGAATATTTTATTTTGAAAAAAGAAATTTGATTAAGATTTTTAAGACATATGTAGATGATAAAATATATTCACATGAGATCTCATTAGATTTGTCTTAATGTATACTTTTTAACTATATATTTTTTATTTTTTTTTTATGATGCGTATTTAGAGATATTGAAGCTCAAATTTTACCTTAAAAACTGTGCAAATAATAAACGAGAAGAATAAAAAGAAACAGAAGGAGTATAAAAATAGTCAATATTTTTATTCAATAATTATAATCAAGTACATTCATTAAAAAATTCTTATTATTATGAGGTTGATATACATTAAAATAGCGTGAATTAAATCCATACAAAACTTTTACACTTCTATAAACTTATATTATTGTCTTAGACATGAACAAGGACAATCATTGAATATTTTTCAAAACGTATGAAGAGCCACATATAACACTAATTTAGATGAGATTTAGGATTGACCCGACCTACTAATTCTTTGAACGGATTTAAATTGAAACTTTTAATTTGATTAAATAAATGGGTCAATCCGACTTAATTTATTTATTAAATGAGTTAGTTTAAGGTTAAATTTTTTTCTTTAAACAAATATGTATAACTCATTTAATTACATGAGTTAATTCGAGTTAAAGAAAACATTATAACCGGAATTTGATGCATTTAATATTTTATATTTTTCATAGCAAATACAAAATAAACAACTTATGAACGAAAAGTTTAAAATTCAAGCCTAAACAATAAGATGTAATTAATATTAAAAACCTTAAAGTGGAAATAAATATCTCTACATGGGTTCAGCAGGTTGAATCAGATCAACCTAATCTATTACACATAAGGGCATAGCTGTGATTTTCAATTCAATTAAATAAACGAGCTAGGTTTGGCTTAAGAGGTTTTTGACCAGTTTGTAAATTACTCGAACCTGAATCCGACGCAAACTAACCTGGTTTCACTACAAGAAAAGTTATTTTTAGCAACAGAAAAAGTCGTTGCTAAAAACCTGATTTCGTTGCTAAAAATGTTTTTTGCAACGAACTACATTGTTGCGGGTACAGCCGTAGCAAAAGCTTTTAGCAACGACTATTGTGGTTGCAAAAGGTATTTGTTTTTTGCAACGAGATCTATTGTTGCAAAAAAAATGTCGTTGCAATTCCTTTAAACGTTTTTAGCAACAAAAAAGCTCGTTGCCAAATTTCCTGCATTTTTAGCTACAACTATTTTCGTTGTTAAATTTCTGTTTTTCACAACAATTCAAGTTGTTGCAATACATGATAGTCAATCTTTTGCAACGACTTTACTGTAGGGAAAACAATGAAGTAAAATTTGTTATTAATGTTTTTAGCAACAACTATTACCGTTGCAAAAAACATACACATTTTTCGCAACGACTATTTATCTTTTGAAACAACCTACAATAAACTAGACAATTAAAATAATAAATAATTTAAAACCAACTAAACTAATATCACCGATTATCATTATATATTAATTCGTATCCCAAAATATCACACGTCCCAAATATTATCGTGTGTCAAAAATATACGTAATTCATATACATGTAACGGATCGGATAACCAATTTTCCAACATAATTCTCCAACCATACACAAGTTTTTATGCAAAAATTTTACAAGTGATAGGCACTTTGAAAAAGTCCAAAAATATACAAGTGCACATATAGCTACTTCATAACCCAAAACATTGCGCATCCAAAATGCTTGTAGCTATCACCAACTTCGTCATTGAGTACAAAAAATTTCCAACGAAGATATGTTTCCCTACACCCAATAATTTTGTTAGTAATTAAGAATCAAATGAGCCCCAATATTGAGTACTTCATAGGGAAAGTATTTAGCATGATATTCACAATCAAACCATCCCTACACTTTTTGTTGAGACATAATAAGCAAAGCATTTAGCATGATATTCACTAACAAAAGCATTACGTGTATAGGGAATGTGAGAAATGATACCAGTTTCCAGCAAGCAAGTGATATCCCTGAATGAATACGACTAATTAGTACCACAGAATAATTATACTGTTCTTGAAACAACGCTGACAATAAGCCCAAAACTATAATTGGAAGCTGACAATAAGCCCAAAACTATAATCACAAGACAAATTGAAAATCAATACCAATTTTTAATAGCCCAAAACTATAATTGTAAAGTACTTGGCCAGTTCATTATAATTTGTCTACATTACTTGATGTAATCACCCAACTATTCAATTTGTAGCACATATATTGAAGAAGCGTAACTGCACAAGATAAGTTTAGCTAGAAAAGTCTAAAGATGCATGCATTAGCATTATGATGAAGAGGGAGGAGTCACCTTTGAAGGCTTGAATGGGACTCAATTGTCTTCAACCTCCTCTGGCTTGACAAAGAACTCAATGTATGCTATCCTGCTAGGAGGCTGATAACCAGCAGAATCAATGTGTGGGTGTGATTGCCTTGCAACGGAGACCAGATGCTGAACTTTCAATATTCCGCCTCTCCCAACCGTAACCTTGCTGCCACGGTTATCTTTGACGACACTACTTGGTATATTAGAAGTTGTTGCCTGTAAGAATTTATATTTATACCTGTTTATCAATACAATCAAAGAACTTTGAATCATAATGAATAAAAACCAAAGAGTAGAATTTACAGGATATTAGTATGTACCGATGAGACACTTCACGATCACAGCTCAAAGCTGCTAAAAGATCAGTATTTGCATAATACATAAAGTCTATCTGCAAAAAATAACCCAAAATATGCCCAAAACTGATAAATACATCTATCAGCAAGAGAGAAGCAAAGTCAAATGAGCTCAATACCCTTTAAGCTTAACCTGTAGATCACCATGGCCTTCACTTCCGAACGCAACCGAAGGAGGAGTTGGTTGTAATGTTAGTTTGATACTTGATCCGGGCCATTCCAGATCATCAATAGCTTCTTTCAAAGCTGCAGACTAAAAATACACTTTGAAAGTAAGACTAGATGAGGGTCAAATATAAAAAAATTCACTTTTACTACATGTTCACATTGTACTTTTATTTAGGGTTAAATAATTATAAAATCAATGCCTAGGCATCAGCGCTCTTCAATAATATACTAACTCCACAACAAAATCAGAGAATCATCTAGGATTTGCACAGAGTATCAGAAAGTAACAGTTTGTTATAGTAGTTAGTGTTAGTTTTTAACACGTGACTAGCATGTGCCTTTAGTAGGTTCTTATGTTTGTTACATTATGTTATAGCTCAGAGGCGGGGAAGTTAGTTATTGTCCTTTCCTTTGCTTAACTGATTTGTAAGGGGTTATATAAACCCTTAGGATGTATTGTTGTAATCAAGTTATAAGATCATCATTCCTATTTTTCCTTCTCTCTGTATTCTCTCTTCTTCCCTTTTCCTATTTCTTTCTTTCTGTTTGGTGTGTCTTCTTGAACAGACACCAACAGCCAGAAGCAGTAGCTAAGCTGTTGCACAGCACCACAAAACAATCGAAGGTTCGATTTTCATGATCATAAACCCCGAATAGCAGGCTTATACCACTACAAGTGCACAACAGGTAAATATGTGAGAGCAGCAAACCATGAAGAACAGAAGATCTCTTTCTAAATGACTCACGAAAAAATTTATAATTCTTAAGAGTAAGAAATAACAGATATAACACATGTTGACAGAACATGAGAAACTAGACCATAGAAGACATTAGACATAAGTGTAACCAAAATGAAAACCTGTAGTACTAAACTAAACTGAAGATTCACAGAAGAATACCTGCAATATCAGAAGATGATCAAATGCAGCCTAGGAAATGTTCAATATTGCATCTTGAAGTCTTCCTTGGTCATACCGCCCATGGATCATGATCGTATAACATCGCTGATCAGGTCCCAAACCGTCTCTTAACATTTCAGCCCAAGTTGACTGAACCATTTGCTCACAATTCCAATTCATATACAATTTCAATAAAAGATAATACAATTTTGCTTTAATCTTATCATCTAGAACTTCAATTTTGAAGTAACTCCATCAATTTTTCTTAGCATTACTTTGAAAGAATCTCACATTTCAAAACGCAAGTAATTAGAAAACGCAAGTAAATCCAGAAAAACGCAAGTAATTTCCAATACCAAAAAACATACAAATATAAACCCCCAAAAAACGCAAGTAATTAAGCCCTCAACATCTAATTGTAAATCCTCAGTGGCAAAGAAAAAGGTTAATCTATGTCATGAAATACAACCCAACATTTCAAAATCATGAAATACACATACATAAATCTTATAATTAGAACAAAGCCCAACAAAAAGGCGAAATCTTGTTCCTTCGCAGAGCCAAGACCGAAAATACGTACAACCCAACATTTCAAAATGATGAAATACACATACATTAATCTGATAATTACAACAAAGCCCAAGAAATTCAAAGAACAACCCATAAATTGAAATCAACAAGAAACAAGAACAACAAATTTAAAGAAAACGAAAAGCAAAAAAAAAAATTAAAACTACCTGTTGTGGGTTCAGAGGCGGCTGAAGGGCAGCGTAGCGGCAGCACCGGCGTGCAGAAGGCGGCTGAAACTCCGGCGTGCAGGCGGCAGAGGCTCCGATGTGCAGGCGGCAATGGCTTACCTCCGGTGTGCGGGATTAGGGTTTGTGAGGGAATCGGGTTTGTGAGGGAATGGTATGGGCGCCGTATGGATTCTGAAATTTCGAGGGAGGGAATGGGATTATGAGGGATTGGGGTTCAGTTTTGAGAGGGAAATGAAAAAAAAAATTATTAGTATAAGGTTTTTTGCAACGACTTTATTGTATCTGTATAATTAAATATTTTTCGCAACAATATATACTACGAATTATTTATTTAATTTTTAGCAACAACATTGTTTGTTGCAACAAATTGGGTTACACCGGGAAATTATTCTAAGGGGTGGGAAAATTTTTTTTTTATGGCAACGATTATTTAGCAACAACAACGGATTTTGCAACAACTTATATTTTTCGCAACGAAAAAAATTTAGTCGTTGCTAAAACTTGTTGCTAAAAACAAGTTTTCTTGTAGTGTTTATTTGACGAGGTAGTTTGGGTCAAGAGGTTTTGACTGGTTTATAAATTACCTAAATTTGAATCCAAGCATTCTAACCTGGTTTATTTGACATGCCTATTTATATGAGTTGCTAACTATTATTATGACCATATATTTAGTCCATTAATCTCTATTCCATATATTGAAACTCAAAACTTTAATTAGACAAAGAATAGAATAAATCGTCAAAATTTTAAAAAAAAATAATTTGGACAATTTTTTTTGGAAGAAAAGATGTAATTTACTTACAAGTTCAAATGAAGCTCATTATTAAAATCAATTGATATACTTTTTTCTCATCGAATCTCAATTTTAATAAGTGATATATATACCTTCTTCTCGTTCTTATCAATTGTTTGATAGTATCCAATTCTTAAACAACAAGTCGAACTTTAATAGCATATTAGAATTTAAAAAATAAATCTAAGTATTATAAACAACGAAGAGATATAAATAATTTAACAAGTACATCCACTTGCTTGTAGTAAGTGGATGTACTTATTATATTATTTATATCTCTTCCTTGTTTATAATATTTAGATTTATTTTTAATTAAAATTGGTAATAGAGACCACTAAAATGTGTTGCTATTATAAAAGTGAGAGAAAATATTAAATACTACATAAAATAAAATATTACAAAGTAATGAAAAACTAAAATGAAAAAATGAGAAATTTTTTTTTAGAAAGTATATACTACTCTCATCTCTTCCCGGGACAACTCAAACGTGGGTGTGCAATAATGATCAATCAAACATATTTACAAAACAAAAGCAATTAATTCATTAAGGAAAGACATTAAAAAAAAAAAATTATACTGTCTTCGTTTTTTAAAGAAGTTTATATTTGTTATTTTAGGGTGTTTTATTTTTTGTTTCCATAGAGAATTTTTTCATTTATGTTACAAATTTTGGACAAAAATAACTTTATTCATACTTTAATATTTTTATAACGTTTATGTACGCCACATATCCTCCCCTAACTTCAATTTAACATTTTAATATTTTTTATGGTCCCTATATATTTCCCACTAAGTTTATAAAACTAATTTTTTCTTAGTTGTGGTCCCTATATTTTTTCCACTAATTTTCTTTTAATATTTTTTTAATGCTTATGGTCTCTATTTTTCTCCAATTAAATTTATTATTCTAGTAAATAATATATCCACTATCTAAAATATTTTATTTTTCTTCATTCTTGTAAATATTTCTTTTGAAAAAGAAAACGAAGCGAGTAATGATTATGAATTTGTACAAATTAGCAGGAGAAATACGAAGTATTTGTTTTTTAGCAAAGAGAAAAGGACACAAGTCACAAGTGTATTGTTGCAACCTTTTAGGAGTTTCCTTAGCTTGTCTTATACTCTAAGGATGGTTTCGTGGAAGGTGGCTTGAAATTTCTACCTTTTTAGCATCTTCAAACTTACTGACAGGACAATTGATCGATTCTTTATATTTTCTCCCATTCATCATAAGTGTTTTATTTACTTTTTACATTCTATTCAATACACTTATTCAATTTTTAATATCTCTAATTGTGCATAGTTTAAAATTATAGAAAGTTGATATAAATAATCCTTGCATTGAGACAAATCAAACAAGATACTTGTGTTGAATAGGAAGGAGTATTAAGTTTTATTATCAACAAAACTATTTTATACACTGTCAATTGCATATTATTGGTTATATTTGAAATATTGCGTATATTAAAAAAGAAATTTTATTGGCATAAAGTACTTCTAATATTTTATAGAGTGACCATTGCATAACTCGACTATAAAATTTTATATATAATTTTTATAATGTTAAATAGTGTATTTATAAATATTAAGGCTTAAAATTTACTTAAAAATGTGAAAAAAAGTTTAATGTAACCAATAAAATGAAAAAATTCATTGATAATTACTGATAATGAGCTAATGTTACACTATTGTAGATGAAATTAAAACAACAAAATTGCAAAGTTCAATATAAATCAGCATTATTAGGAAAGTAGAATAATAGATAGATCATATAAACTTAAAAAATGTCGTTAATATAATTTGATAGAGTTTAAATTATGTTCAATTTAGATTATACATAGCTTTATAGATATAAAAATTAGATGTATTTTTCTCATGTTAAATAAATATGGGTCACGTACAAATCTTATTTATGTAAAATTGCAGATGATGAATTGTTATCAAAAAGTCAATAAATATTAATTTTTTTGTTATCATTATTATGTACAAAATTACATATATTCGACCCCTAAAACTTTCAATAGATCGATGAGAGCTAATTAATAACTTTGAGATAATAAAATATTAATTAATATGAGTCTGATTACACAAATAGATTAGTATATATAAATAAAGTGTCAAATAAGATTAATAATGAAAATTTGTCAATGAATTTTTAAGTAGTCATCAAGACATGCGTAATATTCTTTTAAAATTGTAAAATATAAAAGCGTGTATAAATATTTTAAAAGAATGTGTAGTGGTTTAATAAGTACATTGCTCACTAGTTGCCAATTGCCATTGATCATTCTATTTTGCAATATGATTATGCGTTACAATACTAGAAAAGAAAGGATATACCAAAACATGTCTTAAGCCTGATTTGCTTTTGGTGCATGATACTCTTATTGTGTACGACTAATAGAAGGAAAATTGTTAAAAAGTATCTAATAAAAAAAATTTTGTCAAAAAATATCTATTAAAATTTTTTTTTTGCCAAGAGTACTAAGTAATGTTTCTTTCAGTTGACCGTCAAATACAATTGTTGACTGGTCAAAATAAAAAATTCTTTTTCCTCATTTTCAATTTCTTTTCCAATTTAATTTCGATTTTGAATAAAAAGTAGAGGAAGAAGATAGTGAGAAAATTAAATTGAAAAAGAAATTGAAGATGAGAAAGAATAAAAAATGTTAATTAATACTTTTTGGAAAAGAATAAATTTTGTTATGTATTTTTTGACAAAACTTTTTTTATTAGGTACTTTTTGGGGAAAAAAAAATTTATTCAGTACTTTCTACATTTTTCCCTATATAAAATGAGTTATTTTTGTAATAAATAAAAATAAATATTTAATCGGAAAGGTGGGGCCATGGGGGTGGTTAAGATTTTTTTAATTTTGATTTGATTTTCAAAAGTATTATAACCAGGATAAAATAAAAAAAATTAACACAGTAACAGTATCTTAACATAATATACCTTTTTAAACAATATACAGCTTCGTTTTGGTGTTACCACTTACCATGTGGAAAAAACTAAGATGATATATGGTAGGACCAAAAGGTTGAAAATTTAGACTGCTCGGCCATTAAATAGCTATTCTTTTCCTTTGAACAAAACTTAGACGCTACGCATACATATCTCTAAGCAATGGCTTCATCCATTATCCATATGTAGAATGTTCATATTTAATGTCCTATGGTCTTAATTAATTTAATTTAATAGGTTTTGTGTGTTTGTTATATAGTCATGTTTTAAATAATGTTTGTTATTAAGGGTATTAGAGTATTTGTTATTATAAGAGTAAGGTACGAACTATTAAGTTTGTGAACATTCAACTATCCGACCTCTAAATATTACCTATATAAAAGCCTTAAAGTGAGAATCACTTGATGATATATAGGTATTAATATCAATACTATATAGGTATTACTATCAATAGTTCATCCATGTATCGTCATGATCATTGTCATCACAAAAGAAAATCCATGAAAATTCAAATAATTTAATTTTTTAAGTTATAGAAGCATAAAGCATAAAGCAATATTATCTTTTATTTTTTAATCATATTTTTTAAATGGATAATTTCACGTATTAATATTGCAGAAAGCGAAGGATAGTACTTGTGAGATGTGTTTGTTTACACACATTCATCATTATCATATGCGGTATTCTATTCATAAAGTTCATGATCAAATTAATTATGATCAAATGTAATTTTTGATCATCTACACACACTCATCCATTATCATATCCAGCATATTCTATTTATAAACTTTATGATCAAATTAATTACAATAAGAATAGAAGACAAATAAATCACACCCTTAAAAAAATAAAGATGTTGGGATTAGTAAAACCATCTGCTCTACTAATAATATATCCTCTACACACTAACACACAATAAAAATCTATCATTTTCATAATTCTTTTCAAGTTTAGGAGAATGAAAAGACTCATATATAATGTTAGATAGAGAATCTCTTGTTGCTTCTTTTTCTCCACTATATGTACTAAAAGCTAAAGCAAAAAATGAAAAAGAAAAAACAAAAAAGATTAAATAATTCACTTTTTAAATGTTTTATGATTTATGATGTCATAGATAAATAGTACACAAATCACAATATAAAAGCACAAGTTATAATTTGTTTTAGATACCATCTCTCATTCTTTTTATATTTACTCTTAGATAAACATTCTTAACGTAAAGAGAAAGAAAAAGAAAGAGATGGAGAAAATTGAAAGCTTAAGACACCTATTTGTGACGGTTTTTTTAGCGACGTTCTCAGGTCATACGGTAATTCCAGCCATAACAGATGTAACAATGGAAGCTCTTTGTCCTGGTAAAGATGAATGTTCTCTTGCCATTTATCTCTCTGGTTTTCAACAAGCGGTACGTTACTTTACAATATTCCTCTCTTTTACTATGCTTCTTCATGCTAATATTAATACCTCAAAAAACTGTTTTAATTAAAAGCTTAAGCGTTGCGTGCTAATGGTTGAACAATAAGATATGTTATATACACTAAAATATTCCTTTACACAAAAGTCTTTAACTGTAGGTGTAAATGTAATTATACATGTCGTCCTCATACATAAAATTGAATATTTTACTTTAAATAAGAATTAAATAAGAAATAACTGAAAATTAAATACATAACTTTTTGTGATGCTGATATTAAAAAGCCAACTCAACATACTACATACTATATATGTAATCTAATGCATTTGATCAGGCTTTAACCATCAAGTCAAGATATAAATTATAGACTTACAATATTTTTATTATGAACCATTTCTCATTGGCCTCTTCCCTAATCTACATTATTCAATCTCCATTCCATTAATTCACATTTCTTACTCATATACTGTCATACCCTTTAAGGTGTTGAGGGATTCGATAGTTTTACAGAATAAAATATCCTAAGACTTTAACAATAAATTTAAACTTTTGATTGTAATTTATAATAAATTATATACTCTATTAAAATTTTCTCAACCAAAAGATTAACATAATATATATATATATTATTTACCTTTAATATTACAGTTCACCTAAAATACAAAGAAATAACATACTTAAAATCAGGAATAATGTATTAAGTTGTTGATATTAGACTCCTATTAGTTTTAAGTAAAATAAGGTTCACTTTGTTTATTTTAAGTTTCTCACATATTACTCCACATTCTATGTTTTTGTTTATTGATATATTTGAATGTATTAGTAGTTATTTAATAAGCTAAGTCATGCTATGGTAAGATATAAAAAAAGGTAATCAAAGATATTTGAGAAATAATAACATGTCACCATTATAAAATTAGAAAAATAACCATAATCTCTCAATTTCATATGATCGTTTGGATGATATATTTTATTAATATATACATAAATTAATATAAAAAAATATATATATCTATTCTATCTAACACACCCAATCATCTCTATTTTTAATCATGTTCCGTTCTCTTTTTATAATTTACATCTATATATTTTATTTACTTTATCACTTTATCTACATATTTCTTTTACTTTTTTGTACAATTAATTTTTTTATCACTTTTATTTTATTTCATCATTATCATCTTACTTAATATATCTCGCTTATAAATTATTTTATTTTATTTACTTTTCTTAATTTTAACCTTAATTACAATTGCGGCTATTTCAACGAAAGTGACGGAGTATATGTTCAAGATTCTCTACACATAGCTACTTTAAGTAATGGAATTAAAATGTCCGGTCATACAAATGTTCATTAAATGGAAAAAAGTGGACACATATTTGTACACTTGGTTGGGCAATTTAAATAATGCAATTTCTAAATTGGAATCCTGAATAAGAACAATTAATTCGTCTGTCACTCTCAGCATTAATATTGTAGTACTTTACATGTACTTTGAATATGTTAATGGAACAATTAGTTGTAAATTAGGTAATTTTATAATAAGTTATTTTAACAGGTTAATTCATCAAATAATAACATTAGATGTTCTACTAGTAATAAAAAGCTAAATAATGTACTTTTAAGGTTGGGCAATATCATGTCATCATGTGTATCAATGAAAGAAATTTCCTTCTTTTGTTTTCTTTCTCAAAAACGTTCAAAAAAGGAGATTCTGCCTATTTTCTTGTCTCTTTTCCGCTCATAATTGGGCTATTTCTATCCCTTTGAATTGCTTTCATTCAACAAAGGTTTAATGTGGCGAAAACTTTGTCCTAAACATATTATTTACTTTTTTAACAATAAAATTAATTTATAGGTCAAAAAGTCATACCTCATCTATATTAAAATTAACATTTAACAACATACAAATATATAATAATCGATTCAAATAAAATCTTAATTAATAAAATGACGGTCGTAATAATGAAAGCTGAGATTGTTGTTCATTTGAAAAAACGAAATTAAATTAATAGCTAAGGCTCTATTTATACGGGCTTTTGTGAGCAAGTATAGCTAATAAAAAAATAGAAGATTGTAAATTAATAAACATGACGTTATAAATATTTAAGGGGTAAAAAAGGTCAAACTAGTAAAATAAAGGTAAGTGAAGATGAAAATGAAGTAATTGAAATACTTGTGAAAGATGTAAAATGAGAGTAAATTTAAAAAGATGAATAAAAAATGATAATGATTTTCCTTATTTGGAGGAAAGTATTCTTCCACCCTCCCCAAGGGTAAATTTATACTCCAATATGAGGGAAATAATTGTTGTTTTAACCATTTTCATTACCTTCTAACCAATACCTTCACCTCTCTTACAATCAAATTCCTTTAATTTTCTATCTAATTTAACTTTGTTTCCTACTTTGACTTTTATTTACCCTTTAAATATTTACACACAATACAAGCGAGCCCTTAGCCCTAACGGAAGTTAAAGTGATATATAAATCATAATAGAGATGTCTCAACTTTCATAGTTGCTCTTCAAGTTTTACCACATCGATAATCTTTTAAATTCATTCTTTCTTAATATAGCAATGAGCTATTAATGTTTATATTCATAAATCCTAACTGTGACATGAATATAATACCAGGTAACAGGAATAGGATCTGTTATAATGACACCATTAATAGGAAATTTGTCCGACATATATGGAAGGAAAATGCTTTTAACACTTCCTTTGACACTATCGATCCTTCCCTTAGGTAATTCTTTGTTTCACTTGCCAAAAAGTGTATGATTTGTTTCACTCTGTTTTTATGAGTTTGTTTTTTTTTTTTTTATTAATTAATTTATATAAAAAAACCTTTTTATTAAATAAGGCAAATTCTAAATAACAAAGCATTTCTCAAAGAACCATCTACTTCCTGTGTTTACAAAAATTTTTATTAAACTTCTTAATAAGTCTCTATCTTAAAAAGATAAGTATTTATTTATTTATTCAAAATTTCTTAACTTTAATAATAGTATATTATTTATATATTCAACACTTGATTCATGTTTATTTATATTTAATCTCAAAGTTTGCACCACTTCCAATTAGTTATGTTTAAAGTAACTACTAAGAACTTTTTGAGGAACTCAAAAGATTTAGAAGGTACAAGTGGGAAGTATCTTTGAAATCTTAGTTTGCTTTTAAGGTTATGTACTATTGTGTATTGGACTCCATTTTCATGTTTCTAGAGGAAAATTTGAATAAAAGAAGATTATTTAACAACTTAATTTCAAAAAGAAACTTCGTGAAAATTTAATTTTCGAAATAAGCGTCCGTACATCCAAATCTAGCCTTGGATTAAATCGCTGTTACTAACTGCGAAAGACAAAATAAATAAATAAATAAATAAAAGCCATAAGTCGCTGTTACTAACAGCGACTTAGAGAGTTGACCAGCCAACTTCTTAAGTCACTGTTAGTAACAACGACTTTAAGGTTAACTGGTCAACTCCTTAATCTCGTAGGTTGGAATGAGAAAGTAACTGAGAACTGAAAACTTAAAACGCATTAAGTTGCTGTTACTAACACCAACTTAAAATAAATAAATAAACAAATAAATTTTTTTTAAGTCACTCCAAGGCTAGGTTTGAATATACGGACGCTTATTTTAAAAATTAAGTTTTTATAAAGCTTATTTTTGAAATTAAGTTGTTTAATGATCTTATTTTTTTTAAAATTTTCTTTCTAGAGAAAATACTATGTGTGGCCCATTGATGTGGCATCTCTCCATTTCGTTTTATATCTTTATCCTCCAACCTTTATTTGCCTTAATTAGGGCTTTAGTTGAAGGACCATTTGGAACGAGCAACTAAAAAGCTATCAAATTTAAAAAATCATTTCTTATCTCGATTATAGTGTGCTAGTATCTATCACTTTTTCTATAAGGAATATAGATTTAATTCTCGCCAACTCTTCCTCCTTCCTTATAACAAAAAAGCAGACTACGACGCTTAAATAAGTGTTTTTAATGTTTATATAAGATTTTAAATATAATAATTTAAATTGAATTATTGCAAAATTTATATGTATAATTTTTTTTATTTATGAACGAGTGATTCCCGAATGCGGTAAAAAACTGTTGGCGTTTTTGCAGTGGTATTGGCTTATAGTAGGACAACAAACTTTTTCTATGCCTACTACGTGCTGAAGACAGTAGCATCCATGATCTGTGAAGGCGCTGTGCATTGCCTTGCTCTTGCTTATGTTGTACGTATATATATTTCTATTTTACTCCTATTTCTATTTTACTCCTATTCCTATTTCTCATGCATTGTCAATTATATAATATTAATTTTGTTAACGTAGATAAGTCGGAAGATTTAGGATGATCGTTTTTTCTCTTAACCCAAAAACTATAGATTAAATCTTCCCTACCAAGAACCAATCAATCCAATCCATGTTTCCAAAAATTAATAATTTTTCAAATTTCACAATATTTCTATTTTTCAACCATCTAACCTAAAAACCCATTTTTTCTATTACAGAAATTAATTTTTAAAATTAAATTTATTTCAGATATTTAGGTATTTAGATATTCTATAGTAATAAACATACAAAAATAAAAGATTAACCTGGAGGTTGATCCATAGAATATGATTGTGTAGCTCTAACTCCATTCCAAATCCAATCTATATTTTTTCTTGAAGTAATTTCTTCTCGGAGGACGGAGCTTCATTTTTTGAACAAATCTAGTTTCCTCTTGAATTGATTATTTGAATCAACAAATCTTGTTACCACACAGCTTGACCTAATTTTGTGCCAACTTACAAGTTTAAGTTGCAAATTGCAATTCACATACAGAGATTTATGCAATTTATTTAGTCAATCAATTTACTTCAAAATAGATATACACACCCCATAAACCTAGCTCGCCCCCTCATATAATAACTAACTAATGTCTTGAGCCCTATACTATATACCTCACGCACACTAGTTCTGTAATACATTTCTAGCCATAAACAAACACTAATACAAGTGTGGATAGTACAAGCACAGTCGATACTCGTTGACACGCCCCACCTTGAGCGAGCTCAACACTTGAAGGAGTCTGTACTTGGCCTTACATATCAGCCCCCCAACCAATGCAAAACTCAAGTCCTACCTTGCATTTCGACTGCCCAATGACCTCTAAGCATCCCAAAGAGGTTTACTTATAGTCCTTACTTAAAAGGACTTCTTTTATATTTGTGGGGATGGACCTATAGAACACCAGAACCAGACATTTTATGGGGGACGAGGGTACTAAAGAAATTTTGATTAGCTTAGGAGTAATTTCCTACTCAACATACTTCCCTACTTGACTTTAATGTATAATTTGGATACGGCAAACTTTAAAGCTTCAAATTCTGTCTTCTCAGGCAGACAGAGTTTCCGAGGGAAAACGAGCATCAGCATTTGGTATTCTTTCAGGCATAACTTCTGCTGCATTTGTCTGTGGTACTATAGTAGCCAGATTTCTTCCTACAGCTCAACTATTTCAGGTTTTCCCTCTCTCTGCACTTCCTAATGCTCATCAATGAGCGGGAAGGTTATCTCACTAATGTACACATCCACAGGTAGCTGCATTTTCATCAATGGCTGCTGCAGCTTACATGAGAATTTTCCTGGAAGAAACACGAGATATAAGTGACACTTCAACTCAACCACTCCTAGAATCTGAGCCTGATTCAATAGACAACGGCAAAAAAGTTTTGCAAGAAGAATTGCCACAAAATTCCAGTGATGCTTCAATTCAGTCACTCTTGAAATCTGATCCAAGTAATTCCTCAGATGACGGAAATTCATCACACAAGGTCAGAGGTTTCAAAAAGATCCCAAGCATCTACGATATCATGAGCTTATTGGGAAGCAGGTGCTTAACAAATCACATCTACGAGGTTTCAATGTCATGATATATGTCTAAAAAATTTAGTCAAATTTATTGAAAACATGATAATTTTGAAAACTGACAACTTAAATTTCTGATTTCTATTTTTGGTTTAGTTAAAATAACTAAAAACTGAAAACAAAACCTTAACTTTCTAATTGTTTCCTAAACCAAATAATGTATGAAAACCTAACACACTTTCTCTCACGCAGCAAAACATTCTCACAGGTTGCAGTTATGGTGTTGTTCAATAGCCTAGCTGACGGTGGCCTGCACGCTTCATTGATGGTACTGACTAAAACCTATAAACTTTCCAGTTAACCACCATTAACACATCACCGATGAAAAAATCATCCCATCTCAACCCGAGTTTCCCAGAAAACCAAAAATATATAAATATATGTTATTCAATATTCACTAATCCCAATGACAAGCTCTAACGATTCTGGGTTTCAACGGCGAGGTACAATGCAAAAAAAGCATATAGAAGTATTAAACAAAACATCCTGCAGCATGTATGCTTGGGAAATATGGATAGATGAATCATTGATGTAAAGCAGTCTTATAATAAGATAGAAAATATATAATAATATACTCTGTAATAAGCAAAATGTTTCACCTGATGCAGTATTACCTGAAGGCACAATTTCAGTTCAGCAAAAACCAGTTTGCAGACCTAATGCTGATTGTTGGCTTCGCTGGAATGGTATCTCAGGTACAACGATCATCTGAATGTTTTTGGCAAGACCAAGAAAAGCATCATTCCCGCAATTTTATAAACAAAAAATGTTAAACTGTGCAGCTAATTCTGATGCCCATGCTGCTGCCAGTAATGGGGGAAGAATGGTTGCTAAGATGTGGGCTCTTGGTGGCGAGCACAAATGTATATACTCCTCCATATCTCTCTATATATATACCAAAACTTCAATCATCTGAGCAAAAACCCTCAAGTTTATTACTTGTCATACTGCTGATATGAGACTGAAACTTTGCAGATGATTCTTAACAGCATTGCTTGGGATGTATGGGTAATATCTCTAGCCTATACCTAGTCTTAGCTACAAAGATAGTTATACAAATTCATCTACAAGCTACAGCTAACATTACCTTAAAAGATTACCCTTAATTTTCTTGCACATATATGATAAGATCTAAAATTTCTAAAAGTATGCTGATCATTTTATCATCAAAACGATTACAGGTTATCTATGCAGTAGCCGGGTTTACACTATTCGTCTTATTCACATATCCATTAGTAAGTTCCACACATTTAACAGCACCATAATCTCTAATAATTTCTGACATGAAAAATAACAGAAACACCACATTGTGCAGATGCGTAGCATTGCTTCCAAACAAGTCGGAGCTAGTGAACAGGTACATAACTAAATGTCTGAGATTTTATCACTATGCAATATGGACATATTCTATTTCACATCCGATGCTTCCGGTCTTACATATTATATTATTGTCCTTCTAGCAAACCTTAGTGTATTATTTTTTAAGATTAATTTAGGTAGTAAAAACCTCTTCTATCAATTATCATAATTTTAAAACTTATTTATGGTACTATTAGGGCAAGGCTCAAGGATGCATCTCAGGGATAGGTTCTTTTGCCAATATCATTTCTCCATTGGTTTTCAGCCCCCTAACTGGTAAGTCAAATCCAAACCATCAACAGTAACACATAAGATTTAACTGTTTCTGTCCTATGCCGCAAGTAGACTTAACCGGTTCTTTACTTCTTTCATGTGTCATCAGCTACGTTTCTATCAGATAAAGCACCATTCTACTTCCCTGGTTTCAGTCTGTTGTGTATTGCAATTTGCACGGTAAGACCTTGTACTTTCCTAATACATCAATGCCAAAGTCTTAATACCAAGTAATTTAAAGAAAACAGCAACACTGGTGCAGATAATAGCTTTCATTCAAAGTCTACTGATGAGGGCAGCTCCTCAGACACCGGGTGACATCTTAGCCTAGATTTAGAATATAGAAGTGATAGCATATATTCTCAAATTCCAGATAACCTGGTAGACTCAGAAGTGTTATAGCAAGACTATCAATTCTTTCACTTTCTCCTCTGTAGGGAGAACATCTCACAAGAGTCAAATTACGAGTAAGATATACCGCCTCAGTGCCTCTACTATTGTACACTTTTACTTTAAGTGTAAGGTACCAAGCCAGAAGGCTTTCAGCAAACCCTGTACTTTAAACTTCCCAGTTCCCATGAACCCAATGTACATAAGGCAGGGCAATTTTATAATATAGCCCCCACTCCCCAGTTTAGTTCTCTGTGATTATCAAAATATGATGGTTAGATAACTACTCAAAAAGCCAAGGCATTTCCATATTTTTCATCCATCAGCAAGCGCTGCTGGTCAACCACTTAAAGCCCCTCACAGGTGTATTTTTGAACAGAATTGATTTTTTGTTACAGGTACAACCCAATACAGATTTCTAATGATTCTACTCGTATTCATTTAAAATATGCACTTCTCTTGATAAATGTTTCAATATGCACTAGAAAGCAGGAGCACTGAGGTGCTACTACGATTCAAACCATCCTCCTCAACAGGGAGACATTTCAAATGTTAACATCACTCAAACTAAATGCAGACTGCCTCAAATAATCAAAGGAAAAACACAACATAAAAAAGGTAAGAAAAAATTGTCTATAAAAGCAGCAAGTATAGCACTGATCACCCACCTAAAGCACAGAACCTTCAAGTAAAAGTTTATACTCAATGAGAAAAGCAGAAAAAGAATAGCTAATATGAAACTACAATCAACAGTCAGGAGCAGACCCCAATGTTGCTTAAAACCAATAACATCATCATGTACGCCTTGTTACATTGATATAGCAAACCTCAACTTAAGGGTACATATTCAAATGCACTGAATTTGAACTATTACATCACTAGAAGAGTATGAAGTGGTATACCACATATGCATATCTATCTGGCTAACTAGATAGCACTAGTATGCAACATCGTTTAAGAGTGAAATAAAGCAAGCACTATCAGTTTAACAAATCAGAAGACCACATAAACACACATGCTTAAAGTCTCTTGAAACATAAAAATGTATCCAGCAACAATGAAAAATCAGTTTCTGCAAGTAAATAAATCTAGTAACGATAGAGAAAATGGTAATAATGCAAGCAAGAACAGAGTTCATAGAAACAAAACAAAGAACATAAATCATGGAAAAAACCCAAAAATATCAAAATTATGAAGAGAACCTTGTTTGCATTCTCCCTTAACACTTTATAAGCTGCGTATGAGCACAGCAGAAAATATAGTAAATAAAATTTATAAATTCAACAAGATAAAACCTATATCATAGTTACAGAGCTTCAGATACATAGATGCAGAATGTACATACTATATAGTACCATATGTCCAAATCTTTTAGATGCCAAAGAAGCCATCATCGCCATTGTCAATATCACGATACTCAAAATTAACATCTCCTCCACTACCTCCATATTTGAAACTTGAATTTATATAACATTTCATACCATCAAATAGATTCAAATTATCCACGAGCTTATGATAAGCATTACAGCCACAACACTGCAAAACAAACAAAAAATTATGCAGCTTAGGACTGATTAATGCACAAGAAAGATGACACGTTTTGAATTCTGGTATGAAGTGTGCCATCTTTAAGAATTGATAATCAAATATTTCAAAATATCTTCTTATGATCATTAGATCCCAAGCAAGTACACCCGGTGTCCCAAAGAATGAGCCTCAATTTTCTTTTTTGTCCGTCCCATTGAATAGCCCCATTTTTATTTTTGATCATGATTCGCTCTTCATCCACCCATTTATCCCACTTTCCATAAATATACTTTTCCTTTACCATTTTATTCACTTTTTTGGATTTACACCTCATTTGCAGTTGGGGATATTTATAGGACAGAAGGAGTATTTGGAGAGAAAATTGTTAAAGAACCTCTCAATAATACAAACAAGATACTCATTTCTAGAGCTCTTTAAGAAGTTTACAAATCATAGTTAGGCAATGAAACACTATCAAATATCTGGTCCACACATTATGAGAATGAACCCATTACCTGAACAAAAACTGTACCATCAGTGTATGCGTGAGGATTTATGGCGCGAGTTGTGCGTTGACTACAAATGTTACAAGTAAAAGCAATAAGCATTCTTCGCCGGGGTGATTTTGTGAATAGAGACCAAGGGAAAGTAGATATCTTCGCATTACTAGATTCGGAATCTCCAGCAGACTCAGGAGGTCCTTCCATCCCAGAACCTGTTGTCCATCCTTTGCCAGTAGCAGCACTTAATACCAAACCCATTGCAGTATCCTGAGGAAAGATTTGATCAGCATGAGAATAATAGTAAATTTATATCTAGCACATACAAATTCATATTTAGATTACCAACTCCATCAAAGCAAACGAACATACAAAGTTCCCTCAACTAATACACCAAGAATTCACAATCACAACAATAGAGGAAAAAAGGAAACAACTTAATGCAACCGCCAATGATCTTTGTCCAAGGCACGACCGACAAGAAACCTATAGATCACTCAAAAAAGATTCAAAAGAAAGATTTCACCCTAGAGAGTGTTGCTGTTCTTCACCCTGACGTTTCCAAAATCAATCCTAAGATCATCAATACGCTAAATACCTGGGTTTCAACCAAAATGATTGCTACCTAGCTGAACCTTATCAAACTGTCTTCCATCAAAAACTCGTAAACACAAATGGAAACACTGTCACTTCATTCATATTCACCCCACTAAAAACCTCCCTTTTCCCATCCATCAAAACCTTGCACCCTCATGTCCTTGGCCTTCTATAATTACCTCTCCTCACCAAATTCCACAACCCGTAAGCAGAATCTTCATCCCGAATATACCCTAGACTGTCAATGATATACATTAACCAAAAGTAACCAAATATCGACATGTTGTTGACATAAGTACTTAACCTACTTTAACATCAAAATACAGAGAAAACGTAGCATTCCAATAACTGAATCACATAAACTTCAGCATAAACGGCAACCAGCGATCGGGCAATCATCTAACCCAGCGCAAATCAAAACACCCAATTTAATTGATTACAGGGGGAGAAAATAACCTTAGAAAGAGGGGAGAGAGAAAAACGTTGATTATTAACAGGAACAATCCTTGTCTCCTTCGACTCAGATTGCAAATCACTCTCGTCATCTCTACCTGCAAACATCAAAAATCAAACTCATCACAATTCGAAAATCAAAATCAATCGTTTATTCGGCCTAAAGAAAATGAAATCAAACAAATACAAAAAAAAAATGATAATCACCTTTAGAAGCGAGTGGGTAACGGAGAAGATGAGGACGCGACGGTTGTTTAGCAGAGAAAATAGAGAGAGGAGAAGAAGATGATGATTTGACAGTAACTGTTGCAGACGACAATTTTAGGGTTTCCATGAATTTGATTGCAGAATCGTAGGCAGGGAAGTGCGAAGAGATGGAAACAATCAGAACAAAATTGGAAAGAACTAAGAGAAGACGAAAAATGTACTTCGCTGTTCTGTATGAGAGTAGAGAAGTGAGGACCTATCATTTGTCAGCCTTTTCCGTTGGTATAAATATCGGTTGATATTCCCCATTAAGTCGGTTTATATTTATTTCTACTGCTACATTTATTTTTGTATGTAATTTAATATACTTCCTCCGTTTCATAATACCTGTTATATTTTTTATTTTTGGCAATTTCATATTACTTGCTACATTTCCGTTTTTAGTAATAAAACAATCATTTAAAGTTCTACCTACCCCTATTTTTATACTATACTATACTCTATAAAGTAACCTAACAACTTATTTTTCCTTTTTCTTTTTCAATTAACAATAATAATATACTACTCTATAAAGTAAACAATCAGCTACAGTGTAGGTCAATCACTTTTCTTAATTCCCGTGCCCATGCAAATGTAGCGACTAAAATGGAACGGAGGAAGTATATTTTAACATTTTATATTTTTTTTATTTAATAAAATATTAAAAAAATTACATGTTAAAAATTAAATTTTAAGACGAATAAAATAAGATTTTATATCATTATATTATTTGTTATGCATGAGTTGGAGTTACCAATACAAAACTGAAGATTAATAGTGCTACTATTAATATGCAGCGAGTATTATGGAATGGGAGAAGTATTATATTGGGAAAATTATCAATAATAAACTAACTTTTGTTTGATATGCTAAAAATAGTTTTATTTATTATTTATTTTTAAATAAGTCTTTCTATTAGGTATATTTGCAAAAAATAAATTGATCCATTGTTTATGATCGTCTTTAAAGTTTCTTTGTAAATTAAGAATTATGAATAAAAATAGTTGAATTTATATTCAGCATTATATCGAATAGGTGGGTTCATTAAAAAATAAACAAAATTTAAATTTATTTTCAACAAATGAAGCAAAGAATAATTTTTTTTTACATCTTCCCCGGTTAATATTTGCTTATGGTTATCTACCATTCTCATATAATTTTGATGAATTTTTAAAATTCCATTCACGTAAACTACATAAATTTCGTTATTTTCATTAAAACTCTTAGAAAATTCATATTTTCTATTTAAAGGGTGTTCTATTTATTTCCCTTGAAAAAACTACATATCTCCTTGATACTAATTCAAAGGTATATATATATATAAGAATTCCATTTATTTGACACTTTATTTTTATTTGGTCTAGCAGGTTGAATGATCCTATGAGCAATTCAAAATTAGTTGATTGTTTAATTCTCAAAATAGTAAAAAGAAAAATCCTCTATCAATAGGATAAACATATGTTTACTTCACTTTATTTTTATTGTAACTATTCATTTTACTTATTATAATTGATTTTTACTTATTGTAATTAATTTTTGCTCATTAAAACTATTTTTTATTGATTAATTTTTTATTTTTTTAACTAAACATAACTGTTTCTTGACATTCTCTTTGGCACTCTTCATATACGTGTTTCTTGACATTATTCCTTTAATTATTTAAGAAAAACACAATTAAATTTAAATTCTTATTTTTTTTTATTTTTAAAAGGCTTATTTAAATTTTAAGTTAGGTTGAATAAATGTAGAGAACTAGATAATAATTAAATATAAGATATTTTTAAAAAATAGATATAATTCAAATTTTTAAAGACTTCTATTTTCACTATTATCAAATTTTTAAACCCAAAATCCATTTCCTCTCCCTTTTCATATTTAGAATATTTTTTTTAGCTTGATTATCAAAGTTGTTTTGAGTTTGATTGTTATAATAAGTTTGTATGAGGCATGATTACACATGTTTTCTTTTCGAGCTAGTATTTTTTTTAGGTCCAACCCATTAAAATTTAATGCATACTTACATTATTTTTAATATTTACTATTTTTAATACGTATTTATAATATTTTAAATGCCTACTTACATCATTTTTAATACCTACTTATAATTTTTTTAAAAATATATATTAAATCGACCCATTAAAATAGTCTCTCAAAAAACATCTCTCGCTATTGTTTTCTCTTTTAATTATAGTCTGTTTGTATAGTCATGGGAATTGGGAAGTACACTCCATACACTCCAAGTGTTCGAGGAATTGCTTAACAGAACTTTCTAGCTAACTATTTTCTGTGCTTATACACTGAACATCTTAAAGCAATTTCATACTTTGTTGAACACTAAAAGCCAGCAGAAAATTGCTACTACACCTTAATGGAGAGTTTATCATCTGTATTGGCTACAAAGTCATGTTATTTTGGTCATGTAAATTTCAATTCCCACACCACTCGAAAGAAGTATTCAGCTAGTCTTCTTCCTTGTCTTTCTTCACCCTTTTCTGTGCCATTTCGAGGATTGCCCACTTTCAAAAGAAGTCCAATAAGAGTAACTGTGGCTGCTGCTGCTGCAACTGAAGTAATAGCTACAGATAATCCAGCTTCAAGTGCATCTACTCCTAAAAAGGTACTTTTTTCCTTTATTAGTTGTGCTTAGATACTTGTAATTTGAGGAATTATATATTGATGGGTATAAAAGTTGATTTCGTTGATATTATAAACAAAAGGGTGGTTCTTCTTTCTTGTTATGCTCAGCATCAGATGACTAAGCCCTAAATAGTTGACCTCGAATTGTATTACTTGCCTTTGGTTTGGACTTGCAGTAAAAAACAAAAATTTGAATTGTATGGATTGAATGAAATGAGAGATTACGTGGATAAGAATTAATGAACGAAATTGAGGTTGTTTGGGAAAATGGGATTGTAGCAAATTTTATGAGATGTTTTAGTTAAGAAAATATAGCAAATTTAGTGAAAATTTAGCAAATTTCAAGAGGATGGGAAAGTATTATTCTTTTGTTTCAAAATTGTAATGGGTTTGATTGCTATGATGATAGAAAAAGATGGATTGTTTCATCTTTTTTTTTGCAAAGTGCTTGATTTGAGTTTTTGTTTATGTTGAACAGGTTTTAGTTCCTATTGGTTATGGAACAGAAGAAATGGAAGCTGTAATATTGGTGCGTGTTCTGCGCCAAGCTGGCGCTTATGTAACTATTGCTTCTGTTGAACTACAGCTTGAAGTGGAGGCTTCTGGTGGTGTGAAGCTTGTTGCTGATACCTTAATCAACTCTTGCACTGATGAGATATTTGATCTTATAGCCTTTCCGGTTAGTTCTTTCGTGCTTATTCGTTTAGCCGTCCTCATTAGTTTTTAGTTGTGATTTAAGCAGAGAGCATTACATTACAAAAAAGGTAGAAACGGAGTGTGCTGCAAAACCCTTTTTGAAGTCTTAGTGATTCCTAATAGCATTCTATTCAATTGGAGAATGTCTTATTATTTTAGACATATTAGTTAAAACAAGTTTATGTATATCGTGAGTGCGTGATTATTGGAGGCTTAAGCTATTGTCTCTGATTAAGGACACATTTGCTTCTTTTGTCATTTTACGTTTTATCATTTTATGAGTCTCCAAAACTGGCAACCGGTGTTAAATATTCCATTTGAAATGAGGTGTGGATGAGATTCGAACTCGTGACCTTCAGTCAGATTGACTTCTGATACCTTGTCAAAGAACCAACTAAACCAAAAGTTTATGATAGTTGAATCCCCAAGATATTTTTTTACGCTCTATTGGTTATTAGATTATGAATCATAGAGATTGACTTACATGATGCAGGGAGGCATGCCTGGTTCTGCTCGGCTGAGAGACAGTGAAATCCTTCGCAATATTGCTAGCAAACATGCGGAGGAGAAAAGGTTATATGGTGCTATATGTGCTGCTCCTGCTGTTACACTCCGGCCATGGGGACTATTAAGGAGAAAGAAGGTATTCATTTGCACTATCCTCAATTTTATGTCTTGCATTATTTTAGGAGTATAGGGTCATATATAAGGTTATAGAAGTATTAATCTGTTAACTTTTCGTGAACTTTCACAACAAGATCACTGGTCACCCTGCTTTCATGGACAAACTTTCCACATTTTGGGCTGTCAAATCCAACATCCAAGTTTGTGGAGAGCTGACAACAAGTCGTGGCCCAGGAACTACTTTTGAATTTGCTCTGTCACTGGTTGAGCAATTGTTTGGGGAGTCTGCTGCCGAGAATGTCAAAGATATGCTGGTAAGCTAGTGGGTATATTTTGCACCGTATGGAGAATCTGAATCGTTCTTTTGATCATATATTCGTTATAACTTTTTTCTTTATTGAGTTTGTAACCTGTCTTGACTTCATCCATGCATATTTTACCTCAATTGAATTTGAAAATGGAACTTTTCGTATGTCTTACTATTATCTAAGCATATGTTGTGGTATATGAGAAGGGCAGAGATAACAGGAAATTGGGAATATAAAAGGAAGGAGTCCGCAATTTTGCAAGATGATGCATAAAAAAACAATTTTGTCGACAACCTTGCGTTAATAATTCCTTTTCCATGAAATCCCATGCAACATAGCCTATGCAGAGATTTGATATCCTGAATTGTATATTATCATAGCAGATAAGTTATAAATGAGTTGCCATTGGTCATAGTTGTCCTACAAAATGTATACCCTTTACTGATCAGATGAACAAATCAAATGCAATACGAACCATTCTATTTCATATCATTTGTTATTAATGTCAAGATGCAGTGATATCTACTCCTATGGTTTGAGATCCTTTACATTATGTTTGGATAACATTTTTAGAAGGAAAGTAAGGGAAGGAGAGATTGGTGTTTCCTTTCAAAATTTTCCAATGTTGGGAAGCTTTGTTTTGTTGAAAATGTGAAGGAATTCGTCCTTCCAATTCCTGTCCCTCCTTTTCCCTCCCTTTCCCTGTTGGTATCCAAGTGTGGGAAATGCAATCCCTTCCTTTCCCTCTGTTTCCTCCTATTCAAACATAATGTAAGTGACCTTCAAATTAAGACTAGATTTATCTTTATGATAGTATATATTCTTTAACTACATTTTTACTTGCCTAAAGAAGTGTATCAATAATCCGTATATTTCTGCACTCACTATTCAGCTACTGAGTGAAGATCAGGCCAAAAAAGAGCTCAATGAAGTGGATTGGTCACTGGATCACTCTCCTCATGTAAGTATTATTCAACCTTCTATTTAATTCAGCTACCGAGTGAAGATCAGCCCATAAAAGGAACATTTTAGGTTTTGCCAGACTTAGCCCCAGTTGAGGAACCTTCAAATTGTTTGTTACCTTATGTGCAATTTGGTGAACCATTCCACAACAACTTCCACTACCAATATGATAGCGGAGAAAAAGGAACATTTTAGGTTTTGCCGGACATAGCCCAGTTTTTGCTGCATTTTTTTTTACCAATTACATGATATGTTTCTACTTGGTGTAATTTCCTGTACCAATATACCATACTGAATCTCAATTCTTCCACAGTGATGCTATTATAAACTAATAATGCAAAATACAAATTACAATTGAGAATTTGTATTTTCCCTTTGTTGATTGCTAAAATAAAACTTACAAAATACACTAAGAATAAATTTGAAGATTATCTTTGTAACGACAACCATTACCCGGAAACTTGGTACTTGTTGTAGGTGTGTAATCACTTTCTTTTTGTTATTTTTCCCCCACAAAGGTACTTGGGTTTTTGATTTGGAAATTCACAACGAGATACAAACAACACAACACACCCTTAGTACTTAGGGTATGTCACTTAACAACAAATGTTTGGTGAATTATAAGCTTTGGAAGTTCTAACAAAAGTTAATTACTCTCTTGAAAGAACACAAGTGAAAGAGAAAGAGCAAGAATGAGAATTCAGAAAATTGGTGTAGTTTCCATCCTTCGCCAAGCCCCTATTTATACTACTTCAAGTATAGCAAACATGGCACAATAAATTGCCAATTGAGATCACCCTCAATAACCTCCAATCAATACTATTAACCAAGGTATTCATGAGCATTATTGCTCCCAATTACTCCTTTGTAACATCAGAAAAGATATGGAATAAGTGAAGGAATCCAATGCAATTAACTCAAAGAAAACGTAAAGACACAACGGTCATCTCAGAAGAAAAAGCCGAGTCGGCTTTTGCTCCATTCCCTAGAAAGCCGACTCGGCTTTACCTGCTGGACAAAATGTTTTTTCCAGAACCTAAGCCGACTCAGCTTTAGGCCCGAAACTAGGGAAGCCGAGTCGGCTTTTCTTGCTGACTCGGTTTTTCAATTTTTCTTTTGTCCTATCCTTTGAACTCCTTTTGGACCTTGTATTTTAATATATATTGTCCTACTGCTATTTGTAGTACTTGGTGATTATATATTTAGGATTATTAGACACTAAATGTTCATCAGATGCATGTCATCTAACGGAAGGCTTGGAAGCACTGAGGGGACTTCTTTTCCCTGAAAGAGAAGAGAAGAAAGTGTAGGTTTCCACATCATCTCTGCTATCTAGTTGTAAACGCCTCACCCGTGAAACATCAATTATAACTACACAAATTCTTGTATGAAACGGTCTCACCGTGAGACACGCCTCATACATGGGTTAAATAGCCCAATAATACAGAGTATTAGCATTTATACTTCTTGTTTTTGAGGTCGTCTCACCGAAAGACGGTCCTCTTATAACTACTGATGGAATTATTGAGTAAAATTCACTTTTTTAACTAAATGAGTCATCTCTGTTTGCCTAGGAATGATCCACTGATTATCGTGTTCACAATTCTTTGATGTAGGTGCTCATTCCTGTGGCGAATGGATGTGATGAGGTAGAGGTTGTTACGATAGTTGACATCCTTAGAAGAGCGAAAGTTAATGCCGTAGTTGCATCAGTTGAGAAGTCCCAGAAAATTTTAGCATCTCATGGAACAAAAATTATTACAGACAAGTTGATTGATGTAGCTGCCGAGTCCATTTATGATTTGATTATTCTTCCGGTGAGATCATTGTTGTCTTGATACTTGCATGTCTAGGAGATACACGCCTTCAATTCTTACTCTTACCAAAAGATTGTCTAATTCCTGTTGAGTATCTTGTATTGGGTTTAGAAAATGAATTTAATATCAATCACAGTTGTCGAACAGTCCATATGCAAAGGGAGCTCAACAATTCAATGAAGATAACACAATCTCAGGGACATATGAAGTACTCTATTATTGTTTTATTTGTGTTTGTGTGGGGTGATGGTAGAATGGTCTGATGACATTGCAGGGGCAAAGCAAAAATTGACAAATTCTTTGAAGGACCTGTGAAATTTAAAAAATTATAATATTTTTCTAACAATTTTTGTATCTTTAAAACTTAACATATACTACGTAATCAAATATTGAGGCCTCTTATTTTGTGGGACCTTGTGCGGTCGAACATGTTGAACATGCTCGGAACCTCCTCTGTGACATTGGCTTATATGTCATTTCTACTGTAAGTTCAGGATCGTGTGATTTTTACCTGGTTTCTGATAGAACGTTTTTATGTGTATTTTTAGGGTGGCTTCAATGGAGCTAAGCGGCTAAGTAAGTCGAAGGCTCTTAAGAAGCTACTTAAAGAACATGAATCTGGTAATAGAATTTATGGAGCAATATCTTCCTCTCTGGGCGTCCTGCAGAAACAAGGGTTACTCAAGGTAATGTTCTTTCTGATCTGTTTGTATCCTTTTCTTGTCGTTAAATGGATAATATGATAATAATTGGAACCCGAAAGAGAGTTAAAGGAGAAAAGGGATTATTGCTTGACTCAACCTTCTGATGTTAAATAGGGCAAGATAATAACTGCTCACCCCTCTATATCGGACAAGCTAAAAAATGACGTGGTTGATGATGCCAAAGTAGTGATTGATGGGAAGGTTATTACGTCTAAGGGACTCGCTACTACAACCGACTTTGCCCTTGCTATTGTGAGCAAGCTTTTCGGACATGCTCGTGCAAGAAGTGTCGCAGAAGGTCTTGTTTTCGAATACCCAAGAAACTAATTGCAAAGATTGACGCTCAGCAATGTTTAATGACAAGAATGAATTCTTTGATCCCTCCGCTGTCTGAGTTTAGCGGTCGATACATCACGCTCAACTCATCGAAAACAAAGTTAATATCAAATTATTCTTGAATAATCGTGTGGGTAAGACTTTCTGATGATTTATCGTCTGATTCCTTAGTTTAGATTTTCGGTCATACACTATCTACCGTTCCTTGAATCTTTTCAGAGGTTTGGCTGCATAAAGCCTTGGAGGACTCGTAATAGACTCGACAATATTCAGTTGATGACCTGCGTTCAACATGGTTTTTCCTGAATCGATCATCTCCGAAATGTCAGACTGCTGTTAACTCATCAAACTACTGCTGGCCGCTGTTTATTTTTGCTGCAAGTGATGGAACATTCGATAAATTATAATAATGTTCATCATTGTGTTTCTGGAAAGAATGCTGCTAAGAAAGTAGTCGCCACTCGTCACTGGGTTTGTACATACAATACTGCTAAGAAAAATGGCTTATGCAACCCTAGAGTTGTTTTCCTCTAACAATCAAAAATAGTACATTCATTTGTAAAAAATGACAACAAACTTTTGGTACACAAGCATTTTTTTAAATCAATGTGGTGACCTTGACCTTCTAACTTTTCCGTGTAGTAGACAAAAGAGAATTTTTTTTGTTAACTTTACGCTATTTTTTAACCAAAGTAATGACATTTTTTTAATTAATAAACATCGTAATCACTCTAATTGATCACATATTTCAAAATACGGTAGAAATAAGTACTTAATTTAACTAAATATTTAACATTTTGTTTACCATATGGAAAAGTTAAAAGCTAAAGGTCAACATGCGGATTTAAAAACATTTGTAAAAAAATCGAAATTCAAATCACCACATAAAATTTCCTTTTTTTATTTGACCCAATTAATTCGTTCAGTGGTGTTTTTTTTTTCTTATCCACCAACTATAAACTAATAAGCTAATTTTTACAAATTAGTGAAATATTGTAGACTTTTAAAGGTTTGGATGTATACGACATGGGAATATTTCCCAGTTTTGTAAAATTTGAAAAATAGCAACATTCCGAAATAAAGCTATTACCTAAATTGGTTAAATTCTAAAGGAAAATCGAATTTTGTCTCGATTTTTCTAAAAAAATCCTAGGCTCAACTCTTATTTAGTCATTTTTTCACCGTCTATCTTGTAATTAAAAAAACATGTTACAAGTTTTAAAAAGCAGAGGAAGTAAATAATAAATGATTTTTCTAAAAAAATTCTAGGCTCAACTCTTATTTAGTCCTTTTTCCACCGTCTATCTTGTAATTAAAAAAACATGTTACAAGTTTTAAAAAGCAGAGGAAGTAAATAATAAATGCAAAGCGAGAAAGTTTGACATATGCGAACCTGAACAAGAAAAAACAAAGCTATATAAAGATTAGACGATGACAAGAACAAAAGCTGAAGATAATGCTCCCAGAAATTGATCATGTTCATGGTAAGAAAAATCTTCGATACTTTAGATGATTCACAAATATTCACCAAGACCATATATACAATTTTAAGGCTCAGACTCTCCCAATAAAATCTAAGAATAATAGTATAATCAGCTGAAAAAATCCTCAGGGCCGCTGAGGTCATCTCCTTCATCATCGGAAGGATAATCGTCGTGCCTTCTGAGTAACATAAACTCGAGGAGATCATGTCTTGAACCAGAATTATCACTGTTGCGCTCCAGATTTGATAGACGGTTTTCCTGAGTAAAGAAGTTCAAAAGCAGCTCCTGAGCTGAAGACATATACATCCAGCGCCTTTGCCTCGGCCTCCACTGGAAATGGATCAAAAATTATTTGTTAGTTTTGGTATCATCTTCATTAAAATCATCATCGTTTTTAGTTTTGATATCATCCAAAATTATCTGCAATCTTCATTGTTGCCATCTTCATCTTCATCTTAATTGTTATCATCATCGATATCATCTTCATCTTCATTGTTATCATCATCAATGTCATCATCATTGTTATCATCATCGATGTAATCTCCATCTCCATCGTCATCATAACCATAGACTTCATCTACGTCATCATATAAGTCGTCATCGTAAGAATCGGTATACAAGTCGTCATCCTCATCAAATTCGGAGTCATCAGACTCAAAGAGAAAAGTTGGAGCACTTATCAGAACCTTTACAGAAAACAATGTATATATAAGTAAGCACCTCCGGTACTTATCTGACATAACAAGCCTATAACTATAAAAGTAAAGCAACCTAGAAATGGGTAAAACATCAAAGATACGATTGCCTCCAAAGAGGCTTTTGCTGGAACAATGTATCAGCCTATCAGGGTCATTTGTACATAGACGCGTTTAATTTGGTGATTTTTTGAGTTTTATATGGATACTTTCAAGTTAAAATCAACTTCTTTTTCGTTAATCTTTATTATCTTAGTCAATGATCCACAATTTTTAATTGAAAATCTGTTTTTGGCTCAATGCAATAAGAATTTTTTAAAAAAATTTAACGGAAAACTACATGATATATTATAGCTATAAGATTAAATATATACTTGTTTGTCCCACTCAATCGGTCCTTCCCAATAAAATTTCCCTATTTCTATTTTTTAATATGACCCACCACTTTTAATGAAAAAATAACATGACTTTTTTTTTATAGCTATAAGAATAAATATATACTTCTCTCTCCCACTCAATTTGCCTCATTTTTTATTTTAGTCCGTCTTAATGAAATTTCCCTATTTCTATATTTGGATAGCCCTACCACTTTTACTCTATCTTGTGTACTTTGTATACAACCTTAATTGGAGCAACAAAAAGGCTCCATAAGAGTTATCAATTAAAAGCAAACCACAGATCAATATACACAGTCCAGGCTAATGATAACAATTGAAAAGTTAGAAATAACATCAAACGCAGGCAGATGACGATGTGAGAAAATAAAAGGCAAAAAGAACGATAAAAAATAGATTGATGATAGGTCAATTACCAGGCAGATGACGAACAATAAATGGATAATATTTACTGAAAGAACAAAAAAAAAGATACGAGCCAGATATCTTTCTTAGGTCACATTCGATGCGTGCAGCTATAAAGCAGCACAAAGTTATTTCGTATTGACAGGCGGTGTCAAGTGACAACATTTTAAGATCGATTCATTTCTAAAGCCCTAAAGTAGAAACTAATGCATATATATGAATTGCTAGTTTATAAAAAAGACTCCAGAAGAGGGAATACCTCATTAATGTTGGCAGGCAAAGTAGCTCTCTTTTCTGCCTTTGGAGTCCATATCTTGACATCATTCTCAATTCCACTACTCGCAAGAACAGCAGTATGAGGATGTGCCTCAATGCAGTTAACAACTTCTTTATCAGCTTCCATCACGCGGATGAGCACTCCATCTTTCTTTCTCCAGATAAATATCCGACCACAATCAGATCCACTAACTACATATTCACTTTTAGGCCCAAAGAAACTTACACCCTTGATTGTGACTTGATTAAGGTGACCCTTGTACACTTGAGGAACAGATTTTATTTCTGTATCCAAGACAGATTTAGATGCCTCAGTAGCATTATCATATCCAAATTCATCGAAATCACTACTTGTTGACAAAGGAGATGATGAAACAGGATTTTGTCCCCATCCCATATATTTACTGAAGAGGTATATATGCTCGTCACTATAGGATACAAGAAGCTCACTTTGGTCAGAAAATGCCAAACCTGTTATGTTTAGACTGTTATCACCAAGTAACTGTACAGGGCAGTAGTAGTTTATAGGTTGATCTGAAGCAGTTAAGCCATCTTCCTTACATTTCCGGATATCATAAACACGAGCAAACTCATCAGACCCTCCAACCCCAAACAGATTAGGACTTCTGGGATCGATTGCGATAGCATTCAAACTCACTTTTAGCCGTATGCCATACCTCCGTTCAGGAGTTGAACGACATGTAAAAAGTTTTGTAGCATCTTTAGTTCTTAGATCAAACTGCATGAAACATCGTAATGTGAGTAAAAATTCAATAGGTATACAAGCACTATCTAATAGAAGATGACCTTGTTGGTGCCTCCTTTTCGTGTTTAGGGGGTGTTTTTGTCCGTTTTATAACCTTGGTTGTAAAATGGTATTTTGGAGTTGATATATTCCTTTTAATTGCCAAAAAAAAAAAGATGATGACTGTAAAGTATGTTGGCGTGTGTAGAACACAAAATTCAAATTCCACATCACCAGAGGTATGCTAATTAAGAGTCAAAAATAGAAGTTATTGGTATAATAATATCCTCCATTTCTTTGTAATAGCTACAACTCACTATTTTATGAAAATCTTTTTGAGACAGGTGTAAAAAAGAAACAGAAGATAGTACACATATCATTATTTTTTGTTAGGATAGTATACATATTCAAAAGTGCAATAGATCTTAAATTATCTCCTGAAAAGAATGAAAATAAAGACACGGAGAAAATTACATGCTGAACCAACGCATCTTCACCGCAACTATAAAAGATGTGAGGACTTCCAGGCTCAATTACCAACTTATGAGCTTGACTTTCATGAGTGCCAAGCAAAAAAGTCTCCACACGGCCACCTTCTGAAATTTGTGCATGTCTCACCTGTAAGCATGGATTTATTGCAATAGAACAAAATTAAACTATGCCGATCAAATGAGTAGGGAGATTGGGAAAAATACGGAGAGTAGAAAAATACCCCAAAAGACATCAGTGGACTATTAAATTTAGGAACAAGGTTATTAACTTCATTGCATACTGATTGCTTAGAAACAGGCCATAAACAGAACTTAAGCTCTGTTCTCATTTCTTGAATTTTGCCGAACTGAAACTACCGACCAAATTGATGTTCCCCAAACAAAACTAACTTATTTCAATGAATGAAACTGATTCACACTAATGTTTACTTGTAAAAATTTTAACCTATTCCTTATCAAACATAAATTTCTTGATTTGAGAAAAAACGCCTTATTAGCTTGGTCAACAACTTTTATACATAACTAACCGTTATACAACTCTCCAAAATAATAATCACAAACAACTCCCATGGAAATACCTGGCCATCTGCTGCACAAGTTACCAAGCTACAGTCATCACTGTAACTGTAAGGCATAAATTTTGCCTGAAAAACATTATGAACATGACCGGAATGAAATGAGAGTTTAGCATGTCCAATTTCCCAATCCCATAGTATAACTTTCCTGTCATCAGAGCCAGACACGAGAATATCACCAGACTCATTGAAGCTTACTGTATTTACACAGCCTCTATGCTTCTCCAACTTCCTCAAAATATCAAACTTGAGAACAAGATCCTGAAAAAAGATAATAGTTTCAATGCAGCTGATCTGACTAGGAATACATATTCATAAATCAAACTTCCATATTCCATACGCATACACAAATCCAGCCAACACGCATAAATGACATACATCAAAATGCAGTAAGGAAACTTTCACACAAAACTCAACCACATACAGTTCATGTCTCTATTGCTCATGGCTCACAACTCACAAGAAACAAGGAAGGAAGAGCATGATAAGTAGTGGAGGAATAATTCTGATACATATACTGACGAAACTTTGGATTCCGAATAGTTAGCTACACTTGGGTTCTGTTTTCCCCCTACCCCTGCCCTACACCTGTCCCGTATCTCCTTTGGCTTCTCTCCTCACTCTCCATTGTCCAGAATCAAGATGGTTGAAAATGCTGGGCCCTGGCTTAACAAATTTTTTAACAAAACCATAACGGGAAGAATATTCCCTGCCCTAACTGATTATTCCACTAATACAATGTCGATAAAGTTCATCCCTTGATGTTTACTAAAATAGAAAACATCTCATCAGCGTTAAAAAAATAAGTGGCTCTTCTATGATCCACTTAATCAGGAAGAGAGTGGCAAAGGGAAACAAATTAATTGTACCATATGGCCTCATCCAAATTCTTGGATCAACAATTGTTATAACTAGCTAGTGCCGCAACTAATTAACATTTTAGCACCATGTACTAAAAATCGAATCACGAAACATTTAACAATGGCATTACTCATTCTAATCCTTCCTCGGTCAATATCTTCTTTCTTATAAACCCTTAAAACAGCATTTTCATGTTTTCTTACCAAAGTATTCAGGTATCCTCTACACATGATCAACCAATTTGTATCAGATGTCACCCCCAGTCCCCACCATATCAATTATCATTTCATTCTTAACCTCATTTCTTTAGGTAAGGGTGAATGGCAGCAGAACTAATAAAGCAGCCTCATCTCCGCTGCTATTAGTTTATAGGCTTGGGTTGCCCAAATCGCCAAAAATTTCAATTATATAAAATATTGAGACTGTGATACATAGCATGAAGACGATAGGATTAAAAATCTCCATTATGAGAAACATTTTTTAATCAAATAGAAAGTCACAAGACTCCTCGAATTATTCCGATCAGCATGATACAGTGTATACTCACCTCAATTGCATTAAGCTGAGTATCTAATTAGTGTTGTGAGGCTCTGGCAGGCAGATTTCACTTCAAACTTCTAGCTTGTCATTGTTATACTATATTGGTTTATAAAATAATATCATTGAAAAATACCAAGCACCAACGCGTTCCCCTAAGATAGTCATCGTGCGCGTGTTCGTAAAAAAGCAGAAAAAAAGTGTTCCAAATTATCCATGAGGAAGTCAAATATCAGAAGTGAACGCTTCTTCAGCAATCTCACCACATTTAAACTATCCACTTTCAAGTATATTTACGAAAACATGCCATTACCCCAATGTAAAATGGATCTCACCTTGTAATACTAATAAGAAAGAGGTTATTTTTGGTTAATTCTTGACTGCAAACAATCCCTTTGTGGTTTCTCCTTAACTGCCCAATTATAGAGGTTTGTACCACTTCTGAAATACTTCCTCATTATTTCAACTTACAAATAGTCCCTTTGATGGAAATTACAACATCACTCTAGGACAATTTGTTTTTTGGTTTCACCTTCTTCCTATCAATTCTCCCCACATCACATGGGCATCCCTTTCTTCATTTTTGACTGCCCTAACAATTATCTCTATAAAGTATACAACTTGCCTTAATTTTTGCTTTATCTATGGCGCTTCACCGTCTTAAACATAGTGCAAAAAAAGAGATTTTTGTTGCAACTGTGATTATATAGTATCCCTTAAATCGGCCTAAATCCTAATTTCTAATACCTGAGCGATAAGGATGGTATCAGTTTGATCTGAGCAAAACGATATAATGTGGCCTTGTTTTTGCCCTATGGTCTTAAAAGGTAAATATTAATATTATGTATTGCACTTCATTAGAAATATTAAAGGGTATAACTTTCATTATGAATATACGTGCAAAATAAATAGCTATCTAGAATACAAGTATCCTACTTCATTCTTTTTACAATTAGTAACAAAAAACCCTATAACAAAGTAACTTTGGATGTTTCCTTTGTTATAACAAAACTAAACAAAATATTTTCCTCCAGTTTTGTGTTTGTTCCTATCACCCTTCTGCTTTTCCTGTGACACAAACCTCTTTCAACATCTTTCATCATGACATGAATAAGAAGTCAAGGTGGGAACTTTAAACGAGCAAAGAAACACACTTGTTAGAAAACCCTCACGGCAGTTTCTACCTCTTTTAACAGTTAATGCAGCTCATGCCCATAGAAACCTTCCTTTTCATCCTTGATGCATTCACCTAGTCAATACCTTTCAATTTCGCTCCCAAATCCCAATACCTCTCCTAGAAGATGGTCATTTCTCATTTAGTGTCCTATCATACTTACAAGTCCTTGCATTCTATCGCTTGATTTTTGTACAAACTTATTCTTTAGTTCCTCAAACCTTTTCTTTTCGAAAGTTTTGTACCCTATTAAGCCTTGTGAAAGATTATTTAAGTAAATTGTGAAAGATTATTTAAGTAAATTGTGACTAGGTACTTCCATACACTATCACACTCTCACTTACTTGCACTGACCTTTGACATTCCATAACTCCACCTCGGCACCTCCTTACGAGTTCTTCAACCATTTTTTATTCTCCAAAAATTCCACGTGAGTCCCTGAGTTCTTCAACCACCCCTTTTTTCTTAAAGTTTTTATCAAAACCAATCTAAGTTTCTAGTTAAATTGAGACATACGCTATACATTAAGTTATTTGGACTTCATGCAATTATGCTTCACTAGTTCTCTTCATCACAAGTCTTGACCTTCAATTCTATGCTCATAAACTTAAGTTAAGAGATCATCAATTTGGCGCAAAACCAACAATCTTCACAACAAGAAAAAACTTGCTCTCTTTTAACTCAAAAGTAAATTTCATTCTTAATTGATCCAAAGCACAGGTATGGAGGAAAATATTGTTTTAATACAATTTTCCGCAACACCTTATTTAATATCAAGTTTCGGCATATGTAGCCACAAATTCTTTTCATTGTTACTACATTATGTCTATAATAATTTTGTTTGAGATCCAGTATTGGTGATCCAAAAAAATACACCCAATAATCTACCTTAGTGTCGATGCAATTTACAATTTCATTGAAAATTACGCATTTACTACACCAAATGTATCACAATATCATCGCCAATTAAATACAACAATGCAAAACGATTACTACACACATCAATAGAAATCACCATCAGCAATCAAAAAACTAATCAAATTGAAGATCAACAAAATTTAACAACCAAAATAACCATAACATATAAAGGAAAAATCAGAAACCCTAAAAAGATTATAGCTTGCAAGAGGAAAAATAAAATTAAAGAAAATAAAAAAATTAGGGTTTGAGAAATAACCTCAGAAGCAACAAGACGATGAGCGAAATTTCTAGTAGAGAGTAGGCCAACTTCCCTTTGCCAAACATTCACAATTGCTTTATCATGTCCACTTCTTGGTCTCTTTATACCCATTTTTTGATAAAATTTTGAGGACGGTTTTTGATCAAATCCTTATTGCTATGATTTAACAATGGAGAATAAACAGTATTTAATTTAATGACGAAAAAAAGGGAAATCACAAAAAAGAGACAAGGAAACTTAAGGGGGGAGTGGAAGATAGAGGTGATCATGGGCGGCCCAGTCCAACCCGCCCCGAAAAAATGAGGGTTTGGATGTCAAAATATGGCCCGATGGGCGGGTTTGGATAGAAAATAAGTGGCCCGATTTTTTTGGGACGGATTTGGGATTTGGTGTTTGGTCCGCGGGCAGGCCCGGCCCGAAAAAGTGTGTGTTCATGATTTGCATTTTAAATTTGTTTTATATTATGTATAATATGTAACAATTGTATTTGATTATTTCAATTATTTTTAATTTGTGTTTTAAATTATGTATAATATGCAACAATTGTATTTGTAGTTTTGTGAATTTCTTTGTCTTTTTTGGTTTTATTTATTTTAGTTTTATATTTTTATTTTTTTGGTTATTTACAAATCACGGTGATTGATTAGAAATTATTAAATAAAAAAATGAGAGTTTTTAATTTAAAGCATTATTGATGAGTGCTTTAAGTTATGGTGAAATAATCATGGTTATCTTAAAATTAATTTAAAATAAAAAAATAGAAGAAATTGTTTGGTACAACACTGCAAGCAGCAGGAGGGAGGCAGGGACCATGAGTTTGTCATTTATATTGGCTGCTTCAATCTCTTTAGATTTTCAATACTTCATAATAGTACCTTTTAGATTGGATAAATAAATTTTACATAAAAATTTAAAAATTATAAAGTTATTTAAATTTTACATAATATATATAAATAATATATAACATAGGCACGCAAAAGCCCGCAAGCCCGGGTTTGGGCAAGAACTTTTTGGCCCGGCCCGGTGTTTGATCACCTCTAGTGGAAGAGTATTGTAGTACTTGTATTTGTTGGTTGTTTTGACATAATCGCATTCAAACGCACCACGTCGGAGTGAAATTATACTGCTGAAATTTGGTGTCAAACAGTCAATGGCTATTTAGGGAAAGCAATGTGAAATGGACCTACCCTAGGTAGATCGCTTGCGAAGCTCAATTTATTGCCCATATATCTAGAATATTTCAAGTTGATTTTTCTAACAATAATTTTACCTATTCATTAACATGATTAATCCTAATTTTAGGGAGTATTTGACTAGAGTAAATTCAGTAATTAGATGACTTGCTATAAAAAATTTTATTTATATTTTTGAAAATGGATAATAACGAAAAAATGTAAGAATTTTAATTCTGAATTGTTTTATTATTCAGATTTTTTATGTAAATTTTTAAATTTTTTTTCTAATTTTACATTAATTTTCAGATTAATTTTTTGGCAAAATTACCTACTATACAAGGTCATCAAGGTAGGATTATTATAGAAAAATCATGAAAATGTTAGACTATTTAGGTAATTTTTCCTTAAAAATATTTAATTTTTAATAATATCTCTGATTGTATATATTTAATTTTTTTTAAAAATTAATATTAATAAAATTAACATTTAGACGAATCAAATAAAAACACACTTGATTATGTTTTAACTTATAGATTGACATTGAAATACAAATTAAAACTGATTAGTAAATGTTGAAAGTGATTAGTAAATACTCTCTCTGTTCCTTGAAATTTTCTATTGGTCATTTTAGGGTGTTTCTTTCATAATCTTTATAGTGAATCTTTCTATTCATATTATAAATTTTAGACAAAAATAACATTATTCATTCTCATTTTAATAATGCTTATATTCTCCAAAAATCTTCCATTAAATTTATTTTAATATTTTTATATTCATTATAATTCACACATATTTTCCCACAATTCAACATGTACATTTAACTAACAATATAAAATAATCCCATTAAAGCAGACAAACTTTACAACGTGCTTGAGGGTTTATTGGCAACCCGACTCATACACGTCCAAGCCCGATCATTGCAATATCAACCCAAACTCTAAGATCTCATCAATAATCAATAATAAATATAAAACAAAACAAATCAAACGATTCTCAAGTTGTTAGCAATGGAAACTCAATGGGTAATTTATCATATATTCAATCTATTCTTTTGAGTTTACATTGTAGAATTGAAAAACTTAAAGAAACAAATAGAGTATTAATTAGCCAAAGAGGATCTACTTTGAACTGTTCAAAATAAATTTGTGTAACATTGATGTCTCCTTTCAAGTTTCACGCGCTCTCTTGAGAGACCGTCTATAATACAGACGTCTCTCAAAAGATTCCAGCCCACATTCTCAACTTACTATATTTAGAAAATATCTTAATTTTAAAAAAATATTGTTTTTAAAAAACCACGCACGTGTCATTTCCAAGAGAAGAAAACTGCTTTTTTTTTGAAGATGAAAAGTTTTCTGATTAATTGCCTATTCCCAAGCAAAATAAAACATCATTTATTAATAAATTAGATTTTTTTCATCTCCCTTCTTCAACCATCGAACATACACACCTTCTACAACTTGAAAATATTTTCTAACAATGGAAAAAATGATGCTTGAATTCGATTATGATTTTTTTTAAATAAAGCTTTATCAATGGTGGAAAATAGTGATGTTGAAGAAGACAACAATATGTACTATTTGGGGAAGGTAATAAAAGCAATTGTGGTTCTTTTATTTTTTTTTAAAAAAATTAAGGTTCGGTGAAAAATAGTGATGTTGAAGAAGACAACTATGACTAATCTTTGGAGAATTGTAATAAAAGCATTTTTGATTATATATTCATATATATGGGGATATAACGAAAATATAATTGGTATTATAACAGTGAACATTTAACATAGGTTGATGTAATTGGAAGTAAACATTGTGTAGTAACAATATATTTGGGTTATAACATATTTGGCGTTATGACAGAGGACTTTTTATGCCTTCACTAAAGCCTCTAATCAAACAAAACTTATAAACACCTTAATTTATAAACATCTATGCTGTGTAATAGGTCTCAAGATCGAAATCTGGCAGCATTATTTTGCTGTTTTGCTACTGCTGCTTGGTTGCTGTGCTGGCACGCATGTAGATTTTGGCACGCCATTTTTCGAAGTGTGACTAGTCGATTCAAAGCTAACAAACCCAACTTTTAATATTTTTGCTTGAGTTGGACTCTTTTTCACCTCTTCCCCTCATTTCTTCTTTGGCTTTGATCCATGCTTCCTCCAAGCCTTCGGGACATTAGGTGGTGTCTCTCTAGCATGCTGTACGGCTCGAAAATAAGTGATCAATCTGCAAAAACAAGAAACAACATGCTACCCTATAAAAGGACGTAAAACAAACCAAAAGCAATGAAAATGCACAGAAACCAAGGAACAATGATCAATATTACACCTAAATAAAAGGTAAAAACGAGGTTTATCACATTATAACATAATATATTTGGGGTTATAATAACTTATATTTAGGGTTATAACATAATATATTTGGTGTTAAAACAATATATATTTGGGGTTATAACATAATATATTTTTGGATTATAACAACATATATTTATGGTTATAACATAATATATTTTGTGTTATAAGAACATATATTTGTAGTTATGCAATAATATAATTGATATTATAACTGTGAACATTTGACATAGGTTGATGTAGTTGCGAGTATAACATTGTGTAGTGTGGGTTATATCATTTTTAGATGGTTTTATAACATAATGTAGTTGCCAGTATAACATTGTTTAATTGGGTTATAATGTAGTTTAATTGGGGTTACAACATAATTTATTAGGGGTTTTATAACATAGTTTAATTGTGATTATAACATTGTTTTAGTTGGGGGTATAACATTATTTAGTTGGGATTATAACATTACTTTATAAATCTAAAATATTTTAAACTACACACAACTATAAACACATATACAATTTATTATAAACCCATATATATAATATTATAAATTCAGATACACGCTATTATAATTCCAACATAATACCAAGTATGAATACATAACAATATGACAAATACCACTATTATACACAATATTATAAATCCAAATACATAATATTATAATTCCAGCTACCATAAGACCTTTGTTTGGATACTTAATCATCCACCTTTGACTATTGAGGATTGTCATTTTGATCCTTAGAAGGAATCTATTTGATCTTTTTTGCAAATACAGAAGCCAAGACAGTATCATCACTTATCTTTCCCAATTTTCAAACCCTAAAAATCTAAAATCAAGAACATGTAAAATCAAAAAACAAATAAATTTAAAATATTAAAATATTAAACTACAAATTTTAATTAGGTTAAAGCACCAACTTACTTTCCTTCTTCAACATCACTATTTCCACCATTGTTGTCTTCTTCAATATCACTATTTCCACCATCAATGAAGCTTAATTTTTTTTAAAAAAATAAAGGATTGTAATTCCAACTAATATATAACACAATTAACCAAAAAAAAAAAAATAAAAGCTTTGAAAATGAAAATGTGAAAATAAAACATAAATACATACTTTTAATGGTCTTGCAAATGTTGAAAAAAAAGATAAATAGAGAATAAACGACAATGGAATTTATAAGAGAAAGATGAAGATTGAAAACCACAAATAGAGTTTGAGAGAGGACCATGAGTGGTTTATGTCAAAAAAAATAAAATGAAAACTGAAAATAAAAGTTGAAAAGTTAAGAATAGCGTGTGACAATCACAAAATTCAGCTATTTCTTTTTTTTTTTTAATTTATAAATTGGGCCAGTCCAAACTTTAGACGTCTCTTGTAATAAACAATCTCAAGTTTCAACACTTTGCTAATCTCAAACTCAATTCTCCTCTACAAACGTCTACATTTCCACCCAGTTGCCTTCAGCGTCTGTTGAAGACTTTTGTCATACATAAGAGTGTCAAACCAAGAATTGTCGTAGGTAAGGTGTAAACTAACGTTTAACCCTATTTCATTTTCCTAGTTACAACAATGCAACTGACAAACATCCTGACGTGATATTCAATCTGAAAATAACTGATTACAATTTGACACATAAATCATGAATAGCTCATTGCACCATCTTCAAAATTACAGTCTACAAGGACAGCGATTCAATGTTTATACTGCCTGACTAGGGTTACACCTCAAATGTCAATTACCAGTTGCTTTTCCGATGTGAAGACGAATCCCAATGGAAAGACGGATTACTTGTAAAGAACCAAGTACCTTTCAAGTGTATTGCCTCAATTTTCATGTTACCTTAGCGACACACCGTACAATATTGCTCAAAGACACCAGCAATTGTGTTCCATGACATAGAGGTTATCCAAGCAAGCAGCCAGGTACTATCTTCACTCAACTTTTACACTATTTCCGATCAGCAGTTATCCAAGCAGGTTGGCAATTTTACCCGTATAGCCCTCTATAAATATAATCTTTCTCACGAGATCAATGATTAGAATGCAGGAAAATGCAGAAACTTTTGGAGAACATTAGAGCATGAGAATGAAGTTGGCATTTGGCACTTCATAACTGAGAAATGATGCCCGCTGAGATAGGTCTAAGAAAAGTTGTCATTGTATAACATTGGTCACCTGCTTTCGCAACAAAATGAACCTTCTGCAACAATCACAGATTGCAAGACGCTTCATTCTCTCAAAGAGCCATCCTCCCTCTAAAGGTGGTACTCATTTACCTGTACTGCACAATGAAAGCGTTAATATCAGAAAAATAATTTACCAGAGAATATAGGCCATACCAAGAAGTCACTGCCAAAATATAGACCACATTACTGCATCGCGACCATATTGCTTACTGCAAGTATGCAGCCGTTAATTCTTTTGTGGGAGCTTTAATCCCTTATCCTTGTCTTTTCAAGTGCTACTTCAATTAAGAGATCTAAGATCAGTTGGTCTAAATCTTAACTTGTAGATTAAAAAACAAAACTCACCATACATATATTTCTGAGAAACTACTTTAAGGTGTAATACTCCATGCCAGGGGTTATGTTGAAGAAAGTAGCCTCCGTGACAGAACTAGGTTGTATCCCAGGAAATTTAGGACATTACACAAATCAGTATGGGGAATCAGTTATCCCGATGTAGCAAACTAGCAGTACAATGTTACGATGGCTGTGCTGTACCAGATTTCACAAGAAGATTCAGACAAGAAATAGAAGCAGAGACTATTAAGAGACAGAAAATACTGCAAAACAGATTAACATAACACAATTGCATAAAAGACTATGCTGTCCTTCTCCATCGGTTGTACATGTGTATTATGGGTGTGGTTGATTAATCCATCACATACAACATATGCTTAAATCAAAAGAGGAATTTTTGAAAAATTTAATATATTACTATTTAAAATAACGACTTTTTCAAGGACAACTGTTACACTACTTACATATGAATCATGATGGAGTATCACATCACATTTAATAAAAAGAGAATTAACCATCAAAAGTCTCCACGATCAGTAGACATGAGAGGAACTGCCAAGGAGTTCGTAATGAGATTAAAACCAAGGCATCCACCATATATACATTTTCCCGAGGTTTTTATGAGAAATTGCCTCGGTAATCAACCGACGAGCTTGGCCCTCCACAGCTAAAGGCAGAGATGGTGCTGCAGCAACCCCAACTACAATCCCTTGCAGTCTTGCTTCAATATTACTGATAGCACGCTGCAAAACCAAAGCATAGCACTTCAGCAAGGATGTCTTTTGCAATCATTTCCTCACAACAGCACTGAGGTAAGTTTGTTTTTTTGATTAAAATATTTGCTTATTAAACAGTTGCTCTTCAACAAAAAAGCACAATCAAGCACTAAATGGTCATAGGCTCACAGCATATCAGCACTCAGGCGAATGCATAATTACTGTCTTACTGATATAATCAAAACAATGCCAAAGCTTAAGCCTTAACCCACAAAAGATGGGGTTCTCTTCCTTAAACATGAAATCATCTGATGGATCACGGCCCACACAAGCCCAACATTATACATGTGTATTCTAGAAGAGGAAAGAAGCAGTAAGGAGTATGTGGCAAATTCGGTTATATGGGAATCTTTCTGTTTTTGGTGCTAGTATGGAGGCTCCTAGAAGAAGTACAATACTATATATGCTGTAATAGTGAATAGATCTTTTTTATGCTTGTAGTACAATCTGAGTGTAATAGTACACAATGGGAGTTACTGGGTCACTCTAAGACTTCAGGGGGTACACTGCCCTAATTACATAATACAAGCATTCTATTCTCTCTTTTCTTTCTACTGATCTTATTACTTTCTGTCTCATTTGCTGCATTTGATTCTTGCAATTCCGCTCTAGATAGCCAAGGTATAACATCATCTACGGTGGTTGCCTACAATATCCCCTAATTATATTAAAATGTACAAATGGCATCTGTATCTGCATGAAAATCTTCGAGTATGCAAATGTCAACATTTCTAAATTCTCAAGAATTCCCTGCTTTCTCACTATAGCCACACAACCGTGGTGTATTAAGATACAAATCCCATTTACTTGGTCTATCTTATCTCACTAGATCATGCTTCCTCTAAACCATGAGTTTCATACGAATATGATACTATTCACAGAATCACAGTAATAAAAGAGCTGCATGCAGTGTGGAACTTAAGTTCTATACCTCTGAAGCATATAAAAAACACAAGTTAATGAAAATCTTTTAATAGAGCAATGAACCAGTATCTCGCCACAGGTAAATTCCATTCTTCCATTGTAGGCATCAATGAAGGCCATATCAAATAAGTGAAATAATAGTCATTGAGAAATGTCAAACAACCATTTTATGGAAAAGTGAGTTTTCCTGAGACAAACCACTAATTGGTTCTAGTACAAAACAGTCATTCTCCTTCGACACTAAAAAACTACAATATCTACAAACTAAACTAGTGTCATGAACTCATGTTCCAAACAAAGATCCAAGAAAATGCCTTTAAAAGATGACCACAGAAATGGTGGCATACGTCATGACAAATACAGGAAGTATGATGCTTTATGAATTAAACATGAGTGTTGTTAATCTCCCTTCCCAATAAACATATTGTTAAATGAGTATTTAATCACTACAAGGGGTCAGATTTTTCAGTAACAGTTGATCCAGTAAACAGAATAACACAGCCCTGAACCAAGCGGTAAACTGTAAAATTGAGCATGCAGAAGAGACTATCAAACCTGGGCGTGTGGATTCTGAACTTCTACTCCACTTGATTTATGAGATTTTGTCCACTCAACAAGAGGATCGTGGATAAATGTTTCAAGAACACTCATTAAAGTCTCCCTGTGACTCCTGAGAACCGAAAGAGTGATCTCACAAACCTTGAGAAAAATTCCCTCATATCCAGTAATGCCCAATCCATCAATCATATTCTAGCATTTACCACAAAATATCTTGAATTAGAATCTTAACTGATACTTGATCATAAACATCGATCAATATTTGGACAAAGAAACTAATACAAAGTCTAATGAAAGAGTATAAACATGGTGCAAGCCGAGAAGTAACAGCCAGTACAGACTACAGGACACAAAGTTTCTTAAAAACAAAAATAGGATAAGCTCCACTAACCTGAGTTAACCTAAAAGGCACAAGCTCTGGCTTCTCCAACAGCAAACCTTTGTCAAATAAGCAACTAAAGTCAACATGCACACAGTCCCCAGTAGTGGAATCAAAAAGAATGTTTTCGCCATGCCGATCTCCAAGGCCTACAATATGCCCAACCATAGACCACACTGCAGTAGTGTGTGCATAAGCAACCCTGGCTCTGAACCAAGCAGCAGGCTCAGCAAAAGTATTTAAAAACCATTTGTGGAAAACGGGGGGAAACATTGGAAGAATTTTGGTCTTTAACATCTCATCTTCTGGCATTTTCCCTTGGCACTGATCATATATCCGCTTAATTTGAGGATTCGTCCTCTGTCTGTCAAATCTTCCACATGTTATGTAGATATCTTGAAGAATGTGCCGGAGCCCACGAGTGTGTGGCACCCATTCCACCATACCACAATCCTCAGTTAAAGGAACAACAGCAAAAGTGCGAATATAGAGTTTTCTACGACGGCTTTCAGCACATTTAGATAGGAGACGATTTATCATAGCGTTGAATTCCATCATACGTGCATCCTTTCGTAGATCATCTTTAGGTTTACAAAGGAATGCACGCTCGATGCCATCGCTTCCAATAAGAATAACCTGCCAACAGAAAACTATTGTGATCAGGTCCTAACGTTTTGAAACCTTATCATCAATAAGGCTCAAATGTTGAGATTTCATTATACGGGATTGCCTTGAAGCAATATGCACTAATCACAAAAGCGCAGACCAGTTTTATGCTAAGTATTCCCACGAATCTATGTGTGTTCTTATCAAGAAATTATATAAAGTAGCAGTGCACGGAGAGGGTGTTGTATATAAATTTTTGAACTGGCCACTGTAGAAAGTTATTCCATGAATTATATTTTAAAATGCCACAGTGACATCCATTTTCGTCTACTATATGACCACATTCACCACATAATCCATTATCAAAACTATTACATGCATTGAAATTACCAAAGCTTACACTAAAGATTTGACTCGTATTATAGTTATAACAAATGCTTAAAATGTAGAAGTCATGTTTCCTTCACAATATTACAAACTTAAGATACTAACGTTTTTAACAACTTTTTAGGACACAGGAGAACTTTCAGCAAGCCTTGGAGTGTAATGTTTCCATTTTCAATTTCAAGCAACTTACACACTAAGGAACAACTGGTGCACTCCCAATATGAAAACAAACCTTCATCCACTATAATAACTTGCATGCAAGCAATGCCTACGCTGAAGTCGAATGTCTATTAAGGACTTACTTTTTTGGGACGTTGAAGAGATGAAAGAATTTCTGCTTCATCGGCTATTCCTACAATTGTTGGAAGGTCAATATCCGAAAAGATATAAGATGAGTCTTTCAATTTTGAATCACAAGTCGGCAAGTTAACAGTGAGAGACTGCTGGATGGGCATAATAATTCCTAGAGGCATCATTCTCTTTAGGGAGCTAAATTCAGTGAGAATATTGATCTTCCTTGCTTTTGATTGGCCAGCATGAAAGCACAACCTAATCAGATGATCAATAAGGCTAGCAAACTGAGAAAACAAGTCACTATGACTACTGTCTGGATTGGACCCCTTGCGCGCAGCTTGCAAGATCTCTGCCACTGCTTGTCTCCTTATGGGAACAGCAGATTTAGAAACTGCAGCCATGAGCCATAAAGCCTGCTGAGGATACTGCCGGAGTACAGACGTAATAATGTGCTTGACCAGTCGAACAGTTTCATCATTTTGGTGGCAGATTCTAGAGACTAATTGTGGCAGAACAGTCAACCATTGATAAGTTGGCAAATCATTTAAACAACCTCGCATGATACTCAAAACCTGCATATTCAACAATGACAGCAAACAGGTTATCAAACATGTTTTTAAAATGTAATATGAAGATTGCACAGATAGATCCATATTCAAATTATTACCTTCCCATGAACTGTCTTTAGATCCTTATTTTTAGAGCCACTTTGTTGATATTTACTACCGAAGTCAAACCAAAGAGTCAGCAATCTTGGAAGGGCTTGGAAAAGATTCTTATGACCTCTGTGTAGGCCTTTAGCATAAAATAGAAGTGTTTCAGGAAGATAAACCCACCAAGGCTTCTCTGTGTTCAAATTATTTGAGATAACAGCAGCAGCAGGTGGTATCCTCGAATTGGTCTCAACATTCTCCACCTGACGTTTTTTAGCATCAACAAGTACTTCATCACAATATTTAGCAACATAGAAGTACCCGTTCTCCCACTTAGGTTGCAGTTCCCTCACCCTGGAATACAGGCTCATAACATCTTCTTTCTGCTTTTGTCCAGTGTAATGGATCCATCTTGAGTACAAAAGAAGGGTCTTTGCAATATCAGGATTCTCATTTGGAGCTTGAGAGTCAACATTGACCGGTTGTGGAGGTGGAATCGAAGCAAGGCTAGTTATAGATGACATTGCAGCAGGTCCAACAACTCCAGTGGGCATGTTTAAGAGAGACTGTTGCAATTCAGCAATTGCACCCTCAGACCGCTTCATGCTCCACAGAAGCTTAGCCTTCTCCACATGTACATTAGGTGCACCAGAAGACTTTGCCTCAAGAATAGCTAGATTAGCTGTCTCATAATGACCAGCAGAGCGACAGAGTTTAGCATATTGCAGCCAGCAGTCTCCAACTTGTGCACCCAGATCACTAGCCCCAAAAACAAGTCTCCGGAATGCTAAAAGTGGCTCCCTTGCCCAGAGAGATGGTTGCGTGAATCTTAGCCTATTCTCCCAATTTCCTATGATTCTCAAGAACTTTGGGTCTCCAAGATGAAAACTTTTTTCTAAGAAAGAGTGGCCGTCAAGTAGATCATGAAATTCTTCCAATTCTTTCAACAGATGGAGCTTTACAACAAAAGGATAAGCCCGTGCATAGGAGTCCATGCCAGCAGCAGCTAATGGAGCAATCAGAGCCTGCTTTGATAACGCAATTTTCTCAGCAACTGCGAACTGGTCTTTTTTAATAATTGCCTGAAAAATTTTAGCAACATCCACATCAAATGAAGCACTGCTATCAGATATACTACATTGTAAGTCTTCCTTATGAGTTCCATTTAGATATTCATCCATCAGGTCCCACCTGCCAAGCCTCCAGGCTGCCTGCACTCCTTGCATGCACCATGTTTTCTTGTTTTCAGGAATTCTAGATACCAGGCCATCGACATGGGTAATCATAGTCTGTAGGTGGCACATATTAAGTAAGCAGTTAAGTACATCTGAATGCCTTTGGACAGAGGTGGGTTCCATCTGCAATGCTTGTTCACAGGAAGTTAGGACCTCTGCCCAGTTTCCAGCTTTCTTATTTATTAACAGCTGATCTTGTAAGCTTACTGACTTTCTTAAGCTTGCCAATCCTGATAGACCATCAGGCTCATCCATAGCACTATAAATTTTCATCAAAAACGAGACGTCTTCATCCTCAAAGTTTCCATTCATTTCACCAGCTGGATTGAAGGAACCTGATTCTCCCCGAACATGAGATTCGAAGTACATTAGTGCTCTAGCATAAGCCTGACACCTAAAGGAAGCCCTAGCCAGAGTAACCCTAGGAATTGCATCCAAAAGCTCAGAAACATATTTGCATTGCAAACGAAGTTGATCTTTATCAACTGCAGTGTTGTTGAACTTAGATGCTGGTTTAGAAGACGAAGATGAAGGTGACTGAGAAAGTGCTATTTCCTGGTCCACATCATCAACCCACTGCCCAATATTATCCAGAAGAGTGAATACAGCTTGAATGCAAACCTCACCTTGCCCACCACCGATTGCATGAACTGCCGCACCACTATTCTCCGAGGCAGCTGCATTGAGGACAGCCAATATCTCTTCTGTAACACTATAACGAGCTGACTCAGAGCCATGGCAAACAACATGAAGAACTAAATAAGGGAGCAGGTATATTGCTGTTTGCATATCATCACGCACTATGCGACGACAAGCTTTGAAAATCCTAGCACGAGATCCAGTAGCATCTACAATGAGTTTTCTTATCCATTGAAAGATCCATCTCCTGAATGACAACGAAGGTCGGTATATAGCACCAGAAGATGTAGAATATGATACATCCGGAAGAGAGAATTTGGAAGTTAAGCATGGTGCTATGATCTCCTTAACGTAATTAGAAAAACGGTCCCACAGCCGTCGACCCCTTTCACTCATCGCTTGAGAGTCATTAAAGCTTTCGGACCCCAGTGCATCAAGCTTCAAATTATGTTCAACAGAGGCTCCAGCAACTTTTAACAGCTCTTGTATAGCCACTGCAGCAGAGTCTTGAATAGTAATATTGGGCGCAGCTCTAAATGCCCTGGCAAGGTGCTTATGGATCAATTCGAAAATCAAATCATCATCAGAGCACTGGATCTTAAATCTTTGACACGATGCTGCCTTTAGCTTAGCAGGATCAACAGCACCTAGAGCTCCAAGACAGTCAGCACATACCATTTTCAACCTTTGCCCAACAGAAGTCCGTGATTCCTCAGCACATCCTCTAAGTAAAGACATAATAAGAGAGCTTAAAGCAGTAATATCTAAAGCCATTTCAGTACCAATTGCTGCTGCCACATCTTCCTTCCTAAGGTTCAGCAGCTTGTTCAGCCCACAGGCAACCATATACCTTACGTTTAAATTTTCATGATTCAAGCCCTCAGCAGCATCTTGCAATTGATCCTTCAAAGTCATTGACCCTCGCGCTTCTTGTATCACTTGATTTACCTTTATTAATGCAGGAATGCTGGGCAGCATAGGAAATTCACATATATGCTGCTTTAGCACAACCTTGTTTTCACACACAAGCTCTTCCAGGATATCAACAATTTTATCTAAATGCATAGAAGGCTCATCCTTTTCTTTCTCTAAAAATGGGATGAGAGCAGCAAACACTTGAAATATTATATGCTTGGCACTAGATGGGGACAGAATTGCCAGTTGCTTGACAAAAAAATGTAGCACAGAAAGACCTTCGCTACGCAGGGATTCATCCTCAATAGCATGCATGAGAAGCACCATAAGTTTTGGTACATAGGTACTAAGGTGAGGACCCATAAATTTTATCAACATTTCGATTCTTTTAATAGCTTGCTTCTGCCAAGAGACTGAGACATCCTTTGCATGCAGCATTTTCTTATCAATGCTATTAAGAAGGCGAACAAAATGAGGCTTCAAAAATCCAGGTAGATCTTCACGATCAGTAAGAATTTTTGCAACTTCTTCAATCATCTGTGGTACTTTTTCCAATCTGTCAATGAAAATAGAAAACTTCACAAAATTGATTCTAAACACAAAAGTGAGTTCGCAAAATTTTTCCCACAAAATCCTAGATCATTGAAAATACCAATCCTACAAGTATGAGAGGAAAATGGAAAAAATCAATAGCATAAATGCACAATCTCTTGTATAACACTGTAATGCATGTAAGCTACGCAAAAACCAAAGAAAAGATGATAGCTAGAAGCAGTTTGAGAATTTGATGCCAAATTGAATCTTAAGAAGAAATTAACAAAAAAAATGGTGCAATCAATGCCAAAGGATATAATAGCAGCAATCGCTCATCAAAAGATAAATGGTCGACCATGATACAATCAAGCTTCATACCTAGGGCTAACCTCATCTGGGTCGTTTCCATCCACAAAGCACACCAAATCTTCCAACAATTCGGATAATGCAACAGCAAAAATTTCTTTCTTGTTTGATCCTGTCTCTGTATGGTAAAATTGCAATGCGGAGAGTAATTGTTTGTCATCAGATTGCTGTAGAGCATAAGCCAACACTTTAGGTATATATTTGACAGTCATTACTAGCATTCCTTTGTCTTCATCTTCGCCTTTGTCTTTGTCTAAATATTCAGCAAGCTTCTCCAAAATGGCAACTGATTGTTCATTATTATTTAGAGAGACAACAACCTTTGGCAGCACAACTGGAATCATTTCAAGGACCAGTTCTTTGACCTGAATAGCAAGAACAGCCTCAGCGAACTCCCTTACCAGTCTTGAATGACTTAAAAGCCTTAGGCAAAGATAATCGAAAAGTTTATTTCGAATATGAATGAACTTAGAAAGAAGCAATTTGAAATCTCCTTGAACATGGAAGAAGCAAAATCGATTAATTAATCTCGCAGCAGTCACTCTAACAGTCAGATGAGGGCTGTCAAGCTTGTCAATTAACAAAATAAGTGACGAGAAGAAGAGCTGACAATTTATATCAATTGCTACCATAACCTCAGCTGCAGACTCCAATAAAGTTTCAACAATTTGAGGGTCTTCAGTTTTTTTTAGAGCTTTCTCCATTATGCTGAGAAACATCTGCCTTTTACTTGTATTTGGTGAATCCCTTTCAGGAAACAAACACATTAACACATTTTCATCCAAGAGAAAGCTAATTTGGGAACAGAATGCTTCCCTCAAAGATCTCTTTTTATGAAGGAGAAAGAATTCTATACATTTGAGCCATTGAGATCTTGTTTCTAGCAGAACTTTCCTCTCTGCGTGTAGGATAATTCGGTGAAGTACTTCAATACAGGAAACTTGGACCTCTTCCAAAGACTCGTCAAAAAGAAAACTAAAGAACAATTGATGTATGTAGCTAAAGACACTGTCAGCAATGTCTTCTATGCATATGTTTTCTGGGACATGCATAACTAATGAATTCCAAGAATCAGCACAAACAGCTTTGTCACACTTTGAACACCAAAAGCCGCGCAACAAAGAATCAAGCAAGGCGTTGTGCTTTCCATCACTATCAAAGAATATTTTGCAGTCAGTCTCACTTCCGTTGTCGGAAATATGACAATATTTCTGCAGGCATGATAAATAGCCTAGAGCAAGTGGAATTACTTTTCTGACATTCTCATGCCTCTCCTTCTCAAGAAACCTATAAATTGGGACAAATGACAAAAACAAGCAATATTAGCAGTCACAACCACGTTAGTTTTTCCCGCCAAAACACCTAAGAGTAAAAAAGACAAATATTCATCAAATCAACAATCATTTGTTTCCATTAAATACCGAGCATGATATTTTCATAATAAATATAAAAATGTTCTATGTTATAAACATTTATTCAAATATAATATTTAACAATAGTATACAAAACTATATATCTTAATAATCAAATCAATTTTATAACAATATACAACAATAAGAATTTTAGCATGATTCATAATTAAGTTTTTTATTTGCTATATAAATCAGTTATTATTATTGAGTACTCTATTGGATAATTTTACAAAGTTTGGTACCTAAATGCTTGTTTAACAAAGTTGAGTACTCCATGGTTTAAATTTTATGGTTGTGTTACTCAATTGATTAGTTTTTGCAAAGTTGAGTACCCAAAGTTTAGTTTAACTCGGTAAAAATGTGTACTTTATGGAGAAGTGAAAGAAATGTTGGATGAGATGAAATGATAAGTTAAAAGTACAAATGAATATTAAAGAAATAATGAGTAGTTCATGGTAAATAAGAATAGAAATGTAGCAATATCTATAAGACGGACTTAAATGAAAGATTAACAATTCATATAGGACAAATGAAGTATTATTTGTAAGAAATGAAGAAAACTTATTAGAGAAGGCCAGTTACAAAGTGAATTGAGAGAAATTAGAAAATCTTGCAACAAATCATCACATCATTCTATCATATCATCATACTATAATTTAAAACGGAAACCAATTGATGACATGGCAACTGGTTTGACTTTTTAGATTATTTTTTATTCTAAAATCACGAAGGAATCTATCTGGTACTCATCTCATTATGATATATAATCATCACAACGCAATAAAAACTGTTCTCATTTTGTAGAGGAAATCTAAACTTTGTTTAACTTCATTTAATTGATAATCATGTTATCTTTGATTATAATAATACATTGAATCTTCTAATCACATGATCGCATAAACAGAATATATTTGAACTTAAGAATAATATTAGCAACAATTCAAATTATATACAAGTGAACTACATAGTCAGAAGCATGACAAATTTATGCACTTACTTGAGCCATGATATAACAGTTGAGTATGCACGTAAACCAGAAGACAGGGCAATTATTGGCATGGACATGACAGCTTCAATTCGAACTTCTTCTACCTCATCGAGAAGACCCAAATTCAAAACATGAAGTTGAAGCTCCGAGTTAGGAGCAATCTTGGACAATACTTGAATAGAAAGGCACTTTGATCTCCAAGACTGATGGGTTTCAATGACCTCAAGAGAATGAGTCCATGGAAGCTCAAGCACAGAAAATATGAGATCCATGTTTGCATTGTCACTGCAGAAGCGTACCACATTTCCAGAAAATGGAGCTGAATTTTAGGACAATAGAAGAGTCACATAGTCAAGAAAATATGATGAGAAATAAAACGGAGAAATAAATTAAGAAAACCATGATGTTCAAAACCAGAAAAGGCACATAATGAAGAAACGTTGTGAGTAACAAAACAGAATGAAGTGGCAGAACCTTGTGAGGGTCAATATTACTTGGAAAATGTACATGTAGACACTGAAGCAAGAATCCATATAGTGAATATTATATTGAGATATCACCCAAAATTCACCTTTCGGATTGTAAGCTCTTACAACGATCACAACAATTAAAAAGTCTTTATCCCAAAGCTCAACATTCAAATTGTCATCTTTTCTACAAGGATATAGCAGATAAAATTATGTGTGTACAATTTACAAGACCATTTTTACATGGCATGCATATCCATCCATGTTATAATAGACATAAAATTAGTTCTATACATCAGCCTAGGAGCACATATAAAACATGCATGAAAATGATATGTCCAAGTGCAGGTTAATCTGTAAGGACAAAGCAAGTAACTTCTACAACTATCATAATTTTAGAGATTAATCAAAATATTTTTAAAATAAAAGGCTTTAGAGTTTAGAGCATGCTCTTATTCATCAAATAAAAAAAATTCTTTCTTACTTGGCAACAACAAAGTTTTGTGTAATGCTTCCAGATAGCTTGACAAGTCAAACTGGATAGACTTCTCCTGCTTTGCCTACATGGGAGAAACACCCCATCAAAGTTTAATAAGATCATGACTAATGAGAATATTAGGTGGGTACAACTTAGTGAGAAAAGGCTCAACTCCAAGCAACCTTATACCTGCTGGCAGATCCAGGGGATCCACGAGTATATCAGCTCAAAGATCCGTACTGATAAGTTGGTGTTCGGGTATTTACAGAAGACCACACAAAGCATGCTAAGAGTTGCTAGAGCAAGTTCGTCTCTTATAGGTTTTGTACCAACACTTGAAGGTTTCAAAAATTCAACAGCTGAGAGAAATGAATTGCACATATCAGAAGCATATTTTTCAATTGACTCAATATTCAGTTGGCCAAACTCATCTGGTCTCTTCCCATCAAAATCAGATGTGAACTCTTCCCCATATATTTTGTGACGCTTTGACTTGGAAGTTCCTATATCTGATGCTTTTCTTTTACACTCTAGTCTGACCCTATATGCTCCTTTGTCAGGAGTGGCTGAGTTACTTGAAGTAGTACTAATGGTGCCTCCTCCAACTCTATTGGGACCAAGAATAAAAATAGCCACCTCTAAGCAATCTTGCAAAATTGAGCAAGTGCTCAAGGAACAAATCATATTTAATAGAGCTTCCGGTTTCCAGACATGAGGAGGACAAGATCTACAGATCCGGACATATGCATTACACAAGGCAACCTGTCAAGTGATATACAATCAATGATTCAGTACAAAATGCATGAACAAACTGAATATATTTCATTATTTGTTTTCTTTTTAAAGATATTGTGCAACGAACTTCACCTGTAACTCAGAACTTTTTGATTTTGTCAAAGAGTCAAAGAACTCAGAAACTAATTCAGCAGCTGTCAATCTAACAATGTCAGTGGGACACCTTGAATGTAAAGCATCAAGACAACTACCAATTGTGGAATCAAACTCCAAGTTTCTGTACAGAAAACCAGAACAATAAAAGTAACTAATAAACACTCAATAGTTTTATATCGAATAGAGAAATTTTCCAGAAACAATAAGGCATATCCACAAGACCGCAACTGAGGCAAAAATTCTTAAAGGTGAAGGAGTGAAATTTGCCCGCCAATATGTCGCCTTGTTTCCTAAGTATCACTACATTGATCTCAACTGCTCAGTGGAGTTTTCAACATCTATCCTCGCACTTAATTTCCGGCCTCTTTACTTCCAAAAAAAACTGCCTCTAAAAATTTATAAATTAACATCTCTCTGTCCTGCCAATCCAGATTCCAGGGTTATGCAGATAGTCACTACTAAGGGGTCGTTTGTTTTGGAGGGCATGAGAAGGGAATGGGAATATGAAGTCCCATGTCTTTGTATGTTTGTCTGGAAGAGGATGAGATATTGGACTTAGGAATGAAATGGAGGACAAAAACCATTGATTCATCACAGGGGAGACTAGCAATTGAGGTCAAGACCTGGAGCTGGCAGCAACGAAGACCAAAACACCCTTCATCAAATTCAAAATTCAACCTTGAACCTTATATCCTCTCTTTCACCATCCGAGGTACGAGTGAGTCATTGAAACTCCACTTACACTTACTCTTGTTTTAATTTTTCAGTGAATCAATAGTTTGCAGCTTTTGGAAAACAACCAAATTTGGGTTGTAGTTTGGACTCCGGAGATGAAAGAATTTGCTAAGACTTCGTTTTTTTGGACCTTCTAGATTGAACCTTCTACCAGAAAATTAAATTAACTACATTTTTCCATTTTTCCTTTTAGATAGATAAGAAAGACAAAATAATTAAAAAGTGAAAAACTTAGAAATCCATACAATTATCTTAATGTTTTCCACTATACAACAAAACAATTATTAACGTATATCTATAACCATTGCAGACAAAATTGAGACATATAAAGTGAACTCATACCAATCAATTCCCATTTCCAACCCCAATATATATTTTCTAAGTGTCAACCTACCAAATGCCCCCTAAGATTTTGGCCTAGAGTAGGCTCATCATTAGTGAATATCATCTTAGTAAGTAATGAAATATCAATGGTCCAAAACAAAATATACTATCTAGTTTTCCTTTTTCACTTCAAAATAATTTTGAAAGAAATAACTAAAAGGGTCAAGGAGCAAAATCGTTCAAAGAAGAAATTAAATAAAAGAAGACAAAAAAAAAATCAAAGATGAAGCAAATTGAAAGAAAAAAAGTAGAAAATTAAAGAAAAAACAATCAATAATAAGACATAAATTCAAGAAGAGGGGCATTGAAAGAAGAAAAATCAAAAGAAAGAAGACAATGGAAGAGGAGAAGAATAAAGATAAAACTTAAAAGAAAAGAGAAAAAAGATGAAACCAGAAGAAAGACGAAAACATTCAAAGAAAGAATAAGATAGAAGGTGAAAAAAAGAAAATAACAAAAAAGAAGTAGGTACTTGGTGGATAGGGCTTCCAAAAAAATCATTCCCTTTCTCTTTCTCTCTCTTTGAAAACCTAACCAAATCCTTTTTTTTTCTTTTCTTTCTCTCTTTTGTAAGATGACATAAATCCTTTTAGTTTTCACTATTTGTTATGTGACAGATTATTGAAAAACATTTTCTCCCTAAACAACAAAAGTTCATAAAGCGTGAGGTGCATAAAAGTGTGCTGCTATGCCAAGACTTAAAAAAAGCAATTTTGCTAGCGCCCAACATGGAGTCGAGCTTTTTAAAACTAAGGTATTCTTAAGAAGGGAAAGAGTTTCTACACCAAATGTCTACGTCAACAAAAGCATTGACACAAGAATCTTAAGATAACAAGAGACTTAATTTTCCATCTTTTATATGCAAAAACATACCTGAATACTGGTAGATTTCCTTCAGCTTCACTTAATATATATATTATGGAATAAATTAATTTTTCATACGGAATTATCTCATAATTCACTACTGTTGCAGCAACTCGGGCAAGGTCAAAACATGCCTACCAAAACATATTATGACAACATATCAGTATGCACCCATCAATAGATGAATCTAACTTCATGGAAAAGAAATATACATCACCATAAGCAAATCGGCATCTTCACAACAAAGCATGGAGCATGCAACCAAAATAAAAGAAGAGGTCACAAGCCCTTTCACATAAAGAGTACCCTCGGTCATGCATTTACTTAAGAGCCAAATTATCCAAGTAGAAAAAAATTTCCATCTCTCTTTTACCGTGAGATCAATCAAAATGCCATAACCGTCTTGAGGTTTATTACAATCTGGAAGATCACTCAGCAGTGCTCCACCATCAGATATATCGGCAAATGACTTTGAATAGCATTTTAAAGACACTTTATCAGATTTTTTCATGCTTGATTTGCTTGGGTACAATGATGCTACATACTCAAGATCTACACCGAAAGAAAACCCAACTTAGTTTGTAAATAAGACTTGTACTTCCGTCATCTACAGTGAGCAAGGGGAAACATAGCTATTAGCCACAAGTTCAATGAATCTCTATTAATACATATATTAGCACTGAAAAAAATGTACTATGTTGCCCTGGCACACAATACATCTACAAAAATAATTCTACAAATTTGATCGCTAGTGTGTTGGAAAAACAATTATAAATCATGCATTTTTTTCTTACAAATTTCAAGACATATTTTATCATACATATACTTCATATTAACAAAACAAAATTATGGTTGATGGTCTACATTTGAAATAAGAAATTACATAAAGTGTCCAAGGGAATTTAAATCATGGAATATTAAGTTAAAAAACTTTCTAACGTTCAAAAAGTATCTGCTATGACTAGCAGTAGCAATTCCAACCCAGACTACATAATCTTAAAACGGCATATTAATCATCAAATTAAGAGAATATTATCAATAAGAATTTGTTAGTCTTTAGCTTGTTAGAGTTTAAGGGTAGCCTATAGATAATAAGGGATGGTAGAGTGTAAGGGGAGAGAAATATTTTGTCATTGAGTTTAGATTCTTTTGGAGAGAACACGTGTCTTGAAAGCTTGTAATACATTTCACATTCTACCATTAATATCATTTCTCTTACTATATTCAATTGTAATTGTTCTTTCATGTTTGTTCTTGACTATGGCCAACTCATGTCATATCATTTGGTATAAGAGCAGTCTATTTCCCGATGTTTCGAAACATCTCAGAGGTCGTGCAACTGAGAATTTGGAGTTTAACGGAGATTGGCGGTTTACAAAAGGGAGATTTTCAGCATAGGGGTTATTGGGCAGCACAGTACCATCAAGAATTGGTTATAAGCAACAAATGGGAATAAATGAATGTTATAAAATTTCAAGTTTTTAAAACAACTTTTGTTTCTTCTGTGAATTCCAATTCCGCATTGAGGAGTGGAGGAAAATCTATTGGTACTAAATTAGACCCTTCAACTCGCTTTAATTGTGAGATATGGAACACCGGATGAATCTTACTTGAAGTTGGTAGCTCCAACTAGTATGCCATAGCCACTATTTTTTCAAGTATAGTGAATGGTCCATAGAATCGAGGACCCAATTTGTCATTATTCTATTTTGCTAAAGAATGTTGTCTATATGGCTGATGTTTAAGAAAAACCTTGTCCCCAATCACAAAATTGTCATCTTGCATGTATGTGTATCAACCAATTGTTTCATCTTTTGTTGAGCCCTAATGACATTGAAGCGAAGATCATCCAAAACTACATCACATTCAACCATAAGTTGTTCCAAGCTATCTATTGTTGTTGTGTTATTCCCATAACGTATTACCGGTGTTGGAGTGCGTCTATACAAACCATGGAACGAGGATATCTTGGTAGCTATATGTGGAGACATATTATTAGAAAATACGGCCTGATGCAACCATTTTGCCCACTGTTTGGGTTTACCATTTATGAAACAACGCAAAAAGCTTCTTATGATCACTCCTTCAGTCAGGTGATAAGTCGTGCTTCTGCTCAACTTCATCCCCTACAACCTATATTTTTTTCTCACAAAAATACTCGTAAAAACTTTATCCCTATATGAGATGATTGAAGAAGGAAACCCGTGGAGGCGAACAATGTCTTTGACAAAACAAGCTGCAACTGAGGAAGGGCTTCAACAAAATCCATCGAGACATCTTCCCAAATTGAGGAGGGTAGACAACACTCGTCGACCTTTATATAAGAACCCATGCTCCAAATAATAACCTTTACGGGACGAACTATCTTGCTTCAACTCAGCACATATTCGATTCAGCACTGCATCCCCCTCTACTTGACGTTGCAGGTCAATCCATCTTACTTGGCTACTCGAGAGTATAGAGTATAGTCCCAACTCGATCTGACTCAGAGATAAATGCCACGACATTACATTGGTAGGAGAATTCATTGTCCTTTGTTTGTATGCTGATTTGTCCACACTATAAATCATCTTCCAGGCAAATAATGCCGCCGCTTTTGGACTGAAAAACGATGGCCATTAATTCTTTTTCATATATGGATTTGCTACGACTTCTTGGACCCAATACTTTGCTAAGGTGTCCGCTTCAATCATAAAAAGTAATGCAAAGTTTGGCATCCCGAATACCAGAGCAGTTTTCAAAACTACTTTCAACTGTTCAAAGGTGAGTACTGCCTCTTACCCCATACAAAATTGTCCTATTTCAATTTCTGAAATAATGGACTTGCTATATGAGCATACCCTGGGATAAACATCCTATAATACCCAATTAAGCCTAAAAACCCCTCAACTCTCAGATTCCGTGGGCATCGACCATGACATTATTGCATCCGCTCTTTCTGGATCCACTACAACACCATTGATTGAAACTATATGGCCCAAATAAGCAATTGACTATACTTATATTAAAAAAAATATAATTACGATTTTTAAAATAAAGAGGTTCGAATCAAAATTATTATTTTATTTAAAATGTGTGAGCACACGAAAGTGAGTTTCTTAGTTGGGCCTCGCAAGAAAATGAATTTAGGTAAATAAATAAGTAAATAAATTAAAAAAATTTTAAAAAATAATTAAAAAAAAAGAGAGGATGAGTTAGGGTTTTTAAGTGAGACTCCTTCCCTCACATTCTGAGGCAGAAACACGTCTCGCCTCTTCCTCCTTCCTTCTTTCCCTCCCTTCTCCCTTTCCCCTTGTGTGCCGCCAGTTGTTGGCCCCAAGCAGCTGTCCACGGAGCCCGGCAGCCACCACCAGCTTCTTCCTCTTCTCCCTCACTCCCACGAACAGACACCAGCAACGGGCGTCTCTCACAACAGCAGCAGGCTGCGGTTGCTGCCCCAACCGGCTGTCCACGCAGCTTTTCCCCTACCACCAGTACATTCAGGTCACGCCGCCACCACCACAAAACCCCCAATCTCTTGGTCCATTCCTAGTTTCACCTATTGTAAGCTATTTTCTTTTCCCTTGAATGATTTTTTTTTAGTTTCCAATTGGAATTTTATTAAGTTTATGAGTGTTGTGTTGATATTATATTATTTCTATTAAATCTTATTATGTGTAAGAGCTTGATTGATGATTTGAATATTTATGAATTAGGGTTTGTAGTATGAATAAAAATGATGGTTGTGTGCTATTTCGATGGTGTCTTACTACATGGAAACTTCGTATTAAATGTTGGAATTTTGTTGAACACTATAATTTCCTTTGTCATGAGTTCAAGCATTCTTGTTGTCATGGTTGTTGGTTATTGTTAACTATAAGTATCACTTCAAAGTTTATTAGAATGTGGTTGATAAGTGTAATAATGTTAGTGATTAGGTTGGGTATCGACTATAATAGTGATTGTAATAATTGTTAGCTGTTGTGTAGTTATTGTTAGTGTAGTAATATAGGGTCATTATTGTTGTTAATAGTGATTGACATTGGTGCTCTTGTTTATCGTTGTCGTAAGTTGCGTAAACTTAGCCATAATTATTATGATGTGTCTAAATAAGTCGTTTCTTCTTCATTGTTTTCATTTGTTATCACTTTAAACTTGAATAATGTAGGAATGTAAATTAATACTAACATGAGTATTTTCATTATTATTTGGTGTAATACACTGCATTGTAGAGCTTAAGTCCACTAATTCCTAAAAGTTATGCTAGTGCAAAAAGTATAAAATTAGAAGCTTTCTCATTAGATTATACCTTGATATAGAGTTGAGTATAAATTTTGTGTTGTGGTTAGATTTGTAATATGATATTTTAGTTCATAAGCTAGTTTAGGATTGAAGTCGTTGTGTGTGGCTAAAGTACTAGTTAGCACAAGTTGAAACTTGTTTGAATGGCAGTTTAGTCATTTCTTTTAGAGTAAGTAGCTCTTAAATAAGACCAGAAAGGCTTATTAGTTTTCTATCTCTAACTCGTATAGGTACTCAGTATATAAGAAGGTTGTAAAACCTCACCTTGGCTAATTATTGTGGCTTTTGGTCGTATTGTAGCAGTTTCAGGTACGTACATGCAGTAATTAACCCTTGTATACAATTTTCCTTTAAGAGATCGTTGTTTATTGGTTATTGTGGTAATATGCATTGTATCGAAACTATGAGGTGCTAGTGAATACACTTTATATGAAAAGCTATCGACTATGAAATCCTTGCGCTTAGAATAGTTTAGAGAATGAGAGTGTTAGTAGAAGGCGGGGACCACCCCCTTATTTATTTAAGAATTAGATTATGCCTTACTTGGAGTTAGAATGACTCCTTTATAGGTGAATTTCATATTTTGTTTGAGTGGCTTAGTGGGTTTCGGCGTTCTGCTATCCCAGGGCACTCACACTTACTTTAAGATAGACAAGCCTATAAGGTCATGTGTTAGGTATTCTGTTAATGCCTTGGTTGAGTTGATACTACGCGTTGGTTACAAGAGTTTATGTTTTGAGAAGAGGAGTGTGAAGACCTGTATGGTTCGGGTTGGAAAGGACGTAATGAGATTAAGAAGTAGTGGACAATAAACGGTCACTACGTGTTTGTGTTTATGTTTGATTGTTTGATGACTTTCTATGATTGTCCTGCTATGAGTCATGACACATTGGCTTTTGGTCTGATGTTGAGCAGCAGGAGGATCATAGACAGGCATGGCAGGTATTGGAGCTTCTTTTGCATTGTATTGCATTGGGGGAGAGTGATGAGGGCGAAGCATAATCCGTGTCATACCGTTATCTTCCAATTTTGTAGCTCTTGTTTATCTTTTGCAAACTTTGGTTGTATACGTTTTGTTATGAGGCCTTGTGTACTCCTTTTTATATTTGTCTTTCCACTGCGTAGTTTATAACTTTGTATGCCTTAGATTAGTTTAATGTTTTATTGTGTTAATTGCTCTACCACATGTTCGATGGTTAGCAGAGATGCTGTCAAATTTTCTACTTATAATTTCTTTTAAAATTTAATATTATCTTATTTGATTTATTTCAATGTAACACCTGAATTTCCTCCCATCTTTTGCGGTCTTGGTTTCGTATAAGGGGTCGGAAATTCAAGGGTGTTACAGAACCAATGTAGATAACACAATGAAGAGATATTGACTTATGTTATAAACATGAATATCATCAAAAAAATTACTAAAATCAAACGCAGCAAATATGGTTTGTAAATTTTATTCATTAAGGATTGAAAAGTAGTGAGAGCAATAGTTACCCAATAGGGCATTACTAAAAACTCATACTGACCCTCATGAGTGCAAAAAGCAGCTTTAATAGTGTCTTCCTCTTGTACCTGAATTTGATGGTATTCGGATTTAATATCAACTCTTTGGAAAAAGTTTAGCCCTGTGCAACTCATCCAACACTCTATCGATCACCGGCATGGGAAACTTGTCAGAAACAGTTTCTTTATTAAGTTCCCTATAGTCTACACAAAATCTCCAAGATCCATCTTTCTTTTTTACCAAAGCACTAGAATGGAAAATGGGCTAATTGATTGTCTGCCATTAACACATCTTCCACCAATTTTTCTGTTTCTTCTTTCTGAATTTGTGGATAGTAGTAGGGATGCACTCTCATTGTTTGTCCCTTCTTTAAGTACTATGCAAATAGGAGGCAACCTAAATTCGACACCCTTCAATGTAAATCCTCCTTCTGTTGGAATTTCTAAATGATTTGATTCCACCAAGATTACCCTTTCTTCTTAATTTCTTTAAATATGGTTGTCAATGAAATCTTAGTCCTTGCCAAAGAAACACCCCTTGAATTACTACCTTTTACCTTTTTATTATAAACTCATTAATTTCTCCTTCCAATTTTATTGACACAGTGCCCAACTTTTCCAGCCATTGCATTCCAAGAATGATGTCAAAATTTCCTAACTCTCAATACTTTGCTTTAAAAAGCCCTCAACTTGTGTTGTCAGTGTCGTTAGTGTGCTACTTGACGTATATAAGTGTAATACAGGCACGAATTTATCCAAACTAGATTAAGACTGAATAAATATTAACATAATAAATCACTGAATATATCTTACCTTCAATTAAATACATGGAATCCATGAAAAATTGTCGATATGCATCTCGATCCCCACTTCGAAGCAAAGCTAGAAGAGAGCCAATAGTTTCAAGGATCACTCCATGTCGGCCCCTAAGGAAAAAAATAATAGTTATTTAACTAGCATATAAAGAACAAATGACACCAAAGGCAATAGACTAGAGTGAGTAAAAATGCAAACACCTTGTTAAGTAAAAATGAAAACACCTCGTTTTCTTTGCAGCATTAAGCTTTTACCAAAGCACTACATTATCAACTTCGAAAGCAATTCAACGAGGCATGTGCAGCTCTTTCAGTCTTCAGAGACAAGAATACAACAAATCAATGCTTAGAAAGTTTAGAATTGTTTTGTTGGTCACCTCTAATTAAGTATTATCTTCGGTGCACGACATTTTTGTTTCCCCTCCTTCCTAGACTCTATTTTCCTCCTAAAACAAAAAAGGCCTTTCCAGCCATAGTTGTTGAATAGTTTTATACTTCTATTTAAGGTCGTCTAACCTAAAAAAAACTTCATCTGTTCTCCTAACACATCTTTTCCAACAAAAAGGTTTGGAATTCTGTCAAGCAAAATAAAAAACTTTTTGTTATAGGGAAAAAACTAGGGCTAGCAAAAAGGAAAACCAAAATGATCCTCTCGAAGGATTGAATTGTTACCAAAAAAAAGTTCTTATTGAGACATTTTTAAAAAATTAAATGGTTCATCAGCAATCCCTCCTCAAAACACCAATCAGACGATCACAAATTACTACTTATATTTATCATAACATTGAAAAAACAGACGTGCAAACAATATTAACCTAATTCAACCAATCAAAACCACAATTAAGCAACATCAATCCAGAAGTGACATTAAAAGGGGGCTAAATTCGATACTTTTAAACCACATGATGCAATCCTCATGCTCATACTTCAAATTAACCTAATCAATCAATTTTATCATCACATTATAAATATAGATGTCCCAACAATATTAACCTAATTTAACCAATCAAAAGCTAATATATCCAGAATTGACTTTTAAAATAGCCTAAAGTCAAGACCTCTAAGCCAGAAATGTAGTCCAAATTATGTAAAAAAATATTACTTAACTTCAATCATGAACAGAAAATTAATAATTTTCCGTACCGAAATGTCGGTTCGGCGAAGAACGGCAAGAGGCGACCAATAACGGGCAAGACAGCGTTAACTTTTCCATTATAAAAAACCCCAGGAAAATTCTTCGTTATATGATTTAGTAGCTTTAATACTGCAATTACTTCTCTTTTATTAGCTACACAACAACAAAAACGAGTCACTTTTATGCTTAACTAGTGAAAAAATACGATTTGAAAAAGAAATGAGAGGAAATAAGAGATAAAGCGAACCAGAAGGAGATGCAACAACGTATGTGCTGATAAGACTGGGAAGTACGGCGCGAAATTTTTTCTCTAGAGTGAGATCGTCGCCATTGTTTGTAGGTGTTGATGAAGAATCTGCTATTCTATCTCGAAGTTCGCGCACTAAGCTTGAGAGACTAGCCATGGACGTTGGAGATTTTGCGCTACTTCCCTCTCCTCTATCACTGTTAATGTCTTTGTCGGAAAACGGCAGTGTGGGCGTGCGGGTTTTATTTTATATTTTTCCCTCTCTATTTCGAAATGATTGTCCCTATATTTTCCCACTAAGAAGAGGGAATTCCCACAATATTGCAAAATAAAAAAATAATTCTCACTTTCCTTAAAATGGGAAAGTAATTCCCACTTTACCGTCTACGTAGGATTAATTTGAAAATTTTTTTTTTTTATTTTTAATATAACCGCTACTTGAGGTAGCGGTTTTGTTTAGGGAATTGAAGAAAATCGCCAGACGAAATGGCGATTTGATAATTTTTTTTTTAAAAAAAAAAAAAAAAAAAATTGGGTAAACCGCCACTTGAAGCCGCGGTTTTGTAGCAGTACAAAACATCAGCTTCGAGTTGTTCACTGCATTTCTTATTCCTCTTTGCATCTTCGTGGCTGCTGCTCTTGTTTTTGCTTAAAAAAAAAATTTATTCACTCTCATTTACTTCAAATATACAATTCCTCTCATTCAACTAAACTAATCAACTACATTCCCATCATTTCCTTGTGTAGTAGATCATTTTCAACCTCATTTAAGGTATGAATAACAACCCTAATTTTTTTTCAATATGCAAATTGTTTTTTTTGTTCATTATTGTTGTCAATTGAAGTTATAAATACGTTGTTGGTAATTTATATTCTCTTGTTTTCATGATATAAGCTTACATTTTACACACTTGTAGTTGAATTTTAGGATTTGGTTTGTATGTATATAAAGTGTTTGATGATATGCTTCAATCAAAGTTTATTACTTTGTATTTGCAGAATATGGATCATTATCCCGTTATAGTGTATTGGGGTGGGGAAGTAAGTTATACTGGATCCGATGTTGGGTATAATGGAGGATTAAATACAGTGATGTTTATCCATCGTCAAAATACGACTTTTGAGGTATTTGTTAGCAAAGTCTATGATGTAATTGGTTGTGATCGCAACTCTTTTATGTTAAAATTAGAGATGAAATATCCGGTGACTGGGAAAAATGTGTTAGTCCCGATTAAGAATGATGAAAGCATAAGTGCTCTTGCTTATGCGGCATCACAAGCCCCTGGAACGGCAATGGAGGTTTATGTTGAATTGGTTGCAAATTTGGATAATGCGAGGGAAGTCATGACTAGCATGGAACTTCCAGAATCAGGTCCTAGTGTACGCCATGATACATTCACAGAAATGTTAAGTAACCCAAATTACGTTAATGAACACTTGGATGAGATTACCTCTCCAACTCATTCACGTGGCATTGGTGGTGGTGTAATGAACACCTTTTCCACGAGTCACTTGGGTAGCCTTAATGCGAACGAGGTTGACTCTTTAGATCAGGAGGATGAGCATATTGATTCTGATTCAGAAGAGGACGATGAAAGAAGAGAAACTCTAGATGCAGCGATTAGAGATGGTGCTCCATCTCAAGATTGGCTTAGAATTGATGAGGTTGATCAAAGATTGATTGATGCATGGATGACCTGGAACGATGACAACTCCATGAATGAAAATGGAGACTTTAGGATAGGGCAAGAGTTTAGCTCCTTAGACCACCTTAAGAAGAATGTTAAAGCATGGGCGATTTCTAATAATAGAAACTTCCGTGTAATTGAGTCGGAGCCTTCAAAGTACGTTATCCAATGCACTAATGCGGAGGATATAGGTTGTGAATGGAGAATGCGAGCTGTTATGACCGCAACGGGATCATTTAAGATTGTGCGATATAAGGGTCATAATCAAGATTGCTCAGTACATTACAGTGACGACCATCCCCTCCTTACTTCTGAATTTGTTGCTGATCTTATCGTGGATATGATTAGAGTTGATCCAGCGTTTAAGGTGAAGTCAATCGTTAATTTTGTAAAAAATAAATACGGATTTGTTATAACATATAAGAGAGCTTGGTTGGCCAAAAATAAGGCTATAACAAAAGTGTTTGGGGATTGGGACAAGTCCTTTGAGGAGCTTCCAAGGTACCTGCAGGAATTAATGCAATCTAATCCAAGAACAGTGGTGCAATGGGAAGTCCAATCGACAATGGATCCTACCAAAGTGATGTTTCAGCGAATTTTCTGGGCTTTCGGACCATCCATTAAGGGTTTTCCCCACTGTCGTCCCCTTATTTCTATAGATGGTACACATTTGTACGAAAAGTACAGAGGCACACTAATGATTGGTATGTCCATAGATGAAAATTCTCAGTTGTTCCTACTTGCCTTTGCCGTTGTGGAGGGAGAGAGCAACGACACATGGAGTTGGTTCTTGGATTGTATAAGGCATTATGTCACTAAGAGGGATGGCTTATGTGTTATATCTGATCGTCACAAGGGAATTTTGCATGCAATGAACAGAGTTGGAAAAGGTTGGGAAGAACCATATGCATTCCATCGGTTTTGTAAACGTCATCTAGCTTCAAACGTGCATAAGAAGTTTAAAAACATAGCAGTTAAGAACTTATTTGGAAAAGCTTCTGAACAGACAAAGATTCGAAAGTATAATTTCTACATGAATCGCCTTAAAGAGCTTAATGAGGACGCATATAAGTACTTAGTGGATGGTTCTATTCCCGAGCGCCAATGGACTTTGATTCATGACGGTGGGCATCGATATGAAGTGAGAACTACAAACATGTCTGAAGCGTTCAACGGCGGTATGAAAGGGGCCAGGTCACTCCCAATCACTTCATTAGTCAGGATGACATTCTACCGGGTAAACGAATACTTTGCCACAAGGAGGGATTTAGGGAGAAGCAGATTAGACAGTGGACATGTGTATGCGAAGAAACCAAGTGATACAATTGACAAGAATGCTGAAAAAGCACGCTTTCATGATGTTAGGATATATGACACAGTGCGTGGGATATTCGAGGTCACCACTGGTTGTGGCAATAGGATAGCAGGAAAAGGTGGAAAATCCTACATGGTTGACCTCACAGCAACATCATGCACATGTCAGAAACCAACCATCTTCAAGTTACCATGCTCACATGTTCTTGCAGTATGTCGAGCTCGTAACATATCGTACGATGCTTTTGTTGACCCTTCATTTCGCACTACAAAATACGTATCGACATATAAGAAGTCTTTTATGCCCATTCCAGACATGTTCACTTGCGATCCTTGGAATGGTCCTACAGTTGTTCCAGATCCCTCAACGAAGCATGCAAAGGGTCGTCCGCGATCAACTCGTATACGGAACGAAATGGATGCACCGTTGACGCGTCCTCGTAACTCGTGTACCTTTTGTGGATGTAGTGGTCATAATAAGAAAACATGCCCTCGAAGGTCAACGAAGTATGTTTTTTTTTTAAAATTTTGTAACAACATGTTGAATCTGATAATATTTAAATGATTTTTATAACACTTATGTATGTTTCAGCGATCATGGCGATGCCGGGCCCAGTAGCGGAGGTTGACGAGTTCACACCATCTCATCGACCGGTGTGCAAAACAAAAGGGGTCGGGGGTTGTAGTTTAACAAGCTTTGTATATTCTTATACGACTTGAACTTCTTGTATGAGTTTCCATAATTGTAATATATCTTTGCATTAGTTTCATAATTATTTTTTTCAAAACAAGCCGGTTCGTAATTGATTATTATGGAATAGATGGTATTGAACTAGTTTAATGCATGTTGCGTTCACTATTTTAAAATGAAAGAAAAAAAAATTAAGGCAAAGAAAAAAAAAAAATCAAGTCACAAGCAAACCGCCACATGATGTGGCGGTTTGCCTGGACCAAACCGCCACTTCAGATGGCGTTTTTGTGGTTAAGGCAAACCGCCACTTGAGGGGGCGGTTTTATCTGAAAAAAAAAATTAAATTTTCCACGTGGACGATATTGTGGGAAATACTTTCCCAAATAATGCAAAGTGGGAATTATTTTTTTTTTAAGCCATATTTTGGGAATAGACTCAAGAAACCCCCCATAACCTAGGGCTAGCACAAATTAGACACTAAATATTAAGTGAATATAAACTTTTTATTTGACATTGTCTCAATTAAGAGACAGACTCTTAGAAGAATGGCTCACGCAATAAAGGGTTAAATATAGATGGCGATGGATCAAAGTCTAATCAACATATGCGGATTCGAAATGAATGTCCTCCAACTGCTGGCATTTGAAACTGATTACATTTGAAATGGTGAGTTGTATAAATAGGCCTACAACAGCCTTAAAGCTTCGAAATTAATGTTTGTTAACATTTTATGTGCAAAAAGGTCACGATAGAACAATTTAGTAAACCTCAAAATTACCGTGTAGATTTTTTAAAAGTTTTGGTTACCATGTGGAAAACCCAAAACTTCAGGATTAGCACGTGGAATTTTCCAAAAAATAAATAAAAATTACATCTTAAAAATCCAAACAAACATCCCCATAAGAAATATAATCACGATACAAAGTTTTAATTTAAGTATTAACATTAATGAAAATAACACTACACATTGTCCAAATGTGAAATACGAATAATAAGTAATGCCTAGTGCCTTTTAGATTTAAAAAAAAACTAAGACAGTAAAAAAAAAATAGTGTAAAAAATATTAGTGGGAGAAAATAGTGAGGATTTTTTTCTCATTGATGAAATAAATTAAATTAGCAAATATTTCCATTAATAGTATGAAAAAATATAGAAAAAGATCGTTCAAAAAATTTTTTAGTCACGATTAAGAGTGTTCTTAGCAGTTACTCCCTCCGTTCTTTTTTGATCTTCGACAATACTATAACGAGTAGTTTCAAAAGTTCTTTCACTTTAGAATACTTTTTGTTTTTAGTTTGTTTTTATCCGACTTTTACCCCTTAAAACCCCTCTTTTTTCTTTTAATGTACCATTTTCTTTTATTTATAATTATTTTCTCTCTCATACATTCAATACAATCATTACTTCACACTACTATTTAATTAAAATAATACCCACTACAACCTCATACTTCCAATACAATCATTACTTTAAACTATTATTTAATTAAAATAATACCCACTACAATCAAAAAATTCTATCTTCCTTAATATGTGTGAAAAATCCAAAGTGACTATTATTTAATTAAAATAATATCCACTACAATTCAAAAATTCTATCTTCCTTAATATGTGTGAAAAATCCAAAGTGGAAGATTAAAAAAACAAACCGACATCCAGAAACCGCGTAAACAAATATTTGTTAACCGCGTTAAAGTTGCTTCTACAAACGTATATGTAGACTCCTCTCTCCCGGCCTTCCCTATCCTCATCATTGTTTCTCGGTACTGTGCGCTACCTTTGGAGCCAATTCTGGGCTTCGTAATCTCCTCCATCAAATACTGATTTGTTCCTTCCTCAGATTTAGGGTTTTTATGTTTGATTTTCCTGTCATCGGTAGGATTTAGGGTTTTTTGTGTTTTGATTTGTCGATCATCGGTAAGGTAATTTCTGAATTTTGTTATCTCTTACTGGTTTCCTAGTGCAAACTCTATAGTGAATCATCCCGTAGATTTGTTTCACCAATTTTCTATTCTTTCGGATTATTCCTTCAGTTATTGCCACGCAATTTGCATTCCGGAATGCAATTATTCATTTCTGGTTTTAGTTTGACCGACGTTTTTTCAAAAGGTTCTCTTCGGTGTTCGTTTTAGTTTGGAATTCTAATTAGTTCATAAACCATAGAAGTTAAGTTTTGTTTTCTTTGGGTTTTCTGGGGTTTGTGTAACATGTTTGATGGATGTTGATTCTCTAACCCTAATTTCTATTATGTTCTCTCCCTTTTATATGGATAATTCTGTGTTATACTTATGACCAAGGAAAATAGTGTCTTATAAATTGTTTTGAAGTATTTAATGTGAAATGTGAACCATCAATTGAAATGGGTTTTTGAAATGTTATTTGATTCTGAGTTCGTATATTAGATTAGTCTGCTGTTTGTATCTTGTTGCTTGTTTTATGTTTGCCGGTAGACAATGATTTTTCTCAAATGTCAATTGAAATGGATTATTTTGTTGCCTGGTGTTACATTTATTAATGATCTTGGTAAATAACGGTTATTTATGAAGTTAATAAATCACCTTATGCGGTAGGATGCGAGGATGTGATAGGGTGAGAGTTTTGTCATTTTAATTTATCTTTATTCTTTTTGTTTTTTACGGTGATTTATACAAATCACGGTTATTGATTAGTTATTTTTATTTATTGATGCTAATTGATTTATATGTCAGTGATGAGTCAGTTTTTATGGGTTTTTGTCCGTTTTATTCAGTTCTAATTTAAATTTGTTGACAGAAGTTTTTGATGCTCCGACTCTGTATTTACTAGAATAATGTTGGTGCCTGGGGTTGTCTCGTTTATCTCTGTCCCTAAGTAAACATTCTTTTAGCTACTGATTTTTTATCTTTGATGATATGATGTTCTGTAGTTTTTTGATGCTTCTAATACAAATTTATGTTGATATATTGAAGTTGTTTCACAGTTATGCTTATCAAGGTGTTAGGGCTGACAGGGATTTGCATTTTCAATTGCCTCATTATTTTGGTTGAAGGCGGTACTTGTTCCAATTTCTTTGTTCAGGTCCTTATTTCTTAGCCTATGTCTTATATTATAGGTATATAGGATCAAGTACTAATCAACTGTTAGATGGAGGGGTGTTTCCATCAATCTCATCTTGCTAGTACATGAAAAATTTTAATGGATTAAATTTTGGTAACGCACATCCTGTAGGTATATATGGAAGGTAAACAACTTTGAGTTCATGTTGATTAAACTCTGCAGTGATTCTTTACGTCTATTGATTTTTCTGAATGGTAGGGATATGATATAGCAGTGCTTATTCCAGGTCCTGATTTGATGACTTAAGATTTGGTTTTGGCTTTGTATTATATGTGGAGAGCAGTGGTTTCACATCAAGAATATTAGTTATGACACTGTATTATCAAGTTCTAAAAATATTGTTGATTAATGATTTTTTTATGTTGTATCACAGCCGCTATTCTATATGAAACAGTATGGTGCTTTTTTAGTTTTTGTGTATATTATTTCAGGAAGACTTGCTCAATCCTGGCACTGAGCTAGTGTTATGTTTTGGTTGCCTCTAATTTTGGTGTTCATTCATCGTCATGAACATTGTATATTTTTGGTAGTTGTCCTCGATGTTCTATTAGGTGGCTTATTGTAGTGTGTGAAACTGCGGTTTTGGAGCCCTTATTTCTCATTGTTCTTTCTTGATTGGACATACATCTCTCGATTAAGTTGAAGGGGCAAGAATTTGTTTTAGTTGACGGAATTTCAAGGTTCTATAGTCCTTAATAGATATCGAAGAGTAGGTAGTGCATCTTTTTCTTCTGTTTTGTCTCTTTTTACTTTATATATTTATTTTTTTAGAATTTTGTGGATGTCTTTTTTTTCCTCACAGGAAGTTGCTCTTGTCATTGAGCTGGTGTTTTGTTTCCGTATCAGATGTGTTGTGATGGGTGATGTTTGATTCTCTTTGTATATTCTTGCTATCATTGGATTTTGTTTGGTAAGTTTTTCTTGTGGAGGGAAACGTGGATTTTGTTTTAAAAGGATTTGTGGGCCATTTCTCTTGGAGGCAATTTATTTAGTGTACTTCAAACAGGATTTCACAGTTAACTTCTATTATTAATAAAGTAGGTTAAAGGTTTGGTTTAGCATTACATATCGGTTTGCCTTTTATCTTAGGTTATTATAGGTAGGTGATGCAACAATTTCTATTATTTTGGGTTATATAGATATAGATGTTGCATCGAAATTCCATTTAATATTTTGTTGGCCTGTATTATAGGTATGGAGCAGTTACTGACAATGGAATTTCAGCTATGATTCTGATCAAGCATTTGAGACGTATCATGCTTAAAATGTTGCTTGTATCTTTTTCTGATTATCTGGTTTAGTTTTGCTACAACTATTTCTTGGTCAAGTAAGTTCTTTATCAGACATCTCTTTCTTTTTTGAATAATTGTGTAAAATTTGATTTATCATTTGTGCTGGTACATGAAATTGGACATATGGTGCAAGGATTGTGTAAAATTGTCGACAAAGTAATATTTTGGGGGTGTCTCCTTGCCCTTGGGGTTTTGTTATGTCTAAAGAAATGGAGTAAATGTAGAATGAGATTGTACAATATTGGGATGGTGGTCTGCACGACTGCGCCTGAGTGTAGACCCTCTCCTACCATCTTCTGCGTTCGGGCCATTCTAAACTGCTTGAATAATCCATTCATAAGAATGATGATTGTATTTGTGGCCCTTGGAGTGACCAAAATGGATTCAGTCCATTCCAACATTGTTACACTGCTCACTGTCTAGAGTGTATTGTCTGTTATTAACCGATAACTGATGATTATAAGGTTCTCTATCTATATCACTCATTTTAAAATTTGTTGATCTGTAACACGAAAGGACAAACCAGACCTATTGGAAATAAGAAGCTGCAAATCAGCAACGGACAATACAACAAACCGCAGAAGAACAATCTACCTTCACAAAATAAACCGCAGAAGAACGAACAATACAACAAACATTTTAGTAATCGAAACTAAAACCTCGATTTCTAATGAAGAAGTTCAATGATGAGCAATCTCCTTTGCACCTTCAGAAATATAAGGATCTGAACCGAATGTAGGAGTAGGAAAACAAACTGCTGGCATTGAATTAACGCTGAAATTCATAGGATAAGATCTATATTCAATGTCCATTTCTCTGAATATTTTTATACATTCTTCTACCAGAAGTGCTCTTCTTGTCCATCTTTCTCCCATGTCTTGAAAGTTCATTCTGTGTGTAACCCAAACTGCCATACGAATCAAGTACAAGCTCTCTGCATCTTTCGTTACTACCATTGGGTCAGGATGCCAATGCTCCTTCTTGTTTAAGATGTAACTGTCCAACATATTATCACATCAATTTGATTGAGTTAAGCTCACCTTTTTAAAGAGTCAAGTTGGTTCATTTACCTTGTCTAACTAGCTAGCACAGAGCCAGAGATGAAGCTAGAATTTTTTTTGTGAGGGGAGATTAACTTTTTGAGACACTCCGTATATTTAAAGGGGTGATATAATTAGGACTGACCTTGTTATTCTCTGCTTCATAAGAGCAATTTTATCTGGAGGAGTAGCAATATTGACGCAAAATTCCACAGCATCTCCCATATCAGGGCTACGGTAGAAGTTATTAATAGGCTTCGACAAAAGGACATAGTTTGGGTATATGATCTTCTGGTTGTCATATCTCAAGAAAACTGTTGTCAAAATGTTCATCTCTTCCACAATCATCTAGAAAGATTAGCAGAGGCGAAGTCAGGACTTAGGCATGAAGAAGAGTTACGTTGGATTAATGGTGATTATTATTATGTACCTGAACTCCTTCTATCTCGCAACGATCACCCACATCGAAAGGATGAACAACAAACAAGAAGATGATGGACTCAAATACATTTTTGCAGGTGTTGCCAAAAACAAAAGCAGCAACAACAACTTGAGAGCTTAGGAACACAACTGATCTTGAGGTAATGATGTTGAGCCAAACAGCAGCAATTAAGATTATGATAATGATGACTAAAACATCCACCATTTTATGAAGCTTGTTCACTGCAGTTTTTGTGTCACTAAGAGTTAAAGCAAGTGCTCTTCTTTCCCTAAATGCATTAACCTGTTATAGTTGTTGGGTTGTGGTGTAAGTATACATGATGGAATGATATTGATGAGCCGTGTAAGATTCAAGTCGGCCAAAATTTTTAACTGACAATTAAGGTCTCAACATGTTATTTACTTTATCATGCCCCTCACAAGAGTCCTTTGGGCAAATATTGTGGATGCGACAGACGCTTATAATTCTACTTGATAGGGCGTGGGTGAGATCCAAATTCGTGACTACTTTAGCCGATGGTTGTTACCTCAATATATATATATATATATATATATATATATATATATATATATATATATATATATATATATATATATATTACTCTTGCCAATAATTAGTTGGTTATATTATTGTTTAGCCCAAAACTTAGCATAATCCTAGTCTAATTACAATGAAACAACAACACAGACGGGAATTAGTAATGAATGACCTCAATAACCATAGTAGTTCTATGTACTCCCTTGAGAGGTTTTGGGATGTGCAAGGTGTTTGATCGTCACTCCAAGGTTATAGGATCTGCAAGGTATGCGATTGTCACCCTAGGGTTTTGGGATATGCAAGGTATGCGATCGTCACCACAAGATTCTGGGATGTGAAGGTATTCGATTGCCATCTCAAGGTTCTGGGATGTGCAAGGTATGTGATTGTCATCCCAAGGTTCTGGGATGTGCAAGGTATTCGATCTGTCACCCCAAGGTTTTGGGATGTGCTAGGTATGCGATCATCACCTTAAATTAAGGGTCCTCAAATATCATTTACATGCATTTTCATTGGGTTTGTATTAGTTTTGTTGCCATTAAAAAACAATTGAACGAAGTTCTTAAAAATGCAATCTAAGGTAAAAATTTGACATACCACCCAGTTTTTCAAAGCTGACTTGCTTATCTTGCCAGTTTCAGAAGCTCCTTCAAAAAGACCCATCGTCTTTAAAGCCTCATCTTCTTGCATAAATCGTAGAAGATCATTATAACAAAGATACCTGGTATGTTAACAGATATGAAAAAAAATATAATCAATCTGTTGTAATTTGAAACCAAACTAACTATAAATATTTGGCTCCAAACGAAAATATCAGCTCCAGACAATGAATGTGTCTTCTAAAATTGCAACACAAATTGAAGGTAGTTGGGAGCAGAGTAAAAATTGCAAGATTTATATTATGATGACTCAATGCGCTTTTAATAAATGAAACCCCCTACGGATTTTTCTATATCAAAGCCTTCTATCACGCACTCTATGTTAATATGCCCGAGTATATAATGTATCTTAAATATTTGATGCTCTTCATTTTTTAGAGTCCAATGCATTTAGGGCATGTTGCATATGCAGACCCTCCTATAAAGGCTGCATGTAAATAAAAAAGTTTTTTTTTTCCAGTAGCTTTGTTACTTATAGTGTAATGTTATGAGAAAGTACGTCATTATCAATAGTAAATTTATCAAGACAGGAGTATTTGATTAAAAAAATTTACTTACTTAGACCTTGGCTTAGCAACATTGCGGAATATTTTTCTAGCAGCAGCTTTAGCCTCAACCTCACTCCGAATTTGATGAGCATATTCATCTTCATGAATAGCATTTGTATTCTCTATATGTTCATCCAATGTTGTCAAAAACCCATGTCTTACAATCTTGATTAGCCTCTTCATATTCCAAGCTGAAACATTTTTTTGATTTAGTTTATGCAAACGATCAATTGTAATCCCTTCATCATGATATTTTCTTGAAATTGGGCCTGAAAATCTAAGACTTTGCCTTACAGGACTCTTAATTGGGGGTGTTGTTGGATTCATTCCAAGAGTCTTGCTCCCTTGACTATTCAAATGTTGCAAACCTTTTCCACTCTTGGTTCTTGCAAACATTGATGCTTTGAGCTCAATTGGTATGTTGATTCCTGCATTTTGTAGCATTTGTACTTCGGCCATAGCCCTATCATCTTCTTCTTCTTGAGAATTTTTAAGCTCGAATAAGGGCGGAGCTGAAAGTGTCTCGATCACAAACTGATTGAATAGCGATTCTTGAATTCTTTCAAAAAACGCCTTAACATGAAAACTCGAGGCACAGACTTTAACCATTAATATCTTTAACAGCCATAAAACCGCCCCGATTTCACCTATCACTAAAAGTTTAGTGACTACCTTAAGAGGCTCACTATTGGCGCCATTCTCAACTTTTCTATTAAAGATACAATGCCAAGTTAATAGAACAAGCCCTAACCAAATCACATTTTGAACTGCCTTTTTTAACCCATAAACAAAGTACAAAACCCTTTTCCTAAGCAAGAAATTCCTCTCAATGAAGAATACAATGATCTTAATCCCCCATCCTGAAAGTAATCTCCCACAAACTAAAGAAAGCCCAAAAACTTCCCATTTCCATAGCTTAAGTTCCCATATAGATTTAACCTTTAAAACAGGAATAACAAGACTACAAATCAAAGAACCTACTAGGGCTACAAGGCTTACCCATTCAAGAATCACCAAAGTACTTATTTGTGCTTTTTTAAACTCCTCAGGAAAATCATCCTCAATGAAAGGATCATCCTCTTCTTCTTCAAGATTCGATGATTTAATGGCACCCGATTTATTGATATTGTTATTGTTATTGTTACTGATGAGTTGCCCTGATCTATGTAACACCCCGGAACAAGAAAATTGGTCTAATGGTGGATCCATTAGTCTAGACCTAGTCTTAGAAATGGAAACAGCATTACTCATCTTTTTGGGTGAAGAATTAATGGATGTACATCTCAAAACCTCATGATGATCATCCCCTCGAATGGCGTGCTCATGCATAAAATTAGCTTTTGAGAGTTTTGATGATGATCTTCTCTTATGAACATGCATACCACCACCATTCATCTTCATTGCTGACGACCCATTATTATCCTCATCATGAACAACACCATCATGATGATGATGATGATCATCATCATCATCATCATCACCATCATTATTATCATCATCATGAGAAGAACATGGTTTTTCTTGAAAAGAAACCCTTGTATGATCTCTAGACCCATGATCATTATTATTATTACTATGATTACTTTGCATGCTTAACATATGATTTAATCTATTATTACTAACAAAATCAGAGCTTTGAACATCACTTAAACGAGATTGATTATCATGCTTAGGTAATGGTGGAAGACCTGATCCTTGACGCCAAATACTATTATTTTGATGATCATTTTGTTGATTATCTCCCATTTCAATATCTAATGATTTAACCCTTTGTAAATCTTGCTCTAAAAATTTACCCATCAACAAAAAATCCGTCGATGAAAAAGTGGGGTCCTCCACTATTGCTGAACTTGTTCGTTTAAAAGAAAAATCCATGGAGGAGGGCGAGGTATAAGCAAGAGAACGTCCATGACCTTCCTTCTCTTTTCCATCATCTTCAAGGTTTGAAGAAATTGAATTAAACCCATTAATATTAACAATTATTTGTTGGTTATTAGCTGCAGAAGGAGTAGAGGTCATCGAATAATGGCCGCCAGCATAGTCGGTGGCGGTCATGGAATAATGGCCGCCAGCATAGTCAGTGGCGGCAGGTAGGTTGAAGGAAGGAGAAGGATGATCAACAATGGAGGATGAAGGACAGCTATGGTTTTTAAAAAAGGAAGATTTATAAGTTGTTTTATTGAGTGATATAGATTTTCTTAAGGAAAAGTTCATTTGTATGAAAAAAGGATTTATATATCTATAAATAAATTAAATGGAAAAAAATGTGTGTTAAATTTGAATATACAGGTAAGAATTAAGATGGAATAAAGTATAAAGTTGATTGTTATTTTATCTTAAGTTGGATGAATTTGAATAATATTTGAAAGGGTAGAGAAGATTTTAGAAGTTTTTAGTAGGGTTTTTTGAGAGATTTATTGTTGAGGAAAGGCTTATGGTATTGTAGAATGTGGAAAGTGGATTGATTTAATATAATAAGCAAATAAATGAGTTGCTTTGGCTTTTGGGATTTTTATTCTACATATTATTTTAATATTTATAATAAAACTTAAATTTTAAATAAATAAATATTAAAAAATCCTTTTATAAAGATACATTACATTTTAAAAAAATTATTCAACATTATTTCTCTTGTATAAAATTTTGTTTTTATTTTGAAATTAATTATTATACTTATCATAATAATAAAATTTGATTTTTTTGTTTTTTTTTTACCACATCCTTCTACAAATTGTGAAATACTCAGAGTCATAGTACTTGAGTCTAAAGATGCCGTGAAAAATTGGCAAGAAAATACCAACATCTACACGAGCAATTGAAAATGAGCAACTTCTTTGTTAGTTGTTATTTATATTGCTGACTCATTTTACACTTTACAGCTCTGCCTACACCAACATTGATAGTTGACCTTTTTAAAAAATAGCTAGGGTACGTGAGAATTTTTTTGATTCCGAGAGCTTGGTTAATAAGAATAATGAAGTAATAACATATTTACGGTCCGTTTGATAATTGGTACCAAATAGTGAGAATAAAAATAATTTGTAGTGTAAATTTTATAATAGGTAATATGTATCATGTCATTTCCATAATAATAAAAGTTTGATCATAAAAGAATATATATTTGTTTAATTTTTCATTACTACCTAATACCACATATTTAAATAATAATGCATTAAAATGAATTTTGTAAAAAAAATAAGATTGTTAAAGAAGAATAAACATAATTACCAAACGTATCGTTAAAAGAATAAATTTGAAAACAAAATATAAAAGTACTTCATAAGATAAATACAAGTCAAATGCAAAATGTGTACAATAACGGCTTTTTGGTGAATAGCAAGCTGGACGCAACGCTTGTACATTTATTTGGCGGGAAAAAGATCAACTAAAAAACATGATAAATCACGTGACACTTTTGGTTCTTGTTGACCATCACAAACAGCTACAGTTCATTGTTTTGAGCTTTTGGGCACACCACACCTCCAAAGCGTGAGTATTCATCAGCACGAGAGAGGATAATTTTCTAGATACATGTCACGTTCTATCATCTATGTTACGCCTCGTCGTCGATGTTAGTTGTGGTGGCGCAACTAATGCCATCTTTTCTTGTCTAATATAGATGATATTACTAAACTACTATTACTATTATTGCCAAAAAAATAATACTATAAATATTAAATCTGTCAAGATCAAATTTATTTATCAAAAATACCAACTATTAATATAGATAATACTATAGATATTACTTAACTACTAAGTATTACTACTATTGCCAAAAAAATATGACACATCAAGATTTTATATATTAAGAGACTCTCACTTGGACATGATTTTAGAATGCTAAATATATACAATTTTATCCTTATAAGTTATAACAAAAAAGTTTGTAATAATTAAGTTAATAGCAAACATAATATGTCATTTACATTAGTTAATTTACATAATTCTATAAGCAGGGCCGGCTACCAGGGGGAGCGGTATGAGCTACCGCTCAGGGTCTCAATTTATAGAGGGCCTCATATTTTTTGCTATATGGTTAAAATTAAAATGAGGGCTTTTTGTGTATTGTGTAGCAAAATTAGATAGGAAAAGTATTAAAATTTATTCGTATTCATATTCAATCTATTTTTTAAAAGATAATTGGCTAATAAATTTGTTTTATCAGCTTGTATTGAATGATTACGATATGCTAGTATAAATTATTGTAGGTGAACAATATAATCACTCTTGATAATTTTTAATTACTACTTTTATTATTAGTTCAATTAAGCCAAGTGATAATATATAGAGATTTAAACATTAAACTTAAAAAGAATGGCTATTTGAATTTATAATTAATAGTTGTTTGTTCCATGTAATTATAAAATTTAGCAATATTTTATTATATTGATAAAAAATAATTGTACTAATTGAAGTATTGATAAACAAATTTACAAATACCAAAATGTAATAGAATGTAATTTTGGATTTAAGGGGCCTATAATTTATATTTTGCTCAGGGCCTTTAAAATGTCAAAGACGACCTTGTCTATAAGTTAATTTATTACCCCCTTCAATTCTGCCTATTAGTCTTATTTGTTTGAACATATTTTCCAGTACACTATTTAATTGTTAATATAGAAGTATCTAAATGTACAGAATCAACAATTATAAAAGATTGATTGATAATTTTTGTTTCAAGATACATCAAATAAAATCACTAATGAATAATTAGATCTTATTTCAGTTGGAGCAAGTATCGTCTTTCCTAGACAAGGTCTTGGAATTAAATCTCACCCAACGTTCCCTTTCCCTCACCCTATCCAATAATTCATAAAAAAAATATCACTTCACCATAATCATAGATTAAGAATAAAAACAAATTAAAAAGTAGTTAAATAATATTAAAAAACAAATAGGACTAATAGCTTGAATTATAGAGCATAACCTCTCATAAATTTTGAACTAAATGACTATAAATATTTACTTTCACTACATAATTGTTAAAATTACAATAAAAAAATTCAACCAAAAAAAATATGGTAAGAATCAAAACAAGTTATAATCAATAAACTCTTCCCAGTCTTGCTTACTTTTATTATTGAAAAAAAATATGATAAGAATCAAAATAAGTTATAATCAATAAACTCTTACCAATCTTGCTCACATTTATTATAGAAAATTTTGGTGTGAAAATTTATATTTATGAGAAATAATTTTAAATTTTGGCCTCAAATGGAGTAGGTTTGTTTTACAATGAAATTATTAAGCCAAAACATGTTTTGGCTGAAAAGACATGTATACAAATTATTGAGAATCACTTTTGAGTGCAAGATGAAAACTTCGTTTATATCATAAATTATGCAAGCCATATATTCAAATAAATTAATAGTGCCTGTATTGAAATGAAAACATGACACACTTAGACGCTTTTAAAGCAAAAAGTTCTATTTCGATATTGTATGGTCTTCGACACAAGTGCTTATTTCCATCATTACCAAAAAAAGCCCTCTGATGAATACGGATGGGCTGATCAAGATTTTTGCATTTCCTTGATACTTTAAACACTAAACTCAAGCTGAGCATTAAAGGATAGAGGCACGGGTGCATGTACCTTAAAGAGAAGTAGCAACAAAGGACAATGTCAAAGAGTTAATTCCAACTATGTCAAACATTCAGCAAGAAACCTGCAAATCCCACATAGCCCTTGATAGAACAAAAATCAGCACTTTGTCATTTTTAATTCTTGGCCGCAGGAGGTTTCAGTCTACAAAAATCACTCAATGTGCCCCCCTTATGGATGATGAAGACGGGGCAACAAACGCACAGCTATAAAGAATATGCTTACTTCGACACAAAGAAACCTATAAATAACAGTTGTATTGACAAATCACTGTACACTATAAGAGGGGTAAAAATATGCAGAATGGCCCTGGCAATTAGAAATTAGTACAAAAAGATAAACCATTTAATAAGACCCAAAACCTTGATCAGCTTAGTGATGATGACCTCTTCTAAGAGATGAGAAGAATCCGCCCGCATGTTTGTCCTTCTGGCCTTCTGCACTAGCAACCTGTTCCATTATCATTTATTAATTTAGATTATTACAGTCTTTTTTATGCAAAAGAACAAGAGCCTACAAGCTCCTAATAATTTTTATTGTAACAAAACAGCATTTGACAGCGAAGAAGGGTCACATCTGTACAACTACTAAAACACAACCGCAAGCAGTAGAATAACAGCTCCTGGGTTTCAATGTTCATTGAATTAGGGGGGAAAGATTTTAGCAAGGATGTGTTGAGCCTTTGGCTGATTCCTGAAGGAAGGTCAAAAGCATTCATGCACCAGGAAAAGAAAACAAAACCGCTGTCATGAGGGGGGGGGGGGGGAGGGGAATCTACCTCTTTCGCTATTTGCTGCAGGACTGGTATTATTTCGGAGAAGTCGGGTCTCAACGCAGGATCCTGCTGCCAGCATCTTTCCAGCAGCTCGGCGAGCTTAGGATGACAATTCTTCGGAATAGTGGGCCGTAGACTCTATTCAGAGATACGAAACATTGTTAACATTAATCATCAGAAAAATTTTAAGAGTAGGGAAGATCAAGTTTACCTTTTGCACTACTCCAACAGCAGCTTGTAATGGGGTTAAGTACTCATATGGTAGCTGAAAACAGGGAAACTATCATTTAAAAGAAAAAAGCAACATAGCATACAATTGTACAAAGAAACTGTAAATGCATACCTTTCCTGTCAGTATCTCCCACAGTACAATTGCAAAACTGAAGACATCCGCTTTGTGATCATATGGCTTATGTTCAATCACCTTCAATTTGAGATAAAAGCTAGATTAGTCAAAACTCTGATCCTACAAAAATCTTTACCAGCCAGCATGCCCAGTTATTCCATCAGATTCAAACCTTTGTAACTTTAAACCTACGGATTGAAATGCTGTACTAATAAGTATCAATGATAGCACTCCTCTCTGCTATTCATCATCCAGACTTCAACACTACTTCCCAACTTTCTATTTAGAAATGTGCAGAAAATGATGTCTTAGCGAGTGATAATCAAAATATTTGGAAAGCAACAAACAGCAAGGTCATTTGGGGGGGGGGGGGGGGGGGCGAAGTGTTAAAACAAGATAATTGTAAAAGAATTGGATAGAGTAAACCCATGTATCATGTTTGAAAATTCAAATAAAATATTTTCTAGTTCATTCAATAGAACACAATATAACAGTAAAAGACACTACTTCCAAGAAGGTAACCTCGTGTATATACTTAACAATGTTATCATGAGAATGTTATTATGAGCAACCAAATGGTAGTAATTATCGACTTTTTCAACCAATCCAATTCCATCCAAAAAAAACAAGTCCTATATGAAGAGCACTGAGGAAAAGAAGCTAAATATAGTGAATGTGAAAGATAGAGCTGAAACACATTCTTATACAGGGTCCTGGAATATTTACTATGATGGCAATAGATACTAAACCTACAAAATTATAATTGAAAATGTAATTAGACCCATTCACAATTTCACATACAGGACAAAATTATCTTGCTAGCACTTTTGGGTATTAAAGGGAAGAAACTGGTAGCTTTTGCCAGGTAACACAAGGCACTTAGAAACATTAAATGCTTCAAACCAGTGGCAAGGAAAGCTGAACTTATTCAACTTCTAGATGCAATTAGCAATGTCTCAAGTCTCAAATGTTTCTCTTTCTTGATGTGCAATATTTGCCAACACATATTTCCCCAACACCTCCCCCAAAACACACAAAAAGATACAATACAGAAAAGAATGAGAAACGACAAACGCATAATTAGAGCGCTGTAGCTGTATCACAAAACTTTAATATTGAAGACAGAGATGCACCTCTGGAGCCATCCAACGATAAGTTCCAGTTTCAGCTGTCATAACACCAGTTTGGGCCTTTACTCTTGCCACACCAAAGTCTGCAACTTTGACAACCTACAGCACAGTATAAAAAAGAAATATAATATTAGCTTTAAGATTCTTGCAGCCTAAAGAACACTGGCAAGCAGCTTAGACAGAGATCATATGACGAATGAATAAAAGGTTAAGCAAATACGAGTTACTGTAAATATTAAATACTGTACTACACATCAAAAATAAGACTATATAGGTTTTAGAAGAGTCAGCTAACAAAACAGTAAAGAATAGAAGCACATCTAATTGCAAACTTACAACTAACATACAAGGTCCCATTAAGTAAACAAGATGAATGCAATAACATTACAAAATAAAAAGGGATCATTCATTCTCTTCTTACGAAATGCACTGAGATTGACCTTAAATTTCTTCCACCCTAATTCTTTCTTGAGATTATTTGGTATTAATAAAATCTCCACCCTAATTGCATGCCAAGCTCACTATCCTTAATTCCATGCACTTGCTTGTATTGCAATGTGATAGCTGAAAACTTTTCTGTATAAAAGATATACAATATAGGAGCAGAAATATAAATGACTTCAGATTTCCTTACCACTTCTTTTGCTAGGAGAAGTGACCTATGTCAATAGAGTAAAAAACTAAATCATTTGACACTAGTATGATATTTTATGTTTGGAAAATAACAGAAAGATCAACATATTAGCCACAGTCACATTGCCCTATCACAACGAACAGATAGACAAAGTCAGAGTCAAAGTTGCAAGCACACCAGATTATAGTGAAATTGAACTCCTTAGCAGGTTACCTCAGGAGTATCTTCAATCGCATGAAATATCTCCTATGTCCTATTAAATTTATATTCTAATGGACAGAAAAATTCTTTTTTGAGCTCTAGTGAAAGTAAATAACATGTAAAAAATTGGATTAGCTGATAGCATCAAAAGAAACTAAAATATTAGCATCCGTTTACCATTAAATTAATAAATAAAGGAGCATCACTATACAGTCAGCATCACAATCCATATAAGATGTAGTCGTATAAGATATCACAGTTAAATACCTCATTTTCATCCATCAAAAGATTGGCAGCCTTCAGATCCCTATGAATAATATTGTTCTGATGCAAATAGTTCATTCCTTTGGAAACATCAATTGCCACTTTCAACAGAGATGGAAGCTTAAATGATCCCTTGTGCTTGTGCAAATAGTCATAAACACTTCCTCCAGACATAAACTCTGAGAATAAACCAAACAAAACAGATATGTTCATGCGGCATGCAAACAAACCAAACAGAGAAAAACAAGACAAAAAATTCATCATGATAGTTCAGCAAAAAGAAAAGGCTCCAAAACAAAAGGAATAAGACAAAAGTCAACATTAAGATTACATGTTACCTGTGACAATGCATAGACTTGGAGGCTTTGTACAGGCACCAATGAACTGAACAACATTCTTATGACGAACTTTTCTGTAATATATCAGATGATGTGGGTCAGCAAAGACAACTTAGATATCAAGGTAACCACATTTTACACTTCATAAATCCATGCATCGATAAAGAACACAAAAATATCCTAACAGGAACCAAGCCTATTATTATCACTTAAATACTTGTGCAAGTGAAGCTATACATCACAATACTTAACAAGATACAAAGAACGTGAAAGAAGTCCAAGAGTCAGAAAAGGCAAACATAAAACTCAACAGCTCTAGCAATTTTTGCATGATACAAAAGAGGGAGGGAGATTGAGGGCACAATAGGGCTAGGAACAAAAATTACCTCATGATAAATACTTCCTGAGCAAATTCTTTCTGCAAATCTGTATTTAGGCGTTCAGGTTTCAGAACCTTGATTGCAACATCCTGACTGCAGTAAGTACCCTTGTACCTAAACCAAGAGAGTAAAAATAAAAATTAACTAAATATTTAAAATACAAAAGGAACTTGTAAAACAACCAAAAACTTGATGACTTACAAATCACCATATGATCCAGCTGCAACTTTATTCTCAAATTTCAAAAGTCTAATATCAATCTCCCAAACATCAGTTCCGTCATTTGGTATTGCCACATGATCATCCTTAGATTCAGTAGGGGTTTCCTCTTGCTCATCCATGGGAGATGACGATTGTTGGCTGCGCCAAGATGCATTCTGTGGAGCCAGAAAACATGATACTGTAAAACCGCAGAATGAAAAAACACAAAAAGAGGGGTCATCTTTCAAAAAGCTAAATGAACTTTAGAGCGTATCATTTTCAGAAGAGATGCATAAAGTTCAGAAAAATATGATCACCTAAGAGTAAAAAGAAATAAACAAATCAGAAAAACATGGTCACGGGTGGTTTGACTCAGGTCACCACTTCAAGTCTCTGATACCATTGTTATAGAGCAAATGAGAGAACTCACCCGAAAGACTAGCCTAGTAAGTGAGAGAGCTCGTTACTTTATAAATTCACATTAGTTGTCCATATAACCAATGTGGGACAAAGTCCAATAACCTTGTAATGGCCGACTAGCCTAGTAAGTGAGAGAGCTCATTACTTTATAAATTCACATTAGTTGTCCATATAACCAATGTGGGACAAAGTCCAATAACCTTGTAATGGCCTCAAATCCATTCCATTACAAATTTTTTAGGATGCACTTAGGTCTAGTTCAACAATTCAAGTTACCGTAATACACACATAGGTCCAAGACTTCTTTTTAGTATCTATCATGTGATGACTAGTGAAAAAATATTCAATGGTCTAAGAACGTGTTTTATCTTGATGGGAACTAGAAAAGCCTATGCTTCCATGCAAGATAACTGGTCCAGAAAAAAAAAATCAAAGAAACATGCAAGATGACTCAAACTAGTGCCAAAGTAACATGAACAAAGCTTTTAAAGACATGAAGCATCAACGGCTTGACTAAACAATATAAATAACTTCCACAGCAATGCAATACCTCAATTCTTTTAAGTTCTTTTTCCAAAGCACATCTGAGCCTTTGTGTCTCCTACAAATTCAAGGACATAAAATAAGAAAATTTATCTTCAATGGTTGATAATTTAAATTCATTATTGGAGCTCGTTGTAAGTAAGAACATTGAAATTTAGTGACAAAAGGAGCCCATGCATTCTTAAAGAAGAGACAATCAACAATTTGAAGGAAAATTAAAAAAATTGTGGCAAACATGTGATGCTGTGGTGCCAACAAATAGGCCAAAGACTAAAAAATCCAAAGAAAATACTCCATGTATATTATTTAGAATCAGAAAATTAATATGCCTATGTTTATCAACAGAATGTTAATGTCAAGCGCTTTATCATGAGAACAATGGAAAAAAAAATCTAGATAATCTGCCAAAACTTAAAATTCTCCAGACATTGTTCCGGTTAAGAGCCTTGAGCACTGCACTGTTGGAAGCAACTTCATTTTAATCAGTAAAACGGTCAAGCTATTTCTTACTTGACGGTAACCTAAGAAAATAACAAAATGTAATTCTTCTACAATGACTCAGATTAAAACCCTCTTCAAAAGAGACAGAAGCAAATGGGATTTAAGATTACTTAAACTTTCATAAGAGAAGCCAGTTCCTTGAACATCAACCAAATAAAAACATCTAAGAGGTGATCATAGATGAAAGCATACCTCATATGGCCAACCATCAACGACAAAAACATCTAAAGAGTAGCCATCTGTGGTGGAAAAGGCATGCGCTTCCTGAATATTCAGCCCGACATCTGCCAGTAACGACGTTAACTGCAAAAATTGAATCTCATTTAAACCTGAGCCATTGACAAATTATAGTGCTAAAAAATGAGGACAGATTCAAGAATATAGTTTAAGAAAGACAAATAAAGAATCATACAAGTATGATAGATGCAATCATTGTCGGCAGATTAACTACAGAAACTGACACTTTAGATTTTGGCATGCATATAAGATAAGGAAAGCATTAATATCATCTTCAAAGGGCAGAAAACATAGGGAACCAATGAGATGAAAAAAGGGTGGTAATGCAAGTATCTCTCCAGATAAAACGTAGAAGAAAAGAGATCTTATGTCAATTGTCAAATATCAAAATACTGCTCATATTTCATGCAGCTTTTATGAATGTTACTATATTCTATGGGATTCTTAAGCCTTCTAAAACAGCGAGAAAGGCTAACAATTTAGCATGAAAATTCGCACACATACACCAACAAAGATCAGAGAACACTTATATAAAACTGCAGATTGGGTATAATTTGGCCACTTGAAAAACCAACCTGACTAAGAAGTTTTGGTTTGTCATCGGTGGAAAAGGTAATCTCATGCATGGGCCTGCACATCCATCAGCTTCATTTGTAAGAAACAATGTAAAAAAGTCTCAAAAAGCATGCATGAGGGAACAGCAACTGCAATCATAAGCAATAATAATGGAACAATAATGCAACATAGGAACTATTGAGATATCAAATGGATGAAGATGACATATAACAGCTTTGCTAGCAAGGCCAATTGATAATATTCCGGGACTAACTCTTTTCATTGCCAACAATAGAAGGAATAAAGTATGGTCCCAACTTAAGTGCCAGATTTGTCTTCTACTCATCTTAATAATTGATTAATCTTAGGTCAATCAAGATTACTTGATCACACAAACTTGAAATGTCCTCCCCTTTTCAGCAAGTGCACTCAGTGAATCATGTTGCAGATAAGATAAACAATTCAGTGATATTCTCAGCCTGAAGGGTCATTTCTCAAGATAACATTGCTCTATAACTAAAAGTGCCTCTCAGAGGACATGTTTCAATGTCAAGTAGCATCCATACAAGAGAGAAAAACTTGGGAATAGAAATGTCCCTGAAAAATCTTTCAGTGCTACACAGTACACCTCAATGAGGTTATAGCCTAGTCCATTTCGCATGATTCAGATTATACTTCGATGAGGTTATAGCGAACTAAGTAAGACTGGATGTTCCCTAAAAGGATGATTGTGTAAACATGCTACATAAATATAAATATATACATTCTGAGGAGTATACATAATCAGGTGAAATTACGTCTAGCATTTACCGAAACAGCCTTGAACTAGCATGTGCGTCATCATCTTCCTCATCATCGTTCTGTTTGTTTCCTTCAAGTGCAAGTGCTTCAAGATTAGGTGATGAACCAAATGCAGGTGGTGGGTGACTACAACATATAAAATAGTGAAAGTTGTAGCATCAGCAAGGCATTGAGTTATTAAATATACTAATATTACACCCTCAAGATTTACTAAATCATCACAAAGTGTCCATGTGTGACCTTAATAGGTAAAAACATAACAATGCACACCTTTTTCGAGCTAGTGGCAAAGATTCTTGAGTCTTGTCATCTGAATTTCCATCAGTAATGGGATGAACCTGACCAAAGTCATTGCAACATGATTAGTCCCAGGAAAATTCAAAGGCACCAATATTGAATTAATTATAAATCTGAGAGCAAACTTCATTCCAGATTTCGACTATTTAATCTGGAAACCAATGTTTACATTTACTACCACAAAACAACAAATAGATGTGAACGTAAATTTTCCATCATCTGTATTACTAAATAGAATATGCAAAGTTGATCTCTATTCCTTAGCGACATCATCTAAATCCACTTGTAATAATTAAACCAACAAAGTCCATAAAGCTACCAAAATAAAATTAGTACATAAAAGAAAATAAAAGATGATGATGATGATCTAAATCCAACTACTGTACAAATAATCAACCGACCATCATCTCGTTTTCAAAACAATAATGAACTGTAAAATCTTCACAAAACTTGAAACCTCAATCTTTAGAAGTTGCTTTCAAAAATTTACACACGATTGGCAGAGAAAGTCTAAATTGATGACAAAAATTGATTCGCAAAATTAATTACCAGCCATGAACAGTAAAACACAAACAGCGCCGGTCTGTTCACTATTCATGCCTCTACTAGGCTCTAAATTATCAAATTGCAAACCAATATCCGTAATTACTTTGATATTTCATAATTCACATGGAACACATTGATTAAAAGATACTTCGTATAATAAACTAAGAAAATGTCAAAAAAAAAGTTAATGCAAAGTTCACCAAATAGATATACTCGATAAATTTTTATATAACATTAAGAAAGAGAGATTCACAAACCTGAACTAATCGCACGTCAAATGCAGGTCTATTAACTGGATCATGAGCAAGATGTAACAATTTTTTATGCAACAACACATCTTCAGCTCTTTCAACATTTACATCCAACGCATACCTACATTTTTCCACCAAAACATTAAAAAGAAAAACTCAACATCTTGTGATTTTATTATCTTGAAAAAAAGGATAAGATTTGGAAAGGGAATTAACCTAACAGGCAAACGATTAAAATGAGCCCAAAGTTCATCATCAAAACAAGGAACAACAGATTCTTGATTTTCCGATTCCTTCAACCTACGCAAAACCTCATTGTACACCTCAAGTTTCTGCCTATGTTGCCTTGAATTTGGCGCTGCCGTACCTGAAGCCGACGACGTCGTCTCCGCCGCAACGGCGACCGTCGTCGCTGCCCTACTGCTATTACAACTACTCTCGTTATCTTCCATAACCATTTCCGACTCTTTCTTCTCCGATTTCGCTCAAATTAAGGCCGAAACTCCAAATTTCTCTCTTTCTCTGACCTCTCTCTATGTATTTGCTTTTTCTCACTCTAAATCACAGAAAATTGCCATTTTCAACCTTCTCTCTCCTTAAATTTCCCTTTAAAATGTAAATTAGAAAAACCTAAAACCACAATTGCAAGAAAGGAAAGAAAACTTTTCACAATAAGAAAATCAAAATTTCTCTCTCTACTTTATAAGCTTTATAGAAGTATATAATTTCTCTCTCTAAATCAAGATTAAAAAGAATAAATTAAGAAGAAAATTGAGATTTGTAAGATAATATAAAGAAAATGGAGGAAATTTTTTTTTTTAAAAAAGAAGCTGTACAGATTATTATCGATAATGAAGAAGATTATGTTTTTTGTATTTGCAGTATCTTTCTCTTTTCGGGTTTATGAATTTATTTTTTATTTACAAAATTTACATTTTTGCAGTATTTATCGGCGTAGCATTGTGAGTGGGTGACCCATCCAAGAAGAAGCTGACGTGGAATATGCTCAGAACTGATCCACTTGATAGGATATTGATTTATTTAAATTACTAATTTGATTTGTAGTACTAAGTAGATTAATTATTTTCATTTTTCTAAGATTTAGGTAAAAATCGGTAATTATTTGTAATTTTATATTATATATACCTAACTTAGAAGATATTTTGTATTACATTCAAAATAATTATCAATTATTGTCTCAATTTTATGTTCAAAAGTAAGAAAAAATCGTAATTATATTTGTCAATTTTCCTATTGATATGATCAGTGATCAAAAGGAAAGAATAGTTTAGCGATAAACATTAAAAGCTAAAAATGAAAACATATCAGTATTAATTACATTGATTAATATTTTTTGATTATAAATTTTCAACTATTTTTTTATTAGGAAGTACATATTCATCATAACAATCACTATTACAAAAAAATATTAAAAAAAACCGTATAATTAATGAATTAAATTAAAGCATATTTGAGGGGGATTCACGTTTATTGTTTCAATTTGATTTCAAAAGATTTTTTACTTGTTATCACATAAAGACTGAAATTTGTAATATTGTCAACTTGAGTTCTTGACATAAAAACTTATTATTAATTAATTTAATATCAATTCGCACTTATGAGCATAACTATAAATAAGCTAAGGTTCCTTACTTTTCATACGAGACCAATATACTTAGGGGTGTTTGGTATGGGAATATAAAATGTAATGGAAAGGAAAATGATAAAGAGGAGTAAGGGTAAGGGTATGAATTGTAGTTATATGTTGTTTGGTATGAAAATCTAAGGAAAACACTTAATTGATCATAGAAAGGAATTATTACTTGACATAAATGGATGGTAACAAAGTAAGGGTATCTATTACCCTCAAGAAAGGGATTGGGTTAACCTAATATCATACCAAATAAATATATGGAGTAATGGTAATTGAATCCCTTACTTAGTATTAAAAAGTTCATACCAAACACCCCTTAATGTCATTGATGAAAAGACAAATATTACTAAATGAAAAATCAATTAATACATTTTAAGACATCTTTGCAATACTTGAAAGAAAATAAATTGGATATGACAAATTATAAATTATGATGTGATCATTTGCTAAAAGTATTGCAAGACGTATTTGGTTACATACCTGACTTATATGTTTCATAGTGTTTTAGTAACGAAATGCAGATTGAGATATACCATACTTAGAAAGGATAATCTATAGAAATATACTTCATTCGTTAGAAACATTTTAAACAATTTTATGACGAAATGTGGCAAAGAATTTTCATTATTTATATAAAAAAATACATTCATCTGAAAATTTGATAAACTTGTCTCGATATATGTTTTTAATAATTAATTGTTAATAATTTTTGGAATTCTCATAACTGATATTATTTGACTTTTAAATTTGTATCTATATCTAATACTAAAACAAAGACCACCTAAGAACACATGTCATTTTCTCATGAGTTTAGTTCTCACCTAATAAATAGAGTATGAATACGCTATTACCTCAAATAACCTTTAATATTAGATTAATCTACTATATTGACTTTCTTTATCTCATTAAACTAGGTCTCACATTTTTTGAAGATCATTGCAGCTTGTGGTGGAAGACTATTTCTATCTTTTTCAAATAAATTTTTTCTATCTTTCTTATATTTTCATATCTAAAAATTGAGTTTTTTTTTATTCTTCATTATCTCTCTCAGTAGATTTTTTTGGTTTAGTTAATTCGAACAAAAGTGACAAGTAAATTTTTTTATTTATTGATTTTTGATATCATATTTTCTTCTATGCATGTGAATGATTTATTTAGAAATTTATATTTTAATTGCTTTTTATTGTTATTATTTTGAATGATCAAACATGGATCTCTTTTTTCTAATTTAGCAAATTTGTTCAAGTTGATTACAAGAAGTCAAGAAGGGAGACACTACTACTTGCGAGAGATATGAGATGTCCAATAAGTTTTAAAAAAATTTAGAACCCTTTTTCATTTAAATTGGAGTCTTTTTGATATATTTTTAAATCTTATATTTTTTATAATTTATTTTAGGGTTTATGAGCGTGCTCTTTTAATATAGAGTTTAATTTTTTGAAAATTTCTATAGAATATTTGGTGTGCTTATCTAATATTAGTATTGGTTGCAGTGAGGAAAGACATAAAATTGATATAAATGTGTTATGTTTTTCTAAATGTTACTTTCATTGTCATTAGAATGCTTTTCTTATTATTAATGAAACTTCAAAGTTTTCGTACTACTACTCCCACTATTATTATTTATTTAACTGCACCATATAAAATATTTTTATTTTCTTACAAATTGGTATAATTGTGTTACATTTGTAATGATTTTTCTATTTTGCGATTTTCAAATAAGTAGATAATAATAAGATAAGAAGACTAGATGAAACTTGAGAATAAAGTTAATTCGATTAATATAGATTAGTCATCTCCCAAATTAAACTTGGAGCAAAAGTAGGTGATACAATAGACATATGCGGCAAAAAAATTTAGCTACAAAAAGACAATATATTTCAAATATTTTTTTTTACAATATATACTCTTAGCACAAGTTTTGTGAAAGTAACTAGGGTTAGCCTTGAGATTTGAGAGGCTTGGTGTAAAATATTTATTATGGGCCCCTAATTACTAAAAATACTATTATAGGCCCTTAACTATTAAATAAAACATCGTTTTTCTAGCTTTTTATGGACCCAGGGCACAGGCCCCTCATGCCCCCTTTTAAGACCGACATTGAATGTAGACGTATTGATATAAAGTAGTGTTTTTGTTTATTATAATCTTCTTATATTAATATTTTGAGAAATTGATTGTTGTGGCAAATTTTTTAAACTTTTACCATCATTTTAGTAAATTTATAATATATTGTATAATAAATATATTATTGTATTATTTACATTGAATAATAATATATGTATGTAAGGAAATATAAAGTATCATATGTTACATTCTTTACAAATATTACATATCACTTCTTTTAATAAAAATCTTAAATTAATGCATTTTCTTTAAAAGTGAATTTTTTCCATGCAAGTTAATTAACAATGAATGAAGGATATTTAAGACACTAAATTTCAAGTAACAACACCAAATATATTTAATATTTTTGTATGAGTTTTATACTAAGTTTAAATTTTATCAACTGTTAATAAAATAATTGAATTTAAATTATGGATATGAATTGCTTCGATTTGATTTATTGGAGGTTTTGATTGATGTATATTATTTTATTACTGATAATTTATTTGCTTGGCTAGTAAAATTGATTTCTTTATTCAAATTGAGGCGAAATAAGTCGTGCTTAGAGATGAGCGATATTTAATATGTATTAATGCGTGATCGATCATATGTAGTTGTTTTATGGGTCAAAAGTAGGCAAAAACTAAAGATTTTAATATGTAATGATTGTAATAATAATTATACTTTAACGTTAAATATTTATACAAAAAAGTGGTTCAATATTTATAGTTGATAAAAGTTCTTATAAATGTATCCATTTAACTAAGTTTACATATCGTTTAACTTTATTTTCCGTCTTAATGTATATTATGGTACACAAACCTATATTTCAAATTGCGTATCAATATTAATTTTATAATCTTATTCATCTCTTTTAATATTTTTTATCTATTTATGTAAAAGTATTAACTAACTCGTGCTTAGCACGGGCAATCACCTAATTCGGTTCTAAAAAAATACTAAATGAGAATAACAAATGGAAGTAGACAAAGTATTAATAAAAAAATAAATGTTTAGTTTTTCTTTTTACAAAAATTGACTAATAGTGTTATTCTTTTTACAAAAATGTGATCCAGTTCCGACTCGGATTAAATTGGGTACCCGGATTTCGGATATCCGGTTTTATTAGAATGTTTTTTTTTTTTTTTTTTTGGTCTTTTTTTCGTTCAACCATGTATTTTTTTATATAAAATTTAAATACTAACTTTCCAAAAATATATAGCTTAATTAGTCATAAAAGACAAATTAAAAAAATTAAAGAAAAGAATCCGGAAGAGAACAATTATATTAAGATTCAACTCAAGGTTAGCTTGAGAGATACTATCATCATTTTATTTAAGAAAAAAGTAAAAATAAATATTAAATAACTAAAATCGGATACTGGATACCTAGTTTAAAAAAAATGCGATTCGAATTTGAATTCGGTTTTAAAACTAGGTACCCAATCCGAATTTTCCGATTTGCAAAAAAGAGTAAATTATCCAATTCCGGAAACCGAATAATCCGGATCGGGTTTTTATACACACCTCTGGTTATTATAGTGGAGTCTAATATAAGCCACGTGAATGATGAATGCGCCTTCCTAATGACACTTTTTAACAATGATGACGAATTTGTGGCAAGTGATTGTTGTTGTCATGGTAACTTTTTATAGAACTGTGTCCTTGTAGCTTGTTTTAAGAGCTAATTGTTTTTGTGGACAATTACTTCACGACCTTTTGTTTTGGGAGGTATTTGTAATAACAATGTTAAAGAGAATTAGATAATTAATCAAACCATTATTTAAGGGTTACTCATCGAGTGTATTGTTATCAACTTTTCCCTCATTTGATGACGTACATAATATTTTTAGGCTGCTAATTAGTTAATATAAGTATAATAAAAAATTAAGAAAAAAAAGATATTTTTCAAATGTCTGATAAAGAGATGAGAAATCATTTTTTTTTCTTTGTTTTCAGCTTATTTCATTTTTATTCTTCTTTCTTTGCAATTTGTTACTTCACTTTATGGTCTTACCAATTATCATTATATATCTTTTAAGTTTGCCGCCTCTGAATAACATTTACCTTTCAACCTAGCTATATATGCTTTGAATTATACATCATAAGTAGATTAACTAATCTCATAAAACTCTATATGTGTTGTGAAATTCACTCTTTTTAGTAATAATACAAGTAATAGCAAATATTACTCGAATAAAATCCTAAATACAAAAAGATAAATGAGGACCACAATGATCCTTGGGCACGAAAGGGGAGTAAAGTTATGAGGATAGATAAAGTGGAAAGGCCAACGGAGGGTCACAACTCACAACCATATTAGTTTAGCTCACTTTCATGAAAATGCAAGGTTTAATTGACTAATGATAGATAGCTTATATGGTTGTGAGTGACCCAACACAGATAAGAATAGAACATTACTCTTTCAATATAAGGGTGTCACTTTGTGGAGGTTATATATATATATATATATATATATATATATATATATATATATATATGTATATATATATATATATATATGTATATATATATATATATATATATATATATATATATATATATGTATATATATATATATATATATGTATATATATGTATATATGTATATATATGTATATATATATATATATATATATGTATATATATGTATATATGTATATATGTATATATATGTATATATATATATATATATATATATATATATATATATATATATATATATATATACATATATATATATATACATATATATATATATACATATACATATATATATACATATACATATATATATATATATACATATATATATATATATATACATATATATATATATATACATATATATATATATATATACATATATATATATATATACATATATATATATATATATACATATATATATATATACATATATATATACATATATATATACATATATATATATATATATATATATATATATATATATATATATAAATTTTGCGGAACTATAAAATAAGTTTATAATATTGTATTATATTTTGAAAAAATTCATCTATATTATAATAATGAGATCTTGAAAAAACAATAATTTTTAAAATAATTCAATATTAATGTTTTTATTTTTAAATAAAAACATCATTGCATAAATACTCCATAATCAAAAAATATATAATCGAAATCCCTTAATTTTATAATTTGAATGGATGTTCACGTTCTCTGTACATATAAACTTCTTTATTGTTTCCTAAATATTAAATAATACTCCTAATTTATTTAAGACATTCAACTAGTAGCGCTAAATTTTATTTTATTGTTTAAAAGTGAACTAAATAAAGCTTAACATTTTGAAGATAAATTTCTATTATTATTTAATGTTTTTGCTTGGTGTGTGTGGTTATGACTATACTCTAGCATTTATGAACCCCTAGATCCTCTAAAATTATGTATTTTCTTTTACAGCAGTGAAGTACTATCTCTCGTATTTTGAGTTTGCTCTATATTAAAAGTGATATATTTTGATGAAAATATCTTTTACGCAGCAAATTTAAAGGCATTATAAAGATTTTATGGGTTTTATATCATATATTTTCTTTTATTTGTCCACTTTAGCTTTTTTCAATTTAAGAGAAAAAAATTTTAATTAAGTTTTTGAAGAATAAATTGAAAATAAAATATATTTATATAAGATTTTGTTAGATTAGTGTAGATGTAAATTTTATAACCATACAATTGTTATAAGATACTCCTATATTAAATTTTTTTTTTTATATAAAATACATGTAAAAATAATGTAGACAAATAAAAAAAAAGGTATATCTAAAGTTATGTGGGTCTTTATCATTGGATGATACCATCCAATCCATCCCATCCCAAAGGTATAGGCATATGATATCCTATCTCCCAACAATTTTTTTTTTTACATTAAAGGTTCTTTTTTGGTGTTGTTTGGACCACTAAGCTTCAATTTGTGGACCATGATCATAATGTACTCAAACAAATAGTGCTATTGATACTATGTCATATGTGCTCCAAATTTCAATCTCATTGTACGGCCACGTCAAATGCAATCAATATTCAATATTATGTAAAAAATATCCATCACATATCACATAATATGAATATTCTTGAATGTTGTTTAACTATTTTGCACCTTAAAAGATGGATGTGGTACACCACAATTTATTTATATAATTTATAATGAATTTAAATTATTTTTATTTTTTTATGTAATTTATAATGAATTTATTATTTTTATCTATTAAGATTGGAAATTTGAAATCAAGTAAATTAATGTTTATTGATGATGTATGAGGATTTACAAGTAGGGTCCTACAAATCTCATATTTATTGTTCAAGAATATGAAAGGAGTATAATACAATTATCCATTAATTACATTCTTGTAAAGCATCTATACTAATTGTATATAAACATATTTATAGTAACTGATAAATTAGCAAAGTACTTATTTTTTAATGATATTATTTTGACTAAGACTCTAAATTACATATGTTATGATTATGATCTTAATAACTATATATTTTGGATGCATATTAGGCTTAGCTATTTATATTAACATACTACTCCTAATATATATATATATATATGGAGTTGGAGCAAACTTATGTATAAAGAGCTGAAAATAGATATATCAAAGTATTAATTATTACGTGGATTATTTAACAATTTTTCTCATTTCATTCAAAACATTGAATAGGAGGTTCCGACATACTATTCTCGACTAAATGAGCAAGGGGTGCTCAACTGCTCGTTCAAGCACAACACTCAAAATATCTAATATGCGCTTTTACAGTTTTTCTTATTTCATTTAAAACATCTTCAAGAATGAATTTGGTTTTTTAGAATTAGAATTTAAATTGTGATAGTATATATTAAGATTTATTTATTAAATTGTTAATCTGTATTTATATAGGTGAGACTATGGTATTTTTTCCTCTCTACTTATATTTCTATTAAATACTATTTCATCTGGTTTTTAATAGTTGTATTTCTTTTTTCACACTATCCAACACATGATTTAATTTTTAATATCTTTAATTTCATATAATAAAAAAATTTAAAAAGTTCATATTATGAAAATACGCATTAATTATATATGGAAAAATATACGAAATAAGATCAATTGAAAGTAATAAAATCCAAAGGAATTACTTATTGAATTAGGAGGGAAATCCTAATAATTGGTTAAGACTTCAATTGCAGTTTTGGTACGATTGGTGAGGGAGGTATCCTACGTGACATCTGATTTTTGGAAGTAACTTAAAAATGATAGATTTGCGCCATTTGGCAAGCGGCGTGTAGCATCCGTTTGACATGGAATACGCGATCGGATATTCCTATTTCATCGTTGGGCGGTTGGGCGGTTGGGCGGTTGGGCACCTGGGCTCATATACTCTCGAGTATCTACCTTAGTACTCCAATTTATTACCAACATATTTTATACTTTGTTTCTTTTTACTCTTATTATTTACGTTTTGTATAATTTTCAAAGTAAATTTTAAATTTTAATATTTTTAAATACATGTAATAAAAATTATTAAAAATACATATAAAAAAAATATACATCAAGAAGAATCTAACGAGATGTCACATGGATATATTTTATTTCAAAAACATTAATCAAATTTTTATCTCCTTAAGATGAAATATTCCAAATGAGAAGAACATTAGATAACAAAGGGAGTAATAGTGAAATAATATTTAATTTAATTCATTAAAATGTATATTTTATAATATCAAACGTTTTATAATTTTAATACATCAAATTTAGAATTATTGAGTTTTAAAAAAGTACATTGACTAGATGACATCATAACAGTAAGAAATATAAAAACTATTAAAATCAGATAAGAAGAAATGCATAAAATATAGAAATGAATATTAAGAATAATTCAACATTTTTATAATTTTTATATAATAATCGCACTTATTGATTAACCATTAATAATCCCAATTTTAGAGTTATTTACATGGAGTAAACTCGGATAATCGAGTGACCTGCTACTGCTATCATAGGCAATTTACCATAAAAGTAAACTGAAAATTAATGTAAAATTAGAGAAATTTTGAAAATTACATAAAATAATTATGAATAATAATAATCAGAAAAAAATTTAACATTATTTTTTTTACTTTCTTTTGACATTAATTTTAATTAATTTTTTTTAAAAACTAAAATTTACTATAGGAAGTCATTCAGTTACCATGTTTATTCTAGGCAAATATCCCTTAAATTTGAATTTTTTAGTAATTAATTAATAAGTAAGATTATTATAAAAATATCATAAAAAAGTTAAATTATTCTAGATAATTTTTACCAAAAGTATATGCATAAAAGAATGTAGGAAATTTAGTAGTTGATATAAGGACCGACTCCCTAGCATGAGCATCATAAGTTATTGAATTTTTTGAAGGGCCAAAATTTTGATAAACACGATATCATCATCATCATTTTATTCAGTGTATTTCACTAAAAAAAACTATGGACAAAATCTGAAAAGAGAAGGACGGCGACAACTCATACCCATAAAGAAAAATACAGGCTGTACGGCCAAAGGAATTCCCCGGCTCGAGAAAAGAGACGTAGCTACACGGAAAAGATAAATCAAATGCATATAAATAAAATAAATAAGTAGAACCAACTAAAAAAACAAAAAAAAACTAATAATAAAAGGAACGAGAGAAGCAAGATGGCAAGAACACTAAAATGTAATTTAAGAGGACATCAGTAGTCTAAAACACGGATATGACGCCTCCAACTACCCTTATCCCTAGTTAGGCTCTCAAAGAGATTTAACTCATTTAAGTCAACTTTTATTTGCTCATCCCAAGTAGTCTAAAACATGAATATTCACAATATTTATTGACATTAAAAATAAATTATTATTGTAATATAATAAAACTGAGTATTAGCCATCTCATAGACTATGATAATAGTAGTTTTCCATAATCAATGACGAACAATAGTTAGTGGATTCGTGTTTTCTTTCTTAATTATTAATATCAGATTATAGTGGTTACTGTCTATTTTTAGGTTTTTATCTTTAGTGAGAATCATTCAATCCACTTAATGCATTTTTTCTTGGTTAATTAGATTAATGAAGAAATTGGTGCATTTGTCTATTTGAAAAAATTAGTACTTCGTCCATTGTCACTTCAAAAAAAAAAATATATATATACACTCATAATTTTAAATGTCAAAGTTTTAATTTTTATTTAAAATGTCCAAAACAATCCAATTAATATAATCTTGCTCGTTTAAATGTATACTTTAGGATGACAATGGTGTATACACATTACAATGTCTATATCTCAAATCATATAATTTTATAAAGTAAGTCACAAGAAAAAATAAATTAAATCTCATCCACGTCAATTCTTATAAAAATATATACTACTTGTAAAATAAAATAGTATCTCTTATTTAGAACTAGTTCTATTTAATTTTTAACACTATTTATTAATTTTTCTTAAATTGTATTATATTTATAATTTATAAACTATGACATAGTCATATAAAATTTTATTTAATTCGTCTCATTACAAAGATTATTAATATTAATATATTATTATGATATTAATATTAGAAGTCAAATGAGAAATATGGACTAAATAGGAGGGAGTAAATTAAGAGAGTAAAGGACTAAAGTAGAGTTGAATAAAAGGGATGTGCATAACATTAGGGTAGATGAGTTAGACACGAGGAGATCACGTGAATACAGAAGGACTTTCCGACGTGGCGAAGTGGCCTTTGGAGAAGAAGAAGAGGCAAAAAAGAAAACATTAGACAGACAGCGTGATGTGGCGAGTTGTCGCCGTTGGGAATCTAGTAAGAATATGCATGCTTTTAAAATAAAAAAAAAAAAAAGAAAAGAAGAAAGAAGCAAAACACACTTACAAAAGCTTATCCACAATACACGAAAGGTTTAGTAGACCTCAGACCCATATGGCATGATTAAATAATGCGACTAATAAATATACAAATGGATTAATTCAAATAACTTTTTTAAGGAGAAACCACCAACTTACTTTGTGATCAAATTTGTACTATAAATTTCGCATTTCTTCATGTTATTAATTTTTAATAAAATATTTTTTCTTTATTTTTGCAAGGATTATTAAAATTTTTAAATTACTTTTTTATTATATCTATTAGTAACTACATTTCTATTTGATTCTCCGAATAACCTCGATTTTTGATAAACTATGTACATTTAGATTTGTCTTTTGATCATGTTTTTCTTCATTATATTTTTAAAAGTTTTATATTTTATTTACAAAAAAGCAATTCTTTATATAAAATTTTAACTTAAAATATTAATTCGTTAATATCATTGTACCTAAAATGAATACATAACTCAATAATCTTAATAGAGTACATCTAAGAAAGACAGTTATTGCTCTTTTCTCCTTATTATAAGAAATCTCTAGTAAAAAAATAATAACCAATTATCATTCATTCTTATTTATACCCATATGGTCATTTAATCGGTAATGACTAACTTATAAATTTTATAAAGAAAAAAATAGAGTTAGATAAGCATGAGAATGAATTTTCACATGTCATTTTTCGTTGCAGAATAACATTAAATTCATTAATATTATAATTTTTTACCGTGTTGTTAATGTGCCGCTAGTACTTTTTATTTATGATCGAATGAGCATATGCAATAACCAACATAAAAGTCCTCCACATTCAATCCAACTTGGACGAAATCCTATTTACGCGCACACCCATTTTTACCTATAAATATTGGTTTTTTTGAGTTGAAATCAGCTAAGCTCATTTTGATCTTCACATTCACTCTTTAGTTTCTACTCTCGGTCTAATTTCTTCATGACTCCATTAGTATCTTCTTTATGTTATACTATCAAAAAGGAAAAAACCAACTAATTTGAATTCAAAAAAATACAAAATATAATAAATTTATTGTATTAGATTTATAAAATTACAATTATAGCAAACTGATTAAATCAACAGAATTCGAAAAACTAATTGTTGGAAATACTTCACATGTGAGACAAGATCCCACGTCGATAAAATAGTGGGTTATTGACTTACATATATAGTGGGTGAGCTAATCTTTCTACCACCATATGGTTTTGGGAAACAATGAACCTCACCAAGTATATGTGCAAGTCAACGCTCTTGACTCGTGGATTTGTATGCTCAAGCTCACGGGTCTCCCGTGTGCACACGAGTGGGCCACAGTAAAAATTATGTGACGAATTGTCACGGCTTAATACTAATAAGTCAAATATATAATGTCATGTATACTTCACAATCTTCAAAACGGGCATGCATGCATGGCTGGCCTAGATACCCTCCTTGTGAGCTAGATCACTTTGAAGCAGTTGGTAATTATTGTTGGAGGTTTGCCCTACCTTAGAAAATAATTTAAACACTTCCACGTAGTACTCCTACCATAAATTATAGACCATTCATTCTTTGATCATCTGGAGTATATATGTTATTATAAGACAAAATATTTGTCAAATACCATTATATAAATAAATTATTATGGAGATGTTGATTAATAATGCATGACGAATTAAGTCAGAATAACGATAGTTGAGGTGATATTATTTAAAAATCTTGTTAATCATGTATTCTAGAAATTGATTTTAGATCTACTTAAAAAAAATTTGATTTAAGATCTACTTTAAAAAAATTTGATTTTAGATCTAAACGTATATAGCCTTGAATAAGGGAATGATACACTTTATTAACATTTTTCATTTACAAGGTTAAAATAACATGATGTTATGTACTCCGGTATAATTAGAATATCGTTATTAGAATTAATATAACATTAGTAAGATTAACCAATAAGTACTGCTAATTTCATTTTTGTTTTATTAAATACCCAATTAATTTATCAAATAAAGAGTATGTATCATACATAAAATGAATAAATATATTTACTATTTCGATTAACATGAATTAGCTCATAAATTGTATCAATCATATGAGGATATGTTCTAATTGTTATCATCAGTAACCACAATTAATTAGTGATAGAGTGCATAACATATTATATAGTTTCAACCGTCAACTTAAACATTTGGTTGAATTGGTTCCTTAAAACGATATTAGAGCAACGTGATGAAAACTTGAAAACTCATAAGTTTGAATCTTATTCACCCTTCTTTCAAAGTGGATAATTTAGTGCCTTGAATGATGGAAGCATGTACTGCAGCCTGCATACACAATTCTATCCCAAGTGCTCTTATGTAATTAAGAAGTCGTGATAGAATTTTAACCATTGACTTATTTTGATTGAGTTGATTCAATGATAATTAGATTGAAGTTTTTATATGACGTACAAACATTTTAATTAGAGGGATTCAATGAATTTGGACATCATGTGATCTACATTCATTGAACGTACATAGACACATCTGTTTCTTGGCCGGATTCTTCTAGGTGAGCAAAATCATGAAAAAAAGATAATGTGAAATGTCATATGACTAGTTAAAATAGTTGCTAAATTGATGTTGGTACGTCATTGGTTGTCTTTCAAAGTAGGACAACCCTTTGTAAAAGGATTAGATTTAAATTTATCTAAATTAAGGTTATTGCTTATTGCGAATTTATTAAAATACATAATGCAATATATTCTACAATATTCTTCCATTTTTTAGAATTATATCTTTTATATACTTTTTTTTTAATGGCTATTGTTATTATAAACAAAATGATATTATTAGCTTCATCAATTTAATTAATACTTCTTTTGTTATATAGTAGTAAATTATAAAGTTTTGCCTCATTAATCAAATTAAGATATAACTTTAAATGACCATTTATTCATTATTATACCCAGTGTATCCCGCTTATAGAAAGCTATGGTTAGGGTCTGGGGCGGGAAAAAAGACGGCAGCTCATACCCATAAAGGAGAGTGCGGTCAAAGAGTCTCTCGGTTCGAGCAGGGTCAAACCTGCAACTACCCAGAAGCATACAACTTATAACCCACTGTATATGTAAAATATTAGTTATAAGTAATTTTAGCAGAAAATCTTTTGGAAAGATTTAATTAAGGTTAATCTGGGAGAAAACGACGAGATTAGGTGAAGATCTGGGAACAATTATCAAGAAAGATTAATGAAGGCGTGAACATGCATTAAGAATGTTAGTACATGAGAAGATCACGTACAGTTATGAGGACAATTGTCCTCTGTTGAGACAAATACAAGATAATGGGACACATGTTAATAGAGGAAGTGAAGAGCACCATTTAAACTAGAGGAAAAACCACCAAAGTGAAGGAGAAATAAACACGTCAAATACAATAACAGTGACATGCAAGAGAATTTTGGGGATTGATGAAATATGAGAAGGAGCATTCTACATGCACAATGATGAACTATAAATACACTTCATGGGACACATAAATGGGGTAAATAAATTCTACTATTGAGAGAGATACAAAGAACTCTTAGTAATTTATTGTAAAGAATTATTACAACTAAATTTCAAGGACCCAAATTGATTTTCAGAAGAACATTAAAAGCATAATCATAAATAAAAGAGAGTAATTACAACTGTTCTAATTAATCTTCAATAAAACATTTGTCAAACACTAGGAATATTTTCTAGTAAACATCTTCTTCATAAAGACCTCACGTCAAAATAAGTCCTAAGTAGTAATTCACCTTGCAGCTACTGTGCTCCTATAAGGACCTATTAGGCAAATTGTATTATATAGATACTAACTTGGGCGTCGGAGTGGGTCCTCGAAAAAACATTCCGGACCCTGCTAACCCCTTGTTGCATTTTATAGGAACAAAATTCGTCCACATCACCGGCATTAACTTCTGATTAACTTTAAATTAGAGGATTAAGTTCCTAATTAATTTTTCCACAAAAGCAAACAGGAACACCCACATTGATCATTTATTATATATCATTATTTTTCTTTAATAAAATACATAAGATATTAACATTATTGTTATGATTAATATGGATTATATTTCATGATTTAATTGGAGAAAGGGATTTTTAAACTTGAAGGCTCAACTTTTTATGTCTAAATAGAATAACCGATAATTCATAATGTGAAAGTATTTTTAAAATATTAATTCTAACTAAAATTAAGAAGAACATTTTATTAATACGTAGTACAAAAATTCACAATCACAGAAATATTGCCACATGTCATACATTCAAAACATTCCTTGACATTAAACTTAAATAAAATAATGTTTTCTTTAATTAATCAATTTGGGACCGTCTCCTTACAAAACAAGATTTTTAAGTTTCAGGGTGATGTCAGGAGATTTTATAGATTTCAGGCTCAAACCTGTTCAGGTTATAATCCAAGTTATTAAACTAAAAATTTGTTAATATAGAATTATGTAAAATAAAACGTAAAAGAATGGCAATTAAATTGATTTTTCAGTCAATTATAAATTAGTATAAGCTCATCGTGTATATATATACCCTAAATTCACCATTGCATAGTTTGATAATATAAATGGTATTCTAATTTCTAAGTCAAGAGAATAGTAGTAAATGAATATCTCATTAGGAAATCTAAAAAAAAATGAAATATATATATATAATAATAATAATAATAATAATAATAATAATAATAATAATAATATTTTGAATTAAGACGATAGACATATTCGATTAAATATATTTTTTAAAAAGCACAAAGTATGCTGGAAAGAGAAAGGATATTTTGAGAATTAAACTCAATTTTTTTTTAATAAGTGGTGCTATTTAATTTTCAATTTAAATTATTTCAATGAAACTTTATATATGTACATTATTTTGATGAAAATTACAACCACATGTTACTGCACATGGTTTCAAATTAATTAAATAATCCATTTTAAAACCTAGCTAAGCTAATCTCCCTATGATTTATAAAGATTTGACCCCACACTTAAGAGTTGGTAGATGATTGGTACGTACGAGTAATCAACCCAAGCCTTCACTTCACATCCTCGTACGTGTACAACTTATCTAGGTAATTAGGTATAATATTTAACATCATGTACATATCTAGGTTTACTCTTATAACTGACTAAATAATTGCAATAAAATTGTTTGTTATACGATTCAAAACAAAATTAAAGTTGTTCTGTGAAATATGACTCTTAGCTCATTGACTTTTTTTCCCTAATACTTAAACAAGCATTTTATAATCAATAAGTAATTATATCAAACATTTATATTAATAACATAGATTAATTGCGATTTCATAGGGGTGTATGATAATCATACTATATTTTTTGTTTTATTTTTATTTTTGGTTATAATCTACTTTTTTTTTTTAAATTCTCATTCATATATTAAATTCTTATTTCATCCATACATTTAATTAATTCTCTTATTACCCCTCAAATTTTATTTTTATCTATTTTTTGTTTCACCACTAAATACCTATAAAACAAATTTATTAAGATAGGGGTAATTTATTATCAAATTCCGTTTATAACGTGCATGTCATTTTAGCACTTTATAAAATGTGGTGACAATTATTTCCTTTCTATGAGTTGACTCTTAAATGTATGAATGTTTGAAAAGTAGAAAAAACTTACCAATCAAATTAAATAGTATTTGTTATATGATGTATGAATGATATAAATAATTAATATCGCTATCTTATACAGATAAATAATGTAAGTATAGTTCGCCCTACTAATAATAAGTAATAACGTTGACAACTAAATAAATTAACCAGCATTGTAAAACTATTTGCTGGTGGGGGATGACTACAAGAAGATCAATAAGATGGGATGATAATTGCTAAACAACTTGAAAGTGAACCCAAAGATATTGTCCAGCAAATAATTAATTTTACTTAATCACTTTGTTTTCTTTAATTATTATTATTGTCCACTAACAGAAAATTAGACAACCATCGTTTTCAATTTTCATAAGAAGATCGTGATGCTTTATAAATAATTAAGCGCACTGCCCTATTTAATTTGAACTTTTGCACTTCTAACCTATCAAAAATAGTCCTTAAGCTATAAATGACCGGGATGTAAGGACTCAATGAGATTTAAATTTGAAACTTCTTGTTACGTTATTTTTTGATATCACATCCAATCAAAACTCAAGTTAATACATAATATGTTATATACTTTATTATAGTTTTTTACTTTTTTTTGTAGATATATTCAATTATCTAAGTGTAAATATTAATAAAACTAATTAAATTTATCATTTTTATTTTTTATTTGTTTTTAATTATTTATTTTTATCTATATGCATTTTATTTATTTCCCGTTGCAGAAACTTCTCTTAATCTTTGTCGAGTCGGAAGACTCTTTTGACCGCGCTCTCCTTTATGGCTATGAGTTGCCACTGTCCTACCTTCTCCAGACCCTGACTATAGTTTTCTATGAGTAGAATACACTGGGTATGATAATGATGATGAATTAAATTAATCATTTTGTCTATGTTTATTGTAATGCAGGGTTAAGAACAAATTTCGATTAAGCTTTATTTGTAGATAGTAAAATAAGTCAAAATAGTGCAAGTAAAAATATGACAAAATAATCAAAAAGGATTTGATTCAAAAGATTTATCACTGATATGTGATGACTCTGTGGTTTTTAAATATTTATCCTACTTACCAGGGATTGTTTCAAATTAAAATATTTACCTAAATTTTTTGTTTTTTCAAAAGGTATTTACTTTCTAATTTATTCCATATCATTCTTTAGTCTATTAGTTTCTTTGTGTTTTTACTTTGTAATTGTATTGTTTATAAACTATAGATTATCAAGACATTAATAATAATATAAAATCTCATACAGTTATATGTATATATTTGGACTTCTATATATCACTAAAATACCACATTCAAATTCTCTCTTATTGAGTGGAATGTTCAAAATTGTAGGAATAAAAAGTTATATAGTATACTGCATCTCTTTTTGCCTTTGAATTCGCTACAGCCTACGATATATGTAAAAAGTTTCCACTTCATTTTCCACAATTTATCAAATTCAAGGGTCATATAAATACTTCTTTGTTGTAGTTAATTTGTTGCATACGTACAAGTCCAGGATCATTGAGTTATAGGAGTAGTAGATAAACCAGTGGGGGATCCAGAACAGATCGTGGTGGCACAATTAATAGAAAAAATTCAATAAAAAAATTCAAAAAATCATAAATATTATCATCATCATCATACCCAGTGTATTCCGCTCATATAAAACTATGATCAGAGTTTGGGGAGGGAAGAATGACAGCAGCTCATACCCATAGAGGAGAGTACGATCAAAGAGTCTCTCGGCTCGGGAAAGGTCTTCAAAGAGAGGGAATCCTGTAACTTACAAATAGAATAAATAGAATACGTAAAAATAATTAATAATAAAGATAAAAGTAAAGAAAAAGGTAAAGAGCGATAATTAAAGGCAATGAACAACAACAAACGAAGAGCAAAAGGGACGAGTTTAGTAATCTAGGATGTGGATAAGGCGCCGCCAACTGCCCCTATACCTGGTCAGGTCCTTGGAAAGATGAAATTCATGCATGTCACTTTTAATCTGTTCCTCCCACGTTCTCCTAGGTCTTCATCGACTTCTCTTGCCCTTCACTATGATGCATTCGATCCTTCTTACTGGGGCGTCATGTGTCTTTCTCTGCACATGCCCAAACTATCTCAACTTGTTCTCCCGCAACTTTGCGGAGATAGGTGCAACCCCTAACTTCTCTCTGAACTTATCCTATCCATCATAGTATTACCACACATCCACCTCAGCATACACATCTCTGTTACTTCCATCCTCTGTTCGAAAACCTTCTTTACGGGCCAACATTCTGTCCCATATAACAACGCCGGCCTAATTGTAACGCGATAAAATTTACCTTTTAATCTCCTCGGGAACTTTTTATCACAAAGCACCCCGGTTGCTGCTCGCCACTTAAGCCAACCCGCTAGTATACGATTAGTAACGTCTCCATCAATCTCTCCATTACTCTGAATCACCGATCCCAAATATTTGATCTCCCCATGCAACAACTTCCGATTGAGTTTGGGATCCTAAACCCCTCCACAACTTAATCGGAATGTTATCAGGTCCAACTGCCTTTGATCTCCCCATTTTTTGAGAGCTTCTTCTACTTCCGTCGTGGTAATATCAATAATCGACCCATGATCCTGTGTTCTTTGGAAGTATGAAGTTTGTTGAATTTCCTCCTTTAGACCCCTAGTCTCATTGAGCAGTTGGGAAAAATATTGATGCCATCTCATCTTGATGTCCTCTTGTCTAAGGAGTGTTAATCCACTTTCATCCTTAATGCACTTCGCTGTCCCTAAGTCCTTCTTCTGCCTAGATATTGCTTTTCCCAACTTATAAATATACTTCTCCCCCTCTTTGGTATCAAGCTTTTAATAAAAGGCTTCAAACGCACGATCTTTTGCCTCCGGTACTGCTTTCTTTGCTGCCCGTTTTGCTCCTTATACCTCTCCTTCTTATGTGTCCTATCCTCCTCCTTCGTGCAAGCCATGAGCTCCTTGAATCTCCTACTTTTGTCCTTTATCTTTTTTTGCACTTCTTCGTTCCACCTCCACGACTCTTTGTACACCTTTGTTTTCCCTGTCGACACCCCTAATGTCTCTTTTGCCACCTTTTGAATGGTTTCCGCCATGGTCGCCCACATTTGATTTGCATCTTCTGATATACTTGGGTAGCCCGACGTCTTGATCTTTTTTGATACGGTTACGGCCATATCCCCTTTAAGTCTTCCCCACATGATTGTTTGCCTAACCTTTATCTTCTTCTCGACAATCTTTCTCCTCATACGAAACACTAGTACTAATAACCTATCTTGGGTGGGCATCTTCGTACCTAGCACGACCTTACAGTCCAGGCACGAGCTCCGATCTACCTTCCGTACTAAACAATAGTCAATTTGGGTTGCATGCCTACCACTCTTGTACGTAATCAAGTGCTCATCCTTCTTTCTAAAGATCGAGTTTGCTATAACCAACTCCTTTGCTAACGCAAACTCAAGCAAGATCTCTCCACTCTCGTTCTCTTAGACCATAACCAAACCCGCCATGAACTGAGTTATAGTTAACTACCTCCTTACCTATGTGCCCATTGAAGTCTCCACCTATAAAAACTTTTTCATCGACAGGGATGGTATCTATAAGGTCACCTAGGTTATCCCAAAACTCACGTTTGACTTCCTCATCTAGCCCAACTTGCGGCCCATATGCACTAATGATCGATATGACCTCTTCTCCCACTACTATTCTAACTAGCATAATCCTATCATTGCACCTCCTAACTTCTATCACTTGCTTTAGGATATCATTAGCTACAAGAATACTGACTCCACTTCGCTTTCCATCTAAACCTGCATACCATAGCTTATAACCTTTTAAAACACTTGCCTTTTGACCCTTCCACCTAATTTCCTGAACGCAAGCCACTTGAATCTTGTATTTAGAAAGTTCGGTCGCCAACTCCAACGACTAGGCTTGTAGCGTGCCTATGTTCAAAGTCCCCACTCTTAGTTCCACATCCTGATTACGTTGCCCCTATGCCCCCCCTCCTTGGACTTGACCTTAGGTTACCATTTGTCTGCCTTAACTCTATAGTCGACTACCCTTGGACCAGACTAGATGGTAAAGGACAATGACGCCGTTAACTCAAACATAAACAAGCCAAGACCCAACAAAGGTTAGAACAGAGACACACAATAAAAAGATAACTAACTATAAATAAAGGCATAGGTAGGAAAAAAAAACACACTCCGCTTAGATTGAGAATACGTTAGGTAAAAACAAATTACATTAACGATCAACACAAATAAAAATAATAATATAAGATCAAAATGCAAACACTCAAACTAAAATAGGATCTTTCAACTCAATAATTCCACTTAACTAGAACAAACAATCGAAAAATGGAAATGGAATTCCAAAAACCTACAAAATACGCATAAATCTACCAGTTCAAATTGTAAAGCAACCGATAGATAGATCACAAAACAAATCAATCAATAATCCAATAACAATGTAAAGAAAAACAAAAAGTTAAGAAGAAAAACGTTGCAGTTACTCTCTGAGAGCAAGAACAAACTAAAAAAAAAAAAAAAAATAGGAACAAACCAAAAACAAATCCAATAACTAAAATTCAGAAGAAAATCTTGAAAAAATCAAAATAAAAAACAAACCGTGATTCCGTAAGGGCATTAAACAAAAGATGCTAGTTCACGAAACTTTTTTCTATTGGATAGTAGTTACCGTTAAATAAAAACTCATTTAATTTCAATGTAATATTTTCAAAAAATAAGAGAAGAAAATGACAGAAGTTGTGAGGCAAGTAGAAGCAGCAACAATTATTTTCAATTCAACTCTATAAGAAAAATGTTTTCAATTCAACTCTATTAAATAAAATTTTATAATCTATTTCAACAAGTTTTCATATCTTGAAATCGACGAGTAATAAGATCATTAGAAATACTAGAAAATACCTCATTTTGTTTTAGCTGTTGCAACATGTAGTACCAAAGCTAATTTCAAAAGCAAATAAACTAAGGAATACACCACATTTTTTTTGTCATCACTAACATCTGAGAAAGCTCACCTAATACCTTTAAATTACCAAAACGATCATCATTTCGCATATCAACAATGTAAATCTTAATTTGATGTTCAAGTTCCATAAGATCACTATCTGAAAAATCGTGTGGATAAAACTTACCCAACTTTACTAACTTGTCAATATCAAAAGCATGAAATGAATCAAGAGGGCTAAAACAAGCTGTGGAATAAAGCAATTCTACATTTATTTCATTAAAGCGATTGTTCAGCTCATGAAGTAACATGTCTATAACACTCACAAAAAAGTCAACAAGATAGTAGTGCCACATTGTAACGCCTTGATTTCCCATTGACAAAAAAATTATCATTCATAATAGGGACGAATATTTCATGTTGTTCATAGAAGTTTATGACATCCTTCAAAAGGGAATCCCACCCTTCATCTCTCATCTTTTGTAATTCTTCTTTGCAAAATTTTACAAGCTTAACGACATTTTCAATATCTTGATCCCTCCTTTGCAATGCTTTTGACAAGACATTTGTTATCCCTAGAATATTTAACATCAATTTCAAGCAAAAAATAAAATCAAAAGTTTGTAAAGTTCTTGACAAAAATGATGTTTCCCCTCTTTGATCTCTTTCTCTACCATCTTGTGCAAAGAAATCAAGCACCTCAATCATTGCATCAAACATAATTTTCAAATTTACAAAAGAATGATAATCAGAACCCCATCTTGTGTCACCATCTCTCCGAAGAGTACTTTCTTGGTCTAAACCCTTGCCACTATTAGTCACACCCATTTTCAGTCTTTCTAAAAGTTTCTCAGCCTGTTTTTCTTTTAACATATCTTGACGCTTGTTAGATTCTCTAACAACATTAAAAAGCATAGTCAACCAATTAAAAAAATAAGCAATTTTCGTGTGATCTTTAGCGACAGCAACTAGGGTAAGTTGTAGTTGATGAGCAAAACAATGAGTTTTTAGTCGATGTATTTTATAATCAAATGATGCGGTCAGACGTATTTTATAATTCTTATCAATATGTCTAGATTGCATTGCTAAAGCTGTTACAATAGATTTATTTGGTCTCATTAAAAGTTCACTTGCTTTCATACAAGAATTATGTACACTACCAACTTTCCCAACATGAGTTTTTAGTCAACTTTTTTTATCCCACTGGTTAAATCCCTCAGAAATAAATGCTTCAGCACCACCTTGCCCCCCTACTTCTTTTTTAAATAGATAGCAAGGCAAACAATATATTACATCTTTAATCTCACTATATTCCAACCAATTCAGGTATAAATCATATCAGTTAGACTTAAATCTACGCATTTTATCTCCTATTTTTGTTTGAGGAAATATTTGAAGCTTTGGTTGATAAGGACCTTTCATAAGATAAACTCTTCGAATTTCATTTCGATCATTTGGATGATAATTTGAAAGCTTTTGTCCCTCTGCTGAGTCTAAGTGTGTTGAGATCAACTCTACTTCACTTAGAAGATTGTGGGCTAGTTGAACCATCAACTCTTTGGGAAATATTTGTATTATCGGTTTCTCCTACTTCTTGTTGATGTGAAGAAGATGGTTCTTACAAGGATGATTTTCTTTTGAAATACTTTTCCATGAATGAAAATGCTATATCTATCAAAAATCAATACCACTAGTAAATTATCTACAATATAATCATTTAATATAAGAATACACAATATGCACAAAAACCCTAATCTTATAAAAGGGAATAAACATTAGGGCAATTAAAGAAAAAAATATAAAACAATAAATCAACAATGATGTTCAATTATAACTACACTTCAAGTAAATAATTTACATATCATCATTATTCTTTATTCATTCATCAATACTTAATTTAGATTATAGTCTATAGAAGAATAAAATATTTATCAAATTTTAATATTACATGATAATAATACTAAGTTGACATAATAATCAAGTAAGCAAAAGCATAATTAAAATTAAAATCAATATTTATAAAACTCTTGATTATATTTAAAAATACAATTTATTAAAAAAAATTACCTTTGCTTGAATTATGGTGGGGTTGGCGGCAGATGAGCGGCGGGCGGCGACTGCTAGGGTGGGAGACTGGCAGTTGGCGAGTGGGTGGCCGGAATTAACTTTGAAGAACCGAAAATAGAGGTAGTGGGTTTAATGTTTTGAAGAATTGATTAGGTTATTAAATGGTATTGGAAAGCTTATTTGTCAATTAATGGGGCTTTTTGGACAAAAATTAGATATAATTCATTATATAGTCTAATCATCACAGATTGGTGGGGAGCAGGGATGGTATCACTTTTTACCTTATGACAATCAAGTCCTGTGTTTGAAACCGTGAAGCAGCAAATTATTAATTATTTTTAAAATGCAATGCCCTCACGTGCAGGCACATGAGGGCATGTGTATCCGCCCCTGAAATAAACTAGATACATTTCCGTGTAAAACACGGATACTATCAATATTTACAGATATGAATAATGATATTATTTATTAAATTAATTCATTTACAACATAAACTTAATTATTTAATCTTTGCATTTGTTATGATATTATCATTATTAGAGTGAATAACACTCACAATAATTATTGAAAATTGAGACATAAAATTAAAAAGTCTTCAACCATGAGGATTTAGTTGAAAAAATAGCCAAATTAGTTAGCTAATTCATTATTTGATGATGATTTATCTAAGTTCAAATAATAAAGATTTACATGTATATTTTTTTGTTTTATATAAGAAAATATAGTATTTCAATAGATCATCACATATACTTACAGTGAATCAACAACTATTACATGTTTTAATAAATTAATTGTTCCCTTAAATATCAAGTCAAATATCAAAAATTTTCCTATCAATGATAGAAGAAAGGTGAAAAAATTTTTAATGACAATGTGACACGTGTTTCAAATCATTTCGTCATTAGTATATTTTATTGATGATTGATTATTATTGATCGATGATATTTGAAGATAACTTAATATTTGGCTAACCTTGTATCAAATGTTGAATAATTTAATTTACATCAAAAGGGTTGTACATAAATATATCCCTAAAAATATAACAATAGAAATAGTATGGAGGACTGGAGGATGAGTATCTAGGGTTTTCGTAAGAAGGAAGCTCCATTATTTTATAGTAGACGCGGAAAATAGACATTACAAATTAGATGGATCTTGGGTGGTTGTACAGTCAGTCACATGGCCACTAGCACTGGCAGCAGCAGACCAACTTGGGCATTTTACTTGGACGATTCGCATCATAACTCGAATCATTCTGCGGATACCCATTGCTTTCTCCATTTTGCAGTGGGTACTTTACTTTTAAAAATATTGAAAATTAAAATATTCTTTTATAGTACTCCTATTATAATGGTTTAGAAGTATGTAGAATTAATATTAATATTAGAGCAAGGAATATAGGTTAAGGGCATTGAAAACCTTGAGTAACCAACTTTAATTATATACTGACGTTTACAATAAGTTAAATGGATCTAATTTCACAAGTAATATACACTTTGTTGCAATTTCGGTCTAATAATATTTTTCAATTGGATTGATCCATCATACAGCACTAAAGATTGTTAATTTCTTATCTTTTTGTTTTACTTACAATATTCTAAATGTTAATATAATTTGTAGTATAAATTAGCTATCTTTTCTAACTTATACACAAATATTAATTTTTTTAGAAGTTTGATGAACTGAGTGCATTATGGTGAATGCATATTGATGTATTGGTGCATTGGAAGTGTGTATAATGAGAAGAAGTAAGGTCATGAGCATCCAAGAGATGCCTAGTGATAGTGCTCGAACAAGACGAGGTTTATGTGCAACGTGTGCCTCAAACGAGGTAGCAATTCAGAGAAGTCAGTAAATGCCCTTGATGAAGTGCTCGAATAAGCAGATATTCATCACTCGAACGAGCACTTCAAAGCGCACCAACTCTATTTGAGTTGCGACATACTTTGCGGCTGAAGTTCTTATTCTTAATATGGATTTTTGATCCCAATTATTGGCATATGACATCCTTCTATAAATATTAGTACTATCCTCACCCTGGTAATATATTCTAACCCTGAGACCTAAACACAAAATAGCCTACCTTCTTCTTTCTCTCTTTTTATCTAGTGTAATACTTCAGTGTATAAGTTGTCTAGAACTCCATTGTTTCTTTACTTATAATCAAAGCTAGCTTCCACCGAAGACGTAGTCCAAGTTGGATGAACTTTACAAATTTATGTCTTATTTATTATTGAACTTCTTTCATAGTGCTTTTCAATCCTAGTTCATTGATTAAGGTTGTTTGTGAACAAGAGTCTGCACCCTACATTCTTAGGTGTTTTAGCTAGGAATTAAGTTTGAAACTTTAAACCTAATCTTGCCTCATTTCATTTTTAATTATAGTTAATGATTTTAATGGTGAGAGAAGTTTTGATATTGCATATAGTGAACAATTAGGAGAATAATAAGCACCAACGGCCCGTTTGGTACATGGTATTAGAGGGCGGTAATGGTAATAAAATTAAGTAATGAAAAATTTGGTTGTTTGGATGCCTTCAATGGTAATGGATGTAATAAAATAAGGTAATGAAATTACCAAAAAAGGGCCATTTTTATTACCATCAAACAACCTGGTATTAGGCGGTAATGGTAATGAAGTATTACTGTGGTAATAAAATAAGGTAATGTTGTTTCGAGTTGAAGAAAAAAAATAATGAAGAAAAAAAGGTAATGTATGTAATTATCCAAAAAAATATTATTATTAAAAAAGAATCATTAGATTGAATAATTTAGATACAATAATGCTTTTACATACAAATATACAATAATGAAACTAAGAGTCATTACCATTTTTTATTACTAACAACCAAATGCAATCAATAAATATTATCTTCCATTACCATTATTTAGTCATGCACACCAAACAAAAGAATGTTTATTACCAATTCTCATATCTATTCCTTCATTACTATTGCCATTACAACATTTCATTCCCATTACTTCATTACCATCAACCAAACGGGCCGCAAATACTTATGATGAACAACCTACTACAACAATGACTAGAAATGATCATAATACTTATGACATTACAACTTATGATAACAACATTAAACTTATAAAATTAACACTAAACCCAAAATCATTTAGACAATTAAGTCTTCAGAAACTTGATGTTAAATCGAGTTACATCCAGATATTTTTCTTATAGCGTTATTTTTCCCACAATGCTGCTTGGGTTAAACTTCGATAATACGCTATAGAGATACAACGATTTGCACTACACTATAAACACTATATAAAGTAGCAATTTGAAGAAACAAGTGTGCTTTATGAAAATTAATTTTAAAATTTTTAATGTAGGGTTTGCAAGATTCTAAGATAATAAACATAAAGAGAAGAGAGGAGAAATTCAAAAAATATGAATATAAATTCGGAAAATTATGTGTATAAATGAGGCCTAATGTCTCTATTCAAAAACTTAAAATAATATATTGAAGTCTCACATCCTTTCATTTACATCTCAAAGTAACACATTAAAACAATAAAATACTTTGCATAACAATTTCTAACTTAATATTTAGTTTACAATGCTTTAAATTTCCAACAACTTTTACATAACTTATTTGCATTAATTTTTTAGAAGTCAATATTTAAGTCAAAAAAAGGCAATGGACTTTTGGTTAGAAGTAATGGAACACATTTTTTGCAATGCGACATCTTAGCTACAAATACGTGGATTGAAGTGTCGTCGTTGGTACAAGAAGTCCAACAATACATGTGATTTTAATATCAATTTTATTTTGACTTGGATTGAAATGTCAGTTTTAGCGAAATAATGTAGGCCTAAGATGGACGTGTATTTGATGAGCATTTATCACGTTTGATTGATTTGGTTTTTATTTTGAATCTTTTACTAGATAATCCCCGCAAGCCGCAATGCACAATTCTTTATTTATTTTACCGGATCTTTAAATTTTGTCATCCTTTTTATTTTATCATCACCCCTATTTTAATGAAATAACAAAAATGTCCTTGGACTTAAGATTTGTGTAACACACTTCAATCTCACTCAATAACACTTTTATCACTCTAAAAACACTAAATCAAAACGTAAAATTTTTAATCGAATTTGTTATGAAAATCAAGATAATTTTTAATCGAATTTTTTATGTAATTTTTTTTTAAAAAATACGAAGAACTAATCGCACAAAACATGCGACTGGATCGCGGTTTAGTCGCACAAAACGTGCGATTGAACCACGGTCCAGTAGCAGGTTTTGTGCGATTTGCATTTTCAAACTTTTTTTAAAAAATTTTAATATTTGCGATTTATTTTATTAATTAGTAATAACTAATATTTATGTTTTTAAATTATATTTGTAATAATAATTAATTTAATATTTTTTTTATTAATAATATGTTCATAAATTATGTTTGTTAATTAATTATTATTATTATTACTATATTTTTTTTAAATTAATTATAATGATAATAATAATAAAAAATTACATTAATAATTATTAAATAATATAATATATTAATTAAATTTTGGTTAATTTAACTTATTAATTTAATAAATATTATTTTTAAATGTTTATTAGTTATTTCGAATGCCAACACAAGCAGGGTTCATTCTCAATTCTTGATCTTGATTCTTGATGAAACAGATCCTTCATCCTCTTCCTCTTCCTCTTGATTCGAACTCGTTCCTTCCCTTTTCCTTCTTCTCTGAGCAACAAAATCGGGCAGCAAACCCAACATTCATTGAGGCCACGAACACCACTTCACACGGTGGTTCTGCAACCCTAACCGGCGTCCCCTCTCTTGATTCTAGCATTGGAGTCTCTAAAATTTGCCGCAGCCTTGAACAACATTCGCAATTTCGAACCATAATCGCAACTTTTAATTTTCTGATTTTGTCGCCTATCAAGATTGGAGGCGACATCATCGAAGAACCCTTCTAGTTGATAGCTGTGATCAGGATTCGACTCTTTAAAGAGACATCGTAGCTTGTTTACAGATCGGAACCGATCGGGAAGGATGGGTTAGCGGTGTTGATTAGCGTCCCAAGGATTTTGGATTAGGATTTTGGATAAATGTATATTAGATTTGGTTGTGTTGGTTATATTGGACTTGTAGAGAATTGTATGATTATCTTGTGATTTAGTTAGATGTTTGTTTTGAGATTTAGCTGAGTTAGTCACGTTAAAGAGCTTGTGACCCATTTGCTCAAGTTTTGGAAGCGTGATTTCAGTTTCTTGAGAAATGTACCTCGTGATGACCCTGTTTACTCAGTTAACGGTAAGTCGGGTTGTTACAGTTAAAGCTTTTTATCCCAGATATTATTGATGAAAATCAAAGTGCGTTTGTGTAGGGCGTCTTATTACTGATAATATTCTCCTCGCTTCGGAAGTTTTCCATTTCATGAAGACTAATTCTGCTCGTAAACTTGGGTTTATGGCTCTTAATTAAGCTTGATATGAGTAAGGCTTATGACCGTATTTAATGGGATTACTTGAGAGGGATTATGACTAAGATGGGATTTCCTCCTGTTTGGGTTTTTAGGGTGATGAAGTGTGTTACCTCTATTTCCTACTCTTTCCTTGTTAATGGTCAACTTTCAGACTCTATTATTCCACAGCGAGGGCTTCGTCAAGGTGACCCTCTCTCGCCTTATCTGTTTTTGTTGTGTGCAGATGGTTTGGGTGCTTTAATTAAGCAAGCCTATCATTCCAGGATGTTAAAAGGTGTGTCTATTGCTCGTGAAGCCCCTACTATTACTCACTTACTTTTTGCAGATGATAGTATCATTTTTACTCATGCTATTGTTCAAGAGGCCACTTTTATTAGTAATATTTTACGTCGATATGAGGAGCTTTCGGGTCAAAAAGTCAATCTGAATAAATGTAAGATTTCTTTTAGTAGAAAACTTAATGCTCATGTGCACCGTATTATTAATAATTCTTTGGGGTTCGTGGAGTTTGTTATGCATGGAAAATATTTAGGGCTCCTGACGATATTTGATAAATCTAAAGATCTCCTTTGGTTCCTTACGAGATAGAGTTTGGAAAAAGCTTCAGGGGTGGAAAGAAAAGTTGTTGTTTAGAGCTGGGAAAGAAGTTCTCATCAAAGCTGTTATTCAAGCCATTCCTACTTTTGCTATGAGTTGTTTCAAGCTTCCCGTTGGTCTGTGTCATGACTTTAGTTCTATGGTCCAGAAATTTTGGTGGGGTATCCCTAAAGAAAGGAAGGGTATTTCGTGGAAAGCTTGGGATCTTCTTTGTCAGCCTAAATTGATGGATGGGTTGGGTTTTAGAGATTTCGAGATCTTTAACCAAGCTATGTTAGCCAAGCAATTATGGTGTTTTCATTCTCGAGAGGATTCCTTGATAGCTCGCATTTTTAAGGCCCGTTATTATCCAAATAGTAATGTTTTGGAAGCTCGTGTGGGTCATTATCTGAGTTATGGTTGGCGTAGTATTTGGGGTTCTCGGAAAATTTTGGATATTGGTGTTCGTTGGAAAGTCGGCAATAGGCGACATGTGAAAGGATACTTGAATTGATGGTTCGGGGTTGGGTCACATTATTTTCCCTTGTACCCAGTTCGACAGCAATGAGACTCTTGATAAGTTCATTGACCAAGATAGGAAAGTGTGGAACGTGCAGTTGATAAAGGACACGTTTCTTCCCTTCGAAGTGGATAAAATCCTAAGGATTCCTATTAGTGTTAGTGGGGCTAAAGATGAGCTGTGTTTGGCCCTTAGTAAGGATGGTGTTTTTCGAGTCAAGGATGTGTATAAACACGCTATTAGTTCTATTGATCATGCATCTTGTTCTTCTGGTCCCGATCCCTTATGGACCAAGATTTGGAAGTTGAACGTTCCTCCTAAAATTCGTGAATTCGCCTGGCATGCTTGTTGGGATATTATCCCTCATGGGGTTAATCTTAGTCTGAAAGGCATTCCGAATTTTGTGTATTGTCAGCGTTGTGGTAGTATGGAATCCTTGATTCACTTACTTTGGGATTGTCCTTGGGTGAAGGATGTTTGGTCTGCGGCTAAGTTCTCTTTTTCGAACCTTGTGTTTTATTTGTTCCTTTCGGGCTCTGCTAGATTGGGTTTGGAAATGAAATGGTCTTGCGGAGGTTTAAAAATTTGTTTCGATTTTTTGGCAAATCTGGAAAGCTAGGAATGATTTGATTTTTGACAAAGTTTCAATTCCTCCTCTTCTTTGTGTTGGGAAAGTCTTGGATTGGCTTAAAGACTATCAGAAAGTTGTAATCCTTGATCGTCCGAGTTCAAAAGTTCCTAGGGATAAAGCCAAATTGAAAGCTCCTCCTTTGCATAGTATTAAAATTAATTTTGATGGGGCGTTCTCTATCGATGGTGATAAGTTAGGGTTCAGTTTCGTGGCTAGAGATCATCATGGAAAATTCCTGTTAGTGGGGTCGAAGTCTGAGTGGTTTGGTGGGTCTGCTTTTGTGGCGGAAGCCAAAGCTCTTGTTTCGGCTGTTAAGGTTTCGAAGTTTCAAGGATGGGATAGCGTGATGTTCGAGGGAGATTGCAAAATCCTCATCGATGCCATGAAGGAGAAGGGCAAAAGGGGCTTTCATCTTCAGACTCTTATTGAGAATTGTCTTTCGATGGCTCAATCTTTTTTCTCCGTGACTTTTCTTTTTTGTTTCTGTGAATGTAACGAGGTTGCCCATAGGTTAGCTAAATGGGCTGTTAGTAGTTTTTGTGATGAGACCTGGGTTGATGTGGCCACGTCTTGGTTATTGGACGCTTTGTATTCTGATGTTTCATTTATAGAATCTTAGCCTTCCTTCTTTTTCAAAATAAAAAAAAAATTTATTGATCAATATAAGTTTGTAAGTGCAAATTATTATTTTTTGTTTCCAAAATGAAAGTTAGCAAATTATTATCACAGAGAACATATTTTTTTGGTTTCCAAAACGAAAGCTAGCAAAATTATTATTGCGTATTGAACAATGAAAAGTCACATACTTCCCATTAAACAATTTAATGAAAGCTAATATAATAATAAGTCACATATTTCCCAAATACTTTATTAGCAAATAATAAATCACCTTTGATAAACGGAGGGAATACATCTCTTGAAAAGTTGACAATTCGTCACTTTTTGAATTTGCTTATATCATCCATATTTTGCTTTAGTATAATGTATAGACTAAGGCGTGGTTGGATGGATGGAAAGAGAGAAAAAGTAATAGAAAGTCATTGTAACTCTGACAAAGCATAAAAAACTCACATTCAAGTTAAATAAAGATTTTTCAGAAGGACATATAATTTAATATATAAAGGAAGTTTAGTCTAGATTTTATTATTTGATTAGGTGTGAGATCTTATATGTCATTTATTTTTGCTGCGAATTTTGACCGGTGAATTAAAAGGAATGTTAAGGGAATGTATTCCTTCTATAAGTGGTGAAAATCAAATCTTTATTACAAATTGTAAAAATAAAATCATTAAACCATTAAACTAACCCATGATTTAACTCATGATTCACTATTATGAAATCATACTAATTTAATAAATGTTAAAACATCAATCTTAACATAGAAAATGATAAGTAACAATGTCTTACTCTAACTTGTTAATTTATTTAAAACCCAAACAAAACACTACCCATAGGCCATATCAATGTTACAAGTATAATAAGTTATTACCAAGCTATATCCTTTTTTAATTCAATAAGATGAAGAATTCAACTAAGCCTATTAGGCTATTACCACTTCAAGTGACCAATCCAACCTTTAAAGGTCATATACTCGTATATATCCTTGAGGATGAGAATTAAGGATAAGGCGAAATTATACTTATAATAAGAAATTTTATATAGTAATTTTAACTCAGCTATTATCAAGAAATTCATTAATAAGAATAAAATTAATTTTATATAGTATATTAATTTTATTACCGACCCTTAAATTAGGAAAATTGTTTTAAAATATTTATTCCCTCCGAACAAAAATGTAGTGAGTGCAAAATCGGCATGATCCATGATATGCACCATGTGTTCCCACTTCTCTCATCATACTATTTTCTCCCAATTCTCTTCCTTATTAGAAGTAGTTGCTTATGGGCAAAGAGACTTTTGCTGTCCACAATCAATAAAATATATAGCATGAATCAAATTCAAATTGTGATCTTTACTTTTAGAAAGATTGAATCATTGATGACGATGTCAACTTTATCCTAAACGTAGAACTATAAAATATTATTTTTAATTGCACCACCATTTTTTTTGCATTCTTTAAAAATTTACATAAAAATATTGTACAAAAAAGATATGTAAATAAATTAACAAAATCATTATATAATAATACAATCTTTATTTTTGTATTTCTAAAAGAAAAAAGATCAATCTTAATATCTAAATAATTATGGCCTTAAAAATCGGTAAGTAGATAACATTATAAATTTGATTCTCGCCTGTTCTCTTCCCACAACCTACCCTATAATAAAAAAAAATAAAAAAATAATAAAATTGACCTTAAAATACTTGTCTTAAGATATAACACAAATGAAGCACATGTGGTATTATTCTTATTAATTAATACAACTTGTCTTTTATTTTATATATTTTGGTTGTATTGATTTTGAGAAAGATAATTTTACGTGACGAGATCATCAGAAAATGACTTATTATCTTTTAGGTTTTTAGTTATCCAATAAATCCCATAACCAAGGGAGTTATTGTCCAAGTACATACATTCTTATTATTGTATACCAGTCAAATACAAATATTATTATTTTTTATTTTCACCAAAATAAAGAAGAATTTTAAATATCCTTCCAACTTGTAACTTTCACAACGTGTAATCCCCACCGTCAGCAAATAATGAGATAAGGGTTTATAAACTAATCAAAACTTTGGGTTTGATCGAGTAGTAAAAGTGAGTGAAAGCAATACACAAAAATAAACTAAATTATTGAAAGCAAGATTTTGAATGTTGATAACAAATAGTCTATTTTTTTTTAATAGACAGTAAATATATTAATGAGAAAAGTAACTTAAAGTATTAGACATACTATTAAGTGTTTTGACAAGGCTTTAGATATATTTTAGAAATTTGAATTTAATCAATTTATTATTTTCTTCGTTTTACTTTTTTGATTATACTTTGACTAAAAAGATTACACAATTTTTATCAAAATACAACCAAAATTTTTGTATTTTGAGACAAGCTTATTGAATAAAAAAAACTAGACATTTGTTTTACAAAAAGATAGAATAATTTTCTTTCTAGCCTCATATCATATATGGCTTTTATTCCCTCAAATGCCAAAAGGCAAAAACTCCTTTTGTTTCGATTTTATTCTAAAATATTTTCATTTAATAAGGTCCAAAAATCCTAATTAGTAATCAAAAGTATATTTCTTTAAAAATTTGAAAAAAATAAGATTATTTAACAACTTTATTCAAAAAACATGCTTCGTTCAAATTTTATTCCCAAAATAAGCGTCCTTGCCTCCAAACCTAGGCTTGGTGTGTACTCGCACTTACAAAATACGAAATGAAAAAAATAGTCAAAAATTTAGTCAAGAGATATGTCGCTGTTAATAACAGTGACCTAATGTTTGACTGGTCAAACATAATATCCCTGTTACTAACAGCGACATATTCCTTAACCTGGTTTGACTTTTGTTGATCTTTTTGTATGATTTAAACTAACCATTGTAAAATTGAAAATTAGTCGTTATTAAGTTGAAAATAACCGTTGTTATTATGTTCTATAAATAACTGTACGGATTGGAGCGACGTCGATCCTGGCCGTGATTTTGTTGCTTCTCCTTTCTACTTGAATGAAGGATTCGAATGCACGTACTTTAGGTGGGTTGCTCCGAAGGGTACCAAATCGCTTGAAAAAGAAAAATAAGAGCTTAAAGATGAGGTATTGAATCTCAAGAGACAAATAGATGATATGGAACATAGGAAAGAAGAGACTGAAAGAATTATGAGAAAGTTGAAGAAGCAATATTAGTTAACGGCGGTGGTTTAACTCAACGAATGAACTATGTAATTTGATATGGATTCGTTGAACATGAATGAAATTGTGTTGGATTTTCGAGAGCATTTTCCCTATTTGAATATGATTGTCTATTTGTTTTTGATTAAATTCATACTGCATTCTTGGCGGTATGATTCATCGCCGAGAACTCCGAGTACTTAACATTATTTCATTCATAATAAACGTGTGATAATAGGATAAAAATATATACATCTACATATATATTACAAATTATACACAAAATTCCAAATGTTACAAATTTGAATATGTACAAATGTTCAATATATACAAAATGTCACTAATGTTCAATATATACAAACAATAGCCTCACCTAGAGGTAGGTGGAAGGTATGTGTCTCTTGGCGCCACCGCTCGACTAAAGCCGTGACTAGCGCCCGATCGACTCTCCCATAAGCAATGAGGTGGAAGTCGTACAACCTCGCTCGCTGAAGGTAGGGGATGATCCGTGCGTCAATGGCCCACGGAGCAGAGTCAAACATTAGGTCGCTATTAGTACACCAAGTGAGGCTACTGTCACTTTACTTGACGTAGCTGTGCTTACACGGCTTCCCATCGAGGGACATGCCGTCTGCACCGTTGGACGCCAAATCGAAAGTTGGCAAGATAAAGTCCATAGATTATTTGGAGTCCGACCTTTCGCAGAGGTAGCCAAAGGGAGTGCGTTGCGCGTAACATGGCTTGCACAAAACTTCTCGCACCTCCCTGAAGGTGCGGATAAGGCTACCGTTGAGGCATATCTCTCATCTCTGATTGGTACTGTCTTGTTCTCCGACAAGACTGGCAACAGGGTACTGCTTTTGTACTTGACGTTGCTTGATGCGCCATGGGAGGTCATCTCCGGTTATAGTTGGGGCTCCGCAGCCCTAGCTTATCTGTACAGAAGACTATGTAAAGCTTCACGGAAGAATGTGAAGGAGATCGCTGGGCCCCTGATTATTCTTCAGGTAATACTAACTTTACATGTTAACGCTTTTCTCTTAATTTGTTTTTAAGAGTCGTTTACTTACTTATATTTGTAATTCATAGTTTTGGGCGTGAGAGCACATTCTCATTGGGCAACCGATGAGGATTATGGGACATGGTGCATTTGCGCCACCAATTCTTTCACCCCAACATGTTCCGCATGGATCGCGGTGGTCCTTTGATAGACGTACAAGGACCCACACAGGATTAGGCATGGGGTTCTACCGCGATCAACTCGATCTACTTCGAGCTGACCAGGTAAAAACTTCACTACAACTTGTCTTGTAACTATCATATTGCGTAATTTATTAATTACATTTTCACGTGTAGTTTCGATGGGACCCTTACCTCACTGAGGCATACGCTGCATTGCCTCAGCACTCAGGGATCTTGTCAGGGGCGTGGAGAGCCTCTGTACCTTTGATATGCTTCGACATAGTCGAATTGCATCTCCCTGAGCGTGTATTGCGCCAATTTGGGATGGTACAGGGCATCCCGCCGCCTTGTGACACAGTGGCGGATCTCCATCACAGCTCACGCAAGGTCAGGAGCCCAAAAACTGGTTGGACATCAACTGGCGCCATATAGCTCGTTAGGATCACAGGCTGGAGCTGCTGGCCCAAGGTGCGCCGATCGAGGCTGTAGGCGCACCTACTTCGGTGAATTACATGTCGTGGTTCCTCTCCATCACTCGTCGATGGATGACACCACGAGGTATCATCGCGGCAGCCCAGTACGTTCCCGCAACACCGACGATGACACACTTTGTAAGTATTCTTCAACGTTGATTATTATCCATAGAACTTACATGTTATACATTTCATTAATACTCCAGTCTTAATGCAGGCACAGGGCATTGCATCTGTCATCAGCTCCACCCAAGAGGAGCCTGTACGGGAGATTGCCCAAGGCATACTCCTAGGGACACAGTTTCAACACTTCATACCAGAAGTCGCTGTGCCCGACACCACTATGGATGAGCAGGGGTCATCTCTTTATCATGCCGACGTTCATCTTGAGGAGGTAGACTTAACATGCCCTGACTATGGTGTCGGGTCCTCACAGGGTGCTGGATCATCACAGTATCAATCACCTCCCCTACCCGAGCGTCATGCGACGGCCTCTTACTATCGTAGGAGGCGTCGTAAACCGTCACAGTTAGACAAGGTACAGGAGGAGGATTAGAATTAGTATACTGTTTGTATATATTGAACATTAGTGACATTTTGTATATATTGAACATTTGTACATATTAATATTTGCAATATTTGGACTTTTGTGTATAATTTGTAATATATATGTAGATGTATATATTTTTATCATATTATCACACGTTTATTATGAATGAAATGATGTTAAGTACTCAGAGTTTTCGGCGATGAATCATTCCGCCAAGAATGCAGTATGAATTTAATCAAAAACAAACAGACAATCATATTCAAATAGGGAAAGTGCTCTAAAAAACTCAACACAATTTCATTCATGTTCAACGAATCCATATCAAATTACATAGTTCATTCGTTAAGTTAAATCACCGCCGTTAACTAATATTGCTTCTTCAACTTTCTTATAATTCTTTCAGTCTCTTCTTTCCTATGTTCCATGTCATCTATTTGTCTCATGAGATTCAATACCTCATCTTTAAGCTCTTGTTTTTCTTTTTCAAGCGATTTGGTACCCTTCGGAGCAACCCAAGTAGAAAGGACAAACAAAAAATCACGGCCAGGATCGACGTCGCTCCAATCTGTATAGTTATTTATACAATATAATAACAACGGCTATTTTCAACTTCATAACGACTATTTTTCAATTTTACAACGATTAGTTTAAATCATACAAAAAGATAAACAAAAGTCAAACCAGGTCAAGGAATATGTCGCTGTTAGTAACAGCGACATTATGTTTGACCAGTCAAACATTAGGTCGCTGTTATTAACAGCGACATATCTCTTGACTAAATTTTTGACCATTTTTTTCATTTCGCTGTTAGTAAGTGCGAGTACACACCAAGCCTAAGTTTGGCGGCAAGGACGCTTATTTTGAGAATAAAGTTTGAACGAAGCTTATTTTTTGAATAAAGTTGTTAAATAATATTATTTTTTTCAAATTTTCCTTATATGACGTAAAGATGATAACCCAAATTCACTCACATTCCCATTCCTATTCTCATTCCCATTCCAATTTCTTGCAGTAAATTTCATCCACCAACGTAACGGAGGTGTTTGGCACATGCGATTTAAGGGAGAAAATGGGATTTTATACTTAAAAAAAGTCAAAATTTTTGTTTGTTTAAAGGGAATAATAAAAATTAAGAAAATCCCTAATATTAAAGTCTTGGGGGAGGATAGTATTTGTGATGAGACTCTCATTTTCATCTCATACTTTTAAGTCCCTAACATAACAAACAAGAGATAAAACATTTTTATCTTTAAAGTCTCATCTTAAAAAACTCATATTAAAGTCTCGATAGTGTCATTCCAGCCAGTAAATTTTTTCTTTTGGTTGTTTGTGTGGTATTAAAAAGCTTTAGTTGCTAGTGTTGGCTAATTCGTTGACTATTTCTCTTATTTGGATGTAGCTTAGAAATCTGTGTAGGCAACGAAGGAGGAAATTAATCCAATTAATTCATGTAATAGATGATAAGAATCGAGCCAATGCCACAGGAGTAAAAGGAGGGCGTTCAACTAATATAATAGACTAACCCAAAATTCTCAAGTTGATTTGTTGGATGTCAATTGCTAAGCCAACTATTTAAGTCAGCTATTATTAACTGCTAATTGGGTTGGGCCTTAAAATCTGTACCATTGCAGAAAGCCCAAAGGTCCCAAACCCAATCCTCAATGACCTATCTTTGACGCTGCGGCCCATGGGCTAAGTAGTAAAATTCTCTTGACCCAATCCTCATTCGCTTTTCAACAAAACTTGATCTCACTCGTACTTGGGATATTGGCAGTAAATTGGAATTTTATGTACAAAACATTAATCACATAAGTTATTTTTAGAATTTTAAAATTTAAATTTCATGTAAAAAATGTTAATTACATAAGGCAAATTTGGAATTTGTGATTAACTAGGCATATACAAAATCAGCCAAACAACAACCCGATATTTCATTATTTCATTATCATTAAGTAGTTTCCACCAAAAATGTTTGGGGTTTGAATTATTGGATAAACCTAATTCTACGTAGTAATAATAACAAAGACTTTATCAATTGACTCTAGATAGCAAAATCGTTTGCAATCTTCAATATAAGTTTACATAGTTAATAACACATTTTACGATAATCCATTTAATCTAAAATCAAGGAATATCATTTGCTCATTTGAAAACGAACCCATCACCTAAACTTTCATCATCATCATAATCATTCCCGGTGCATTCCGCTCATAGAGACTGAGCAAGGTCTGAGGAGAGAAGAAAGATGGCAGCCCATACCCATAAAAGCGAATGCAGTCAAAGAATCCCTAAGTCTCAAGATAGATCCAAATAGACACACTAGCTAAACAAAGAACCGAGGAACTATAGACAGTGGGAGGTTTAAGATGAACAAGGTCATAAGGATGAAGTATTGATGTAATATAGAGTCAAAAATCTTGAAAATGCAACAAGATCTGCGTAGCAGACTCAATTTTTCAAACAAAAAAAACATTTAAGGTCGAACGCCCGATTGGGGCTACAATTTAGCTAATCGAGTACATCCCAAGTCCCAACACAAACCAACCCGTACATGGGATGCTAATCAGATGCTTCCGGCTTGGGTGTTTACAACCAAGCCAATTATCAGTTTTATACGACATGAACTTACTTACTTAGCTGGAAATGAATTCAGGAGCAAAACTGTTGCACGAGTAAAATTAGAATTACAGTTCCATTTGTTTATTTTTCAGTACATAAATTAATCAGCATGTTACAATTTCGACACAACTAGTAGCAATCAGTTCACGAACGGCCAATAATCAAATACTAGACAACGATAAACCACTCTCGCAAAAATAAATAAAAGCAACGGAAGAAATTTGATCAAAATCGGACTAAAAGTACAACAGTACAATATAACAAAGACGATGTTTGCAAAGAGCTTATACCTCGCAGTTTGTTATTCTTCGAATTCTTCATTATCTTCAGCTTCTGCCATCTCTTCATCGCTGATTTCATCATCGTCTTCCATGATAAATTGTTCGAGTTCGTCCGTTTCTTCATAGTCATGGATGTAAAATCCATCTCCATGGTCCCATTGGTCGGTTCCTAGCTCCTCACCACGACCAGCAACATGTAGATAAGGTCTACTTCGAGCTAATGCATCGACCATGTCTCTGTTTACACTTCCTGTCACTCCCAACCATTTTAACCTCGGAAAGTACGGTTTCTTAAGCCAGCGGAAAGAAAGAGCTGTTATGCGCCCACAGTTATAGAGATCCAGCAAACGAAGGCAATTTCCGTGCCATTTGTCATCATCTACCTGCATCGAGGCCAATGCCATGACGGAAGTGTCACCTATGAGAGGGCATTGCCTCATTCGGAACTCACAGATTGGAACCCGGCTTTTAGCCAGCAGTAGAACGCCATTATCACTGAGATTAGGGAGATTTGACAAATCCAATTCTTGCAACACGGGATTTGAACTGCCACCGAACAGGGCTGTGATGCATTTATCAGTAAGTCTCTTGCAGCCTCTAACAGAAAGGGAGACGAGCGAGCTAGCGGCTCTTTCCCTCAGATGTAAAATTCCTGCATCAGTTATATCTGATCCATCAACAAGTAATGACTTTAGTTTAGGAAGACTGCTGATTGCTAACAGCGCTTCATCACCAAGGCTTCGGCAATCTCGAAGGTCAAGAACCGTAAGATCCAAATTTGAGGCCAAATGTGAAATTGCAAAATTTGTCAAGAGATTACACCATCTCAACCCGACATGAGTTAATGACAATGGGGTAGCTGAGATGTCATGAAAAACAAGATCTGTTAGTTGGGTGCCATGCGATATTTTGATTTTGTACAGGTTTGTGCACGCATGCAAAATAGCCCGAAAACCCGTATCTGTAACCCGGCAAAAGCCACCAAGACAAATACTTTCCATACTTGCACATTTGTCGGCCATAAGGAGGATACCCAGATCATTGATTCGGCGAAAATAAGTTATGAGGAACTCTTGGCTACGAACCAATGAAAGATGTTTCAACTTTCCGTGTTGGTTAATATGTTGAAGGCCATTGTTTGTAAGATCGAAGGTTACCCTTGGCTCGATGATAGGAGCATCACGAAGATCTAAATGAATCAATGATGTGAGATTCTGGGATATTGTGTTGATCATAGTGTCGGTAATATAATCTACAGAAAGGGATAGCTTCTGAAGATTTGGCAGTACAGGTGGCTGTTCTTGCTGCAGGAACTGAGTAGGCCCGGGAGTCGGGCTAAGCAATTCTGTTACCATGACCGATGAGATGTAGCCGATTTCTAGGGAAGTTAAATTTGTAGACGCCAAAGTCCACGCACGGGCAAAATTATGCCGAAGAAATATCGAAACATCAAACATCAGATTTAGTGTCTACAAGCATGGAAAGACAAATTAGATGATCCTTAATCAATCAAGCTTTGCATAACATCAATAAAAGGCTATCGACATGTACAATCCAATTAATTACAAGTTTAGTTCTTTTAAAATCTTAAAATATGGTAAAAGTAAGCAACCCAATTCAGGCCAAAGGTTAACAATTGTACAACTAAAGCCTAAACATTGCACGAACAAACACAAAATTGTAAGGCTATAAACATACAATGCAACAATAGTATGCTTTTAAGGAAGCTCTAAAACTAACACCCAAATCAATCTTAACATAAATGCACGACCAGAGTTGCATTTATGGAAGTAGAAGCCACTAAAACTATCGCAAGATTAGGAATCTGCAAGGAAAGATATAAGAGAAAATAATTCTTTTACACATACTTCTTTAAGCGTATTTAATCACCTAGATTTAATATACACATCGCTCAAAAAAGCACAAAATATCAACAAAGACTTAAAAAGAAAAACATTATAACAGTTGTTCTTGTTTATCAAGCTAGATTGTTTAAGATTGTACGATTTCTTAGTGTCGATGTCAATCACAAAATCAAAAACTACAGATTCAAAAAAAGACATGTCAGACAAACTGTTAAGAACATATCACATGATTAATCAAGTAAAAAAAGGTTATCCTCACAATCAATGGTAAATAATTGCAGAATAGAGTTGGGAATTTTCTTAGTTTTCGAAATTCTCCTTTTAACTGCACATGGTTTCCGTTTTCAAGTTTATCTAGGTTATTAGAAATTTAATTTGGCTGTTGGATCTTACTTCCAGTTCAATGCAACCTCTGAGTAACTCCTCCAGATCAGAAATATGAATTGCACGACCCCTTTTCTCACCCACAGAACCTAGGTAAAGAGACCTGAAGGGGGAAAAGCAAGAAAACAGAGATGACAACATCACCGAAAAGGTGAAAAAACAGCAACTAAACATTTCACAACACTCGGAAAATCAAAACCCATCAGGCATTGCAATCACATAACCTTCCTCAGATCTAAAAACAAATAGTATCATATAAATCATCACTTTAATCAATAGAAGCATTATCAGCTGATTACAAACAAAAGGAAGAAATCATACCTTAAATCACAACATTGTGTACCGATCTCAGAGAGCAATCTACCACTAAAATCACCACAATTATGTAGAAAAAGCTCTTGTAATGAAGGCCGAATGAGGTTGTTAATTGCAGAATCGTCAAGCCGACAACAATCAATCTTCAAGCTAGTGAGATAAGGGTTTGGTGGTAAAAGGGGAACTAACAAATCCATTGATGGAGCAATATCCTGAAATCGAATTGTTCTTTTGAGTCCACGATTCATACAACCCATTGAAAGTACATCACATACTATTCACTACATTTTATCCCACTATTTTTCCTAAAAAATAATTCATAAGATTCCTTAATTAACAAGCTCCATCAAATGATAACAATTAACACCCTTTCATGATTAACAAAATGGCATCATTGGTACAAATATCACTTGTAAGATTCTACATTTCACCTAATCAAACTAATAATTCCAAAATTTCACAAAATACAAACAAATGCAGGATAATTTAACCCTAAATCTCATCAAATCCAACATTTCTTCAAATTTTTCAAGCAAAGTGCCATAATTTCCCTAAATTTCAAAAATCTTTAATTTTCATTTCATTGACCAATCAAGTATAACCATCCTCAAATCCCTATAGAATAGAATCAATTGCAAGATTAACTAGCCCAAAATCTCATCAAACCAAAAATTTTCTATTCAAGCAAGCAAAGTAGTACACTTTTCCTTGAATTACAAAAGATTCCACCTTTCATTTAAACAGGCCAATCAAATCTAAACACTTTCAAATTCCAATAGAAAAAACCCACAAACATAATAATTAATCTCATCAAATCCAACAATAAAACTCCCAAATTCATTCAAAAGACAAAACTTTACTTCAAATTTCTCATAAAAAACCCCCACTAGAAAACCCTTCAAATCCAACCCCAAAACCTAACACAAATGAGCAAATAAATAAATAAATAAACTTTGAGACTTTACCATAAGGTGAACAGTAGGGAGGAAAGTAAGGATATGAGAGGCACAAGATTTGAAAGTTCGGCAAGTTGAAGCAACAGAGCAAATTGAAGCCATATCTAACTTGGCAATTATAGTTGCAAGCAAAGCTGAAGGCAAATGTTCCAACCCCATTTTTTCTTCTTCACCTTGATCTCCTTCTATTCTCTCCATTTTCTTTCACTTTTGCGGAAAATTTTCCAGTGGGATCTCTCAAAGGTTGGAAATTTTAATGATTAACAGCAATTTACAGACAAGAATTGAAGAAAAAAGATGGGATCGATTGCAGATTTGGAAATCGAAAGGTGAAGACATAGAAAATTTTAAAATGGGTTGGAAAATAAATCTTGATTCAGTTGTTTGGGTAATTGGGTTTGGAATCTGGATAATAAATTGCGGCAAAAGTTTTGTTATTGGATCAAGAAACCGAGCATGTGCCTTATCTGACTTAATTTGCCCTAAATTTCATTTGTTGGTTGATAGCGTTCATCTTAACATTAACTAATCTTGCACACTAACACACTTGCACTTGTGGATTAGTTTAACAAGGGTCTAATCTTTGGAGATAGGCGTCTAATTGTGAGACGGAATATTTAATTTAAAACAATAAAAAAGTTATCAAGTATGTCATGTTTAATTACATTTTAATTTATTTAATTATTTTTTTAAAAAAATTATTAAATAGGTTGTGGACTCACCTCATCGTGAGACGATCTTATACAAGACTTGCTGACTCTTTTTAATAGAGTACCGTTTGTCCTATTAAATTTGTTATAGGTTTATTATTTAATTGGGTAAATAAAGTGGTCTAGTTTTAGGATCTAACTTAGTTTTCGCCATTTAATCAAAAATCAATCGCAAAGTCTAAAAATGACATAATGTGATTGTTTCAGAACATTTAAGTTGTAATTCAAACAATAATATGAAAATACCCGATACCCACATCTAGTTCAAATAAAAGGACAATTGAGCAACATACAAAATAAATTCACATTGTTTCCATATTTAATGAAATAAAATTTGAAAATACAACATATTAGAAGTAACATGAGATACAAATTGTGAGCATAATGTAACAAAGTATATCATGTACTTCAAGATGTAATGCATATGCATCACTTAACCTTGCTTCTCCCAAATACAAGTAAAATAATTTTGTTCTCAACATAGAAATAGAAGAATATGCATATCTTATTTCTTAGCCTTGCTTCTCCCAAACACAAAAGTCTTTGCCAGAAATAGCTACTTCAAAGTTTGCAGGAATGAGATTGCCAACTTCATATCTTGAACCTGTCTTAACAATAACACTTTCATCAATCATGGCTACATATAAATCTGCATCTGAAGCCATTATATTTACACTGCTTGATTCACTTATCCCATTCCTCACCCTGATACTACTCAGTTTAATGATTTCTTCTTTCAATCCCCATTCAATGAAATGATCATAAAACTGCACAAGTAAAACATACATCAATTTAAACTCATTTTAGATTAGATCACAACGCAAAAATATCACATAAAAGTCATCATCGATTCATCATCATACTGTTAAATTAGGCTGGACTTATTTTGAATGTCAGCATATTGTCGGGGAAAACACTAAGTACACACTTCATAAACCAAGGAGATATATATCATCCCAAAATCATATGGCAATGGGAAGAAGGCTCCAATAACTTATTAAGCATGCACATCATCTTTAATTTGTTGACGTGAGATAAACCATCCCAATACATACCCACTATTTATGATCAGGGTCTGGGGAGGATTAGATGACAACACACCATATCCTTATCAGAAGTCGAAGTACTTACAATAGATGGAATTCCAGGATGTGTTAAGATATAAGCATATCCAAGCATGACCTTATCAGATGGAAAAGGCCATAATTTTTGTGTAGAGCCAGTGTCATGATTATCAATAAAAGTCACTGCATTTTTAGGCATAATCCCAATCAAACCACTTGGTCTTCCATTGGCATCTTTCATTCTCCACCATTCTCCTTCAACAGCTGCTTGAAGAACACCTTTTGTTGTGAAATCAAATGCAGAAACAACACCACCCCCTGCATTTTGAATCCATCCAGCTAATTCATTTCTAGGCCCATCTTGATTATAATCAGGTTTACCATCTGGGTCATAAGTAATTGAATCCCAAAGTTCTCCAACTGCAAAATCAGGCCTAGTTTTCTCCATATAAATCTTAGTAATGCTTGGTGCGTATCCCTTCACAAAATCAAATCTCCACCCATCGAACCCGATTTCGGACTTAAGCCAGTTCATCCAATCAATTAACTCTTTTTGAACTCTTGGGTTAAGATGGTCGATATCTGGGGCAGCACCATAGCTGGCCCCAGTGTCTAGATTGCCACTACCATCTGAATATTGCGTGTCATCCCTACAAATAGCCCATGGACCCCAATCTAAACGATCATCAGAAGTACCACCTTCAAAAATGCACCAGATTCCTCTACCATCTTTTTTATCAGCACATCTGTGATTGATGACTATGTCAGCAAGACACTTGATTCCTTTTTGATGGAAGGTGTTGATCAAGTTCTTTAATTCAGCCTTATTTCCATACTTGGATGCATCAAGATCATATAATCTTCCTGGTAAATATCCTAGTTATCAACAAGAAAATTAATTATGATAGAAACAGTTATAATATTATGATTTATGTTAGTATATATAGTTATCATCATCATACAAGTGTATTCCGCTTATAGGAAGACTATGATCAAAGTCTTGGGAGGGAAAGTGGACGACAACTCATACCCATAAAGAAGAGTGTGGTCAAGAAGTCCTTTGGCGCAAGAAAAATCTTCAAAGAGCGTGCAATCCTGCAACTACCCGGAAAGCCTGGGTAGATGATGATGATGATGAAATATAGTTATGTATACCTTGAGGAGAAACAGAGTGAGACGGTGGAGGAAGCCAAATATGTGTAACACCTGCTTTAGCTAAATCATCTATGGAGTTTTTGAGTGAATTATACGATCCACCTTGTTTGTTGCATGATTCCCAGTTAAATCCCTAATTATATAAACAATTAAAAATTAATTAGAGTTAGCAAATTACACAGAAGTGACTCACTTCTTTTTGATTTACAGTCTGAAAGCCAAAATTTTATGACTGACATGCTTAAAAGGATTAAAAATTTATATTACTATTATCTTTGAAAATAATGGATTATATAATTAAGGTACTCATTAAATTACAAATAAAATTTAACGAGATTTCACCCTAAGATATGAAATAGCCAATAAGCTTGTGTATTAATCAAGTTTTCACATGTTAAGGATAAAACTGCAAGCATTTAACTATCATATTATGCTTAGGTGAAAGTATAGACACGGATAATAAGTTGTCATTGAGATAATGAAAAAAAATGTTGTTTGATGCAATCGATGAGAAAAATTAGGTCGTCCAAACTTTTTTTAAGTAAAAATGGTTAGCTTTAAAAGCTAAAACTAGTGTTATAATAACAAAAAAAGTTAATAGATTTAATCTTATATCCTATTTTTTAATCTCAATTCTATAGAAAAAAAATTTTGTTCTAGTTCCGCCGCTAAGTACAATATGTACTTATCTACACTCGACTCAATTGTACTAGTAGAGTGGAAATAGTAGAAATACAATTATATATACAAGCATTAATCAACAAACTAGCTACATATATATCCATGCATCATCAACAAACAAAAACGACAATGTCAGAACCCTAATTCTAAAAGATCAGAAAAATTCATAACCATAAGGCAATTAGTGATAAATTAAAGTACTAACCTGAAACAATAAAGTAGCAGTACCAGTAGTGAAGAGAAGAGAGTGTAAGAGATAGAGGCAGCAAAGAGTAATAAGATTCATAATCTTTTATCTTCACTCAATTTGAAATATAAACAATTGTAATTTGAAGTAGAATACGGTGAAAGAGGTCATATATATAGTGCATGGGCCATTATTGGCGGGGCCAAACATGAATTAGTTTCATGTGTTCATATGTACTACCAACATAAAATTTGGGTTTAAAATGATTGATTCGAAAAATTGTATATGTCTCATAATTGGTCTTACAAGATCTTTATAGTTATACATCACATTTGTATGATTGTATATATGTGGTAATACTATTTCATTGAATTATTTGAGTACATTTTTCAAAATTAGCAAGTATATTGTGTGCTTTTGAACTTGTCTTGAACAATAATCTAAAATAAATTTTGCTTCCAGTTAATCAACGAGGTTTGATTCGAGTTTGTTTTGTCGATACCAAGTTGGGTTAGTACGATTCGAGTTTGTTCAAATTCAAATCATTTTGAGTTTAGATCAACATGAACACATGTAGATTAATTTTGTTTGAGTCAAATAATGTAGGATTTAAATCAAATTATGTGTTATCTGATTAAGTAAGATTCAAATAAAATTCTCGCAAGTGAACAGTTCAAGTATCGAGTCAAATTTGAGTGGACGATATTTCAAATTAGTTCATTTGAACATTACTCCCTTCATATCTTGAAGAGCAAAACACTCCTTATTGAGAAATGACAACAAAAAATGTTTAAATTGGCCAATTGAACAATCTGGTATTGAAAATATATAAGCCAAGTAGCCAACACATACTCTCTCAGCCCATTTGGTTAATAGTAATAAATGGTGGTTAATAGTAATAAATGGTGGTAATGAGAATAATTTATAGTTTAAAATTTCATCAAAAATTCCATATCATTCTCATGGTAATGAAGCTTTAATCACAAAAAAGTTTTTTTGTTTATAAATTTTCATTACCACCTAATACCACATCTCCTATCTTAATGCATTGGAATGAATTTTATGAAGAAAATAAGATGATTGAAGTTGAACAAGCATGGCCATCAAGATACCAAAGAGATTTTTCAATCAAAATTACACTGATTTTTCATTCTCACTACCATCGTTTATTACCACCTACTAAACTGGTCGTCTGTAATTTTTTTACAGCATATATCAAATGCAAAGGTTCTGGGCAGCTAAATACATTGCTCAATACTAATTACATACAAGGAAGGATCCTCTTTTGCAAACATTCATGAATCATACTTGACCTCTTTTCTCTTTTTGTTAACATCAAAAAGTATTAAGAAAAACTAGACGAGCTCTTTGGGACGCCGTACAGTTACATCCTAGTTTACTATTCTACGACAATAAACGAAAACGGAAGCCTTTACATCATCAAATTTCACCCACCAACACTAAAGCCTCTGTCTGCTGCATAATCCACAAAGCTGTAGAGTGGGAGTACCTTTTCACCGTATTTTTCGAAACCGTCCAACTCCTTCCTTGCTTGCGCTCGTAGATTTTCTGCTACTTCTTTCGCCTTCTCCAGCCCATAAACACTCACATAGCTCTTCTTCCTCCTTTTCGCCTCTCCTTCGGTCTTTTGTTTCTCTTTTAAAATATCGTCCACCACCTGATATAAGATACCAACAGATTTACCATATCTTCTAAGTCGTTGGATCTCATCATCGTTGGCACCAGCCAATATTCCTCCACAGACAGCTGAGCACTCGGCAAGTTCCCCAAACTTCTTTTCTTGAATGAAGTCCAGAACCTCTGGGCCACCTTCAAGTGCCAAATATTCACCTGCAGCCATACCTGTGGACCCTACAGTTCGAGCAATCTCTGCAATGACCTGCAGGATTCGTGTCTCAGGGACCAGTTCACGTGGGGTATGTGTGACGATGTGACTGAAGCCAAGAGGGAAAAGTGCATCTCCTGCAAGAATCGCCATGTCTTCACCATATATGACGTGGTTAGCTGCATGGCCTCGTCTTACTTGATCATTGTCCATGCACGGTAGGTCATCATGAATCAAAGAAGCAGCATGTACCTGTTTGCAGCTTATCGAGTTATATTCACCAGTACCGATTACAGATACTGATCCAATAAAGCATCTAACTAAATGAGATAAAAACAGATAAAGAGCCCTTGTACACATTGAGCAAGAAGTAAAATAGAAGTACCAAAAATGATGACTTTTCACTACTACTTAATTCCACTTCTTGAAATGGTAATGCAAAGAATGAGTTTGTGAAAAATGAGATGTGAATTAAGTAAAACAAGCATGACCATTACGAAAATTTCCGTCACTATTCCCAACATTTAATACCACCGTAAGCCTATAAATCATGAAATAACTCGAGCACTTTAAGAGAAATGCCTTGTTCTTCTCCTTTACCATGAATGGTACAAAGGTGCATTGGCATAGATTTTTACTAGTTTGAGAAGTCATTGCCTATCCCAGAGATTAATCAACCATATAATAAACAGGGATGACTCAAATTATAAAGGCACTGTATCAACCAACCATATGATATATTTTCACCCATAAAAGTTCAGTTGTGAATGTAGCCATCTCATACTAGACCAGGCCTTACTCCACAACTTATTTATGTTCGTTCAAGCCAGGGCCGGTTCTTAGCATAATCAGGGTAGCTTACCGCCTATGACCCAAAAAATAAGAGAGCTCAAATATTAAATGGTGTTATTTAGACCCCGTTCTGAGCATACACTTTTAAAGTGATTTGTTTGTGAACTTTTTATATTTGAAGTAATTTTAGAATATAATGTTATAGTACATTTTGTCTAATTACTTTTTTGAAGTGAAAATTTTTTATCTTTTGATATAATGAAGGGCCCATTTTTTGAAAGAAATGGTAAAAATAAATAAGGCCCCCAAAATCTTAGCTCTGCCCCTAGTTCAAGCTTGTTAGTTATCTTCACTTCCAAACTTCCACTGCTAGTTCAATTCAGTTGTTCGTCTTTTCCAATAAATTTGAAAGATAACACCACTCACACCCTTGGCATATCTAATTTTAATCCTATACTAAAATGTATAGGATAAGGAGGATTGAGTTGCTAAATTTAGACTCTTATGGTAGGATAAAATCTTTTCATCATCATTTCCGAATAATATCAAACCCATTAAACATGAAATAAGTTAAAATCTAAAACATTCACACCATTGACAAGTTTTATAGTATAATAAAATTTAAAAGAAAAGAGAAGAAAAGATTGAATGATTAAAATTAGATTTGGTGACTTATATAATTTCCATACAACACTAAAACTATTAAACCAAGAAATAACTTGAGAGATTTAGGAGAAATTCTTTGTTATTATCCACTGCAATGCATATTAGAAAGCCGCATTGCCATTATGGGTATGATCATAGTTTCTACATAAAGATACAACGGTTATGATGATGATGGTATGAGAAGACAAAGTCAATCCCAGATACAAACCGACCATATAATAACAGGGATGATTCAAAACTTAAAGGCACTCTATCAACCAAGCAGAAGATAAAATTTCCACCCATATAAATTATTATCCCAAATTTCACCACAGATTCCACCTTCAATTACATGATTATCATATCCAGATAATACTAAACCCATTTACGGCCTTGTTTAGTTCAACTGGTTTTTACTGATTCCATACTAGTTGTACATGATGTTTAGTTATAAATTACAAGTGAGTTTCACCGATTGAAATTGATTTTTATTTATTGCAACTTGTTTTACTTATACCAACTGATTTTTACCGATTAAAACTAATTTTTAGTGGTTAATTAATTTTCCTAAGGTGAACTAAATAACGCCTAAACCATAAAATTAATCTTGAAATTCATTAACCATATAACCCAACTATACAATTGCAAATACAACTACCACAAATGCTCATCCAATTTCCACTAAGAAATAAAAAAAAGAACATTTGCTAAAACAAACCATGAAATCAATCCTGAAATTTATCAACCACACAACAAATACCTTCAACCAAAATTACTTGAACTGAAAATTACATCAAATTCGAATCAACTAAGAAATAACCCATCAAAAACAAAAACAAAAATTACTAAAACAAGGGGATTACCATTTCAAGGGCACAGGCAGTAGGAAAGGCAGCGGAGCGGTGACCACCAAAAAGCTCACAGGCGGTGATACACATAACAGGTGGGGCACGCTTAGCGGCTTTATCAAGGGCAGTGTATCGCATAGCTTCATAAATTACTTCAGGATAAGAAACCGGGATTGATTCATCAAGTTTCTGATTAATTTCTTCAATCAAGGCCGTCCAATATGTGCGCAGATCAAATTGATGATCAACGGTGGATGATGGGGTTGTTGTCATGGCGAATGATGAGGGCGAGGAGCATCTGATTATTACCCTTGTGAGGCGGTTGTTTGATTGACGATAAGGTGAGGTGTGGTGGAGGTTTAGGATGTTGAGAGTATGAAACGACGACGTCAAGGACAGCAAAACCATTTTCTATGCCAAATGATGGGAATTTTAGACTCGCAACTTTGCAAGTGCTTAAGAGTTAAGACTGAGTGAGAAACTGTCTTGTTTCAAAGAGACATTAAAAAAATAAAATTAAAAGTCTCAATTTGTATCATTTGAAAATTTTGACTTTAAACACATTTTATTTTAAAATATCTAATCTATTCGAATTACAAACTTAATGTTTTATTTTGCGAATGCATCCATTATTGTATTAATATCTAGCGTTCAGGTCAAATATGTGTTCCAACCAATTTAATGGTTGGAATTTTAGTTTAGAAAATAGTCGAAATTCTATGATTTATTCTGAATGTTATTTACATTGACACTTAATAGTTGTAATCCACAAAAAAAATATATTAAAATTATAGGTCGCAAAAAACCTAAATTTCAAGTCTTTAGTTCACAAATTATTCTTAAAACAATAATAAAATCTATGACTAGTGCATAGCAACATTTCATAGCCTAAGGCAGCATAGTGCACATCCAACAACCCCAATAGCAGAACTCTGCAGAAGCATCAGCACATCAACATCACACCAGTAAGTGAATTATCAGCACACAAGAAACTCTCTCTTATCAAAAGTTTGTTCATGAACATCGACTTGGAATGTAAATGCTTTCTTAATGTCATTGACATCTATAAGATCACCTAGAAACAGGAGTATTGGTTGCACTGAGTTTGAGAATTTGAATGACCAACAACTTGAGTATCGACTCGCAATGTATTTAATTTTGATTCTGCCTCATCTTCCATGTCAGACACATGTTCAAGCTCTATAGTTCCATCTCCATTGGACAAACTCGATTGTTAATCTCGAATTTTTGGATCGTACCAACATGTTTTCCTTCTAGTCCTACTTCTGCGTCTTCTAATTAATATGAATATCAACATCATCTAAATACATAAATTAATATAATATTCGTCCTACGGTCATTTTATTGTGTTTCCCTATTAATGTACTGACATTCACAATAAGTCATGTTTTAAGCCATTTTAATGTTTTAAGCCAATATTTGGAAGTGTAAATTTTGTAAATGTAAGATCCAGTGTATGGTAGAAGAGAAGGATAATTAAAAAGTGACAATGAACATTTATGTTTTTTCATCCAGAAGATACATACCAGACAACTTGATTTTGGAATTTACTATCTTCATTAAAAATTATTACACATTAAACGCAAAAAATCAGAATTAAAAAAGGACCACACAAAACTTCTGCGTAGAGATGAATGGATTTTGGGGCTTTTATCATCCAACAAATACAAATCAATGAAATCTAACACACAAAAGTCACATTCATCTTGACAATTTACTTCAAAGAAAAAGAGTAATTCACTAAACGATTCATCATACGAATTGCAATCAAAATGGAAAACATAATTTTATTCATCAAGAAAAAAAAAAACAAAAAAAGCTGACAATTAGGGTTTACAAAAGCTTTTAAACTGTAAATTAATCATATACAAATACCTGATGATGATGACGAAAATGGGAGAAGGGGAAGGATGCAGTTATGGAAGAACAAGAAGCAATGAATGGGGGTGTTATGGCGAATTGTTGATTAGTGATTACTAATTACATACAAATCATAATTTATGCATCAAGTGGACGTGCCGGAGTGGTTATCGGGCATGACTAGAAATCATGTGGGCTCTGCCCGCGCAGGTTCGAATCCTGCCGTCCACGAAATTTTTAGATTCTTCAATTTTCTTTGAAGCTAAATCTAAAGCCTGCCGTTTACGAATTTTTGTGGATGTTTATCTTTCTTTTTATCGAGAAATTGAATAGGTAATTCATAGATATTCTCAATTCTACTCATATTGAATGCCTGTTTGTTTAGACTAATCTTAGAAATTGAGAACTACTATTGCTTTGTCTTCTTTGTTGTTTGTTTGTTTGTAAAAAAGAAGTTTGAAAAACAAGTATTTGAATTACGATTTTGATTGGTATATTCATGGGTGAACTATTAGAATGTTGCTATTTGAGATTATGGACGGATTTAGAAAATAATTTAAATAATGTCACTAACAACTTGCACGTTACAAGTCTTAATCTTAATACACCTGTGTTATATGGTGAATACTCAATCAACTTCTTTACCTGATTTTCTTATTTTATATAGGAGGTTTATAATGTGTAAGTATTATCCTAAATAGTCAGGTTAATACCCTTCATCCATAATCCGTCACTAATTTAGATTTCATAGAAAGTTAAATATAGTTTGTTATTAGCCTATACCAAAGCTAAACCCAATTCACTTAATATATGTTGTGAAAACAAACTAATATGAGTAGTTTCTTTATTTGATTTTTGTCTTTTCAATCCACTTTAAAACTATAAAAAAAATTATAACTTTAAAACTATAAGAGATAATTTTAAGACTATAAGTACACTTTAATTTAGATAATAAGTGTATATTGAGCTAGCACTAGGGATGCAGGCGGGGCGGGTCTAATAGGAGACCCGCCCCATCCCCGCCCCGATCGCCCCATCGGGGCGGGGATGGGTCCCGGTTTGATGGGTCATGGGGCGGGTACGGGTATAAAATTCATACCCACCGTGGGGATGGGATGGGGATGGGGATGGGGATGGGGATGGGTTTTAGGTGATACCCGCCCCATTCCCGCCCCGCCCCGCCTCAAGAAATGTACAAATTTTGGGATATGTGTTTGTTTGAGACTTTGAATGTGTGTTTGTTTGAGACTTTGGAGTTTGGATATGTATTATGGGTTTTAAGGCCCAAATGATTGAATATAAATATGTGGCACATATGGGTATTAAGCGGGGATTTGACGGGTGGTGGGTTGGGAAAAATGGATATTAGACGGGGATGGATACCCAGATGGGTGGTGGGACGGGGATGGTTTTAGGTACAAACCCATCGGGGAGGGGACGGGGAAAGAAATTATACCCGCCGCGGGGATGGGGACGGGGATGGGTATTGCATTAACAGATGTGGATGGGGATGGGAATTCCAATCTCCGCCGCGCCCCGCCCCGTTTGCATCCCTAGCTAGCACAATAATAATAGTCTCACTGTAAAACTGTCTTATTTTAAAATTTGTGAAGATAAAATTACTTTTCATTTTTGAAATAAAGATGGAATCATGGAATATACCTCTTTTTAATTTACTTGCTAAAAATTTCTATTAAAAATCTAATAAATTGTAAAATTAATTTATGTAGTGTTTGGGAACAAGTATTTAATTTCATGAAGGATTTGAGAATGATAAGGTTTGGGTAGTCATTCTCAACTTTAATTAGTTTAAAAACAATAGTGAAATTTGATCCAAATCTAAATTTGAAAATTTTTTATTTGTCAAATAATAAATTTGAGCAAATTACAAATTTTCAAATAAAATCATCGTTTCCAAACATGACATTAAGATATTTGTAAATAATAACTCAATTTTTTTTAAAAATAAAAATAATTAATCAAATACCATTATGATTTTTGAAAAATTACAATTACAAAAATTGATATCAATAATTTTGTATTTGAGATGAATTAATCAAGATCTCACTTGATTATGTATTTAAGTTATAAATTAAAAGTAAAATACAAATTAAGAGTAATTGTTTAATATCTGAAAGGATGTAGTATTATAAGAGTAATAGCCACCAATCAAAATTTATATATTTTCATATCATTTTAAAATAGGTTATTGTGAATGCTATAGTAATTTCACTCTTAATCGTAGAAAATTCAACAGAAAAGTACAATTAAGTCTAATAAGTGACTAAAGTCTAAGTACATATCATTCCCTAACGCTTCCAAAAAATAAAGAACATTTCTTATTTCAACATGTTAACCCAAGAAGGAGGTGGCCAACAAAAACACTTGGAATCTTCAAGTGATCCAAAGTCTCCCTTTTCATAATCAAAAACTCCAATCTCATCACTACTCTTCACTACATCTTCATCCCAATCATCATCAATATTTCGATCCTTTTTCTCATAAAACTTTCTCCCTAAATTCTTAGAGGAAAAGTATATGCAATTTCTTTTTAATCCCATCACATTAGAGGTAGAAAATGAAAGATATTTGCTTAAAAAAATTACACGCCCTCCTAAACTTGTAAGCAAGACCCACTTTTTCTCATCATTTTCTAACTTATAAACATCGATTGCGTTTACTTCTAACGATTCATCAACCGAACAAGTATACAAATCTACTAATAACAATTCATCACTTGATTTCACCAAATATTTTTTATCACCTCCAGTAATCGATTTAACCATTACACTAACCACTACTGAAGAATTATTGATATAATCAATAATTACAGTTCTACCATAATCTGTTACCGCGTAAAATTTTCCATCGTACTCTGCCACATCAACATAACGCAATGACCAATCATAAACAAATTCACTTCTATCATCATAACCAAGTGCATCACCCTCCAAAAAAGCCCATTCTTGCAAAATAGACTTGTACATCAATAATTTACCACTTGAACTATGGGTAGATAAAATAGTAAAATTACCATTTTCTCCCACACAAGCTACTTTCTCATTCTCCATGTTATACAAGCTTAAATCACCAACACCATTCCCACCAATACTATGAAGAACATATTCATGGCCAATTTCCAAAGTATTAACATTAGAAAGTTCTAGAATATTGAAGTTAGAATTCTTTATTAGATTCTTGTTAGAGAAAGGGCTTAAGAGGTGAAACACCCCTAGTTTTTGCTCCTCTGTTTTGATTACCCAAGAAGAGTTTGGATCAGAGGAAAGAGAAATGAGGAAAATGGTTTGTTTGGCGAGGCGAAGATCGAGATGATGGAGATGAGAGCTGAAGAATTTGATGGTATGAGGGTGAAAATGGGTGGATGGTTTAGGAGGAACAGAGGATCGCCATGAAGAACAAACAGAGCGAAAATGGCGGGTATTTGAGGATGTGTAGTTAAGGTTAGAGATGAGTTGTAAGAGGTCTAATGGGAGTTCAGACCAATCCGCCATTGTTGAGGGGTTTAAAGCTTGAGGAAGAGAGTGTTAGGGAAGAGAAAATTGGGAAGGTATGAAGAAAACTTTTGGGGTTTTAGATAGTATTTATAAATGAAGTTTTTGATGTAAAAAAGAAAGGAATTAGTTAGAAATTTCTGCCTAATTGAAGATGAATTTTATGGGTCAAGTCAATGTGAATGATGATGTTAGGGTTTTTGTCTTGGTATGGAATCCTAAATTAACTGTACAAATAAAGATAGTTACTTTACTCCTCTTTTCTAATTATTACTACTTCATCCCATTAAATTAGCATTTAAAGGGAAAAAATATTTTTTAAAGAAAATTTAGATATTTAGTACAAAATAAAAAAGTGAATTATATAAACGAAATTAAAAAATTAAAATATATGAATGATGATATCAAAAGAAAATTTTAAATTCTTGTTTAAAAATAAAATAATGCAAAATCAGTGGAATGAACTATAATAGCAAAATGATAGGGTACTAAATAAGTGGGACAAAAGGAGTATTTATGTTACACAAAATGTTTTTTATTTTGTTTTTTATTGTACAGGAAATGATAACGGAAGGAGAAAACTAAAAAACTATAAAACTAAAAGAGGGGACATCAAGAATCAAATTCATATTCTATTTACATCAAAAAGTGGTATATGCCCTATGTGAGGTAAGACTTGATTCTCGATTAGTCTTTTTGTTATGACTTCTATGAAATCATTATAAGGGTACAACAAAAATCAATAACAATTTTTTATTCCCTTTGTTTTCATTTGTTTTTTCCATTCACTCTTCACAATGCAAACTCAAAATTCAAAGATAGATGAAAATTCATATTGAGACGAATCTATTAAGATCCAGCATAAATATGTAATATTATTTTTTATATCAATAGATGAAAATTCATAATCAAAGTTTGCCACTAAAATTCATTAATTTTATTTGAGAAGGATATATCAAAACGAAGAAAAATAGCATCTATTTATTTTATATTTAAAAAAAATTTTGGATTCTAAATAAACAAAATAAAAGTAATACAAATTAATATATATAGCCAACTAATTCAGAGGCTCTGTCCAATTAAAAATCTTGTACGTGCCTAGAATCACATCTAATTTTTATAAGATTATTTCTCCTTAAATATATTCATGTTCCGTTTATTTTTCTCATTTTGTTTCGGTGACTTTGTTTGGGTTGAATGAGAATATGAGATTATACTAATTTTGAAAAAGAAAAAAATTAATTAGCTTATCACTCCATTAAACATTGTACTAGCTTGACATAATTATAAGCATAAAAGTAAAATTACAAAGTAAAATTATCTTTTGATTTGTGTATGCAATGCTAAAAAGTATATTTTATTCGATTCACTTGTAATTAATTATTATGTACAAAAAATTAAATATTATTATCTATTAACCTTATTGTATGATTTTTCTTCATCAATGCATGAAAAATAAAATATTATTTGATTTTATCTTAATGTATATCAAATATCAATTCATTTGTGTATCGTAAAACATTTAAAAACCTAGTAAATAAATTCTTTATTCTTGACTTGACTAAAACTATTAGTTCAAGAACAAATTAAATTATTTTTCAAAGAAAGTAATAAAATTCTTTATTCTTGACTTTGACTAAATCTATTAGTTACGGAACATATTAATTCTTTTGAATTTGCTTTTTACAAAGAGACTAACAACTTGGATTTAATCGGTTCAAAATAGTTGAATATTTAGAAATAAAAGAGATAATATAAAGAGTAAAAGTGGTGAAACTATATCTATTGATAGACATGAAACATATTAATTAGGTTAGAATAAAAAGAAAAATATGACAAATTAACTTAGATTAAGGAGTAATGACTAGCATAAAATATTTCACCAAGTGATTCCTTCGTCCTATTATACTTTATAAATTTCACTTTATATACAATTTGATATATTTTTTTATTATTTATATTTTAAATTATACATGATAAAAAATTATAAAAGTTAACCTTATGAAAGTTTGTAATTTGACGATTTAAATATGTTTTCAATTGACTATACTCTTTATTATATTGGAGTATTAATCGCAATATATAAAATAAAAATTCTAACAAGATTTTAAGAATGAGAGTTTATTTTTTTTTTAAAAAAAAAACATCCCTCCTTAAAAAAAGAAGTAAATAAAAGTTCGGTTCATGCACCAAAGATGGTGTAGTAGTATTAATTAATTTTATTGACTCATAGATAAATAAGATGTGCATAACTTATCTAACACTTAATTAAGGTTAAATACAAGATTATGAAATACGACAACTTTTAGCTACCATATTGTCTAGACAATCTTTTCTAATAAAGGGGACAACACTTCTTCCTAATCTATCTAGATAGGAAGTTAAACTAGCTATCATACCAAACAAAGAACATACACCTACATACTACTTTCTTATAGTTTAAATTAAGGGTGTTACTAAAGTTCGTCAGCCCTTTTCATTTTATCGCTACCTTCCTTAAAATTTGAATTTTGCCCCTAAAGTTTAAAAAATTACAAAATTGCCACTGGACTTAAAACTTAATTAATACATGTTAATCACACTTAATAACACTATTAACACGTTAATCCGGAAGATTTGTCTATATATATCGAATTCTCAGTCGCGTATGAAGTACGAATTCAAACACAGTACTATCTCTCTAAAAACTCTTAAACAAGCTGTTACCTGTAATCGGTTAACTATGGCTAACGAAAGCGACTACGAATCAGATGCGGTACGTAAATTTTTCGTTTTGAATCGTTGGAAATTTGAAAAAAAAAATTAAATCGCACAAAACTAGGCGACTGGACCATGGTTCAGTCGCACAAAACTAGGCGACTGAACCATGGTCCAGTCGCGCAGTTTTGTGCGACTAAACCATGGTTCAGTCGCCCAATTTTATGCGATTATTTTTTTTTTTAATTTTTTTTATTTATTTACGTAAATTTTTTATTTTTATTTTTATTATTATTATTGTTGTCATTATTAATTTTAATTTTCATAATTTTTTTATTATTTTTATTAATATTATTATTATTATTATTGTTGTCATTATTATTATTATTATTATTAATATTATTATTATTATTATTATTATTATTATTATTACTATTTTTATTAATTCTTTTTTTAGTATTAGTATTTTTATTAATGTTTGATTATTATTTAAATTTTCGTCATTAATGTAATTAATTTATATTATTTTGATTTCAAATTTGCAGGAGTTTGAAAACTTTGGAGACAACGTAGACTACTCCGGTAGCTTTGTTACAGATGGAGAATTTATTTCCGTAGATGAGTTACATATTTGGGCCGATGCGATAGCAATAACAATAGGTTTTCAATTTACACGTGCTTCTTATAAAAAGAAAGAAGGACGTTTTAGAGTTAGTGTCTATTTAAGATGTCACCGCTATGGTAATATTAGGGGTGATGTACATAATCTAGATAATACTGTCCGACCTGGTTCTAAAAGGAGTTAACAAGATATAAAACAACATCAAACAAACACAAACACATAGCATAAAAGAAGTATATTTTCAAAACTCACGTATTCCGCTCTGCTTTGAGAAGGGCCAGGACCTGCAGTCGGGCCTTCGTCGGGGGCTATGTACGGATGCGAGCACACTCTGAACCAGTCAACATAATTAGGTTCCGCCTCTGATGGAACAGATGCCCGTCGAAGGCCCTGCTCAACAACGTGGGCACTAAAGAGGAACCTACTCCATGCCTCCAAATAAACAGCAGAAGAAGCAAAGGTCACGGAGTAGGTGTCGTGTGCCGGTCGGAGAGCCTTGGCTGGTCTCATAGGAGCGGGGAAAATAGCCTGCACGAACCCGATCTGTTGCAAAGTCCGCTCCGGCAAATACACCTCGACGATATCAAAGCACGTGATACCTCCGATGATGGTGGTGCGTGGGTGCTCATTCAGCAACGTACTAGGAGCAGAACTGTACGGAGTCCATTCCACCTGCATGCAGGCCAAGTTAACAAATAAGAATAATGTACAATTAAAAATACATGCATAACAAAATTAACTTTAAGTACACTACCTGAGTCTCCGTCATTGAGTCAAGAACCTTGCGGTAGTCCCTCAGCCTGTCCACCTCACGACATGGTTTCATCCTTGACCACATCTCCGCCCTAGTCATGTTTGGCACATCTTCTCGGCGAGAATGAGGGCGGAAAGCGGGAAAGTACTCATAGATCTATGTCTGGAGCAATGTCAGGCATCCCGCAATGGTCTTGCAACCAGCCCTAGATGTCATTCCGAGCTGCTTATACAAGTAGGTCAAGGTCACCGCACCCCAGGCCACCTCCTGCTGATCGACGTTCACGGCTAGTATCGGGTGAGGTCGCATGCCAATTCTGGTCTTATCGGCTAGCAAGGTAGAGCCGACGATAGCCATGTAGTACGCTGTCGTCTGGGTATCCATGACCTGCGACCTATGACACAGTCGCATCAGTTCAGCAACGTTGATGCAGCCGCAGGTGAACGCACCCCTACGCTGAAGCTCAGGCATAGGCTCCCCGAACAGATTGGTGATACCGACATGCCACTCCGCCTCAAAAGGCTCAGCCGGCAGAGAACCATCAATAGAAATGCCCAGTATGCGTTGCACGTCATGCAACATAATCGTCATTTCCCCCCATGGCATGTGGAAGGTGTTCGTATCCGGCTGCCACCTCTCCACGAACGCCAATATCAAAGCACAGTTGATGTACTGGTGCATAATGTCCGGTAGTCGGCCGAGGGAAGTGGTAGGTAGAACATCGTTTAGCGCATCGGACATATCCCTCAGTCGGATGATGGACTCCACCGGCCTCTTCCTAATACGGCAATCCAGAATCGGAGGCGTACGCTCGGAGCCGTCGAAAATACATTGCTAGGGATCAGTCGTGTATCTGTCGGCCCCTCGGGCTGGGGCGATGTGACTAACCAGTCCGTGTTAGCGGACTGTGAGGGCCTGCTCTCTCGTGGCGGCTCATTATTGACGAAACTACGTCCTGCGCGCTCAGATGCGGCAGAAGAACTAGGGCCGCCACGTGCGAATCTCCCTTTCGGGCCCCCGAACAACAGTCCAGTCCAATGGGCGAGAATCGGGAGCTTCGTATTGAACATCATCAGTATCATTATCATCATCACTAGAAACCCCCCCAATTACTCTGGATGCTTCCAGACTGGTCATCAAGAGGGGTTCAGACTAGGTCTAACGCACTCGACCTTTGGGCAATACTGTGTCTGGCAATCTCTTCCTGCCTAGCCCTCCTAGCAGAACCCGTTACCCCCCTCTTATGTGGGTCCCCTCTGAGTAAGGTAGGCCTAGAACTACTACCTCTCAACAATTGTCTAAAAAAACCCTTTTCTTTTCCTTGATTACCAGCCATTTACTATAATTTTTGACAATTTCATTAAATATTAATAATAAATGAACATAATCAAACATTAGGTTACATTAACCAGATGAACAAAAAACAATATTAATTTTCTAAATTGACAATAAACATAAAAATAATAACAACATTAACAAAAGTAATAACATTAATAATAATCATAACAATAATAACACAAATAATAACAATAATCATAACACTAATAACAAAAAAAATAATTATGAATAAAATTAAAGGATAATATAATAACAATAATAATAATAACAATATAATATAAATAAAAATAATAATAATTATTCTAAAAAGCAAAATAATAAAAAAAATGGAAAAAAAAAACACCAATAATAAAAATAATTTTCAACACAACATATAAAGTTTAATAATAATAATAATAATATTAATTATAATAAACATAATTAAAATAATAAATTAATAATTAAAAGAAAAATAATTATTTAATAATAAAAATAATAACAATCACAAAAATAATAAAAAAATCATTAATAATATCAGTAATAATAATAATAATAACAACAATAATAAAATTAAAAATAACAATAATAATTATCAAAAACAAACGAAAAAAAAAATTAAATGAATCGCCTAAATCTGGGCGATTGGACCCCGGTTCAATCGCCACATTTTGGGCAATTAAACCGGGGTCCAATCGCCCAGATGTGGGCGATTCATTTTACTTTTTTTTTAAAAAAATACTTAACATTTCAAAAAAAAAAAAAAAACCACAACAATAACAACAATAGTAAAAAAATATAAAACAGTTATTAAAAATAAACACAATAATAATTATTATAACAAACATATTTACATTAATAAATTAAAAATCAAAACATAAAAATATATTCAATAACAAATAATAACAATCACAACAATAATAATAAAATTATTAAAATAACAGTAATAAAAATAATAATAACAATAATAATAATAATAATAATATAAATAAAATTTATAATAATTATACAAAAACAAACGAAAAAAAAAATTTGAATCGAGATCTGGGCGGTTCAACTTTAATTTTTTTTTTCGTTTGTAAACTTAAATTAATTACATTCAAAAAAAATTACCTCGATTGATTGTTTGCGGATTGAACTTAGTTTTTTCTCCAACAATTTGCTTTTGTAAGTTGGTTTTTAAGTGTGGTAAGAAAAATTTTAGTGAGAATGTGGTATATATAGAAAATTTTAAGTTCAATGGCAGAATCGTAAATTTTTGATTATTCAGGGGCAAATACGTAATTTCATCAGGGGTGGCAATAAAATGAAAAGGTTGGCGAAATTTAAGGATTGGGTAAATTAATTGCTAGACTTTTTATTTTAACATAATTTAATGAATTGTTTTTATTCTTGATATATTTATTTGGGTATAATTAAAAATCATAAGAGTTGATATCATACTGAAAATATACATTAAACATAATCAATTAAATAAATTTTCATACATAAAAGTTCTTTTATACATTAAGAATAATATAAAAAAAGTTTATTGATAAAAAAAGCTCCCTTTAATCCACCAAAAACATCCCATTTACTTTTTGATACTATTCACTTATTACTTTTAATTTGTATTTTAATTTTATTTATAAATAAAAACATAGTTAAGTGAGATCTTATTTGATTTATCTAAATGTTAAGATTAACAATATCCATTTTTTATAATATTTCATTATGTATAGTGAGAGATAAGTACTGAGTAAGTGTATTAAATAACGTAAAAAAATAAATGAGACATTTTGAATGAAGGTAGTAATTACTAATCAAGTGTATTAACCGGTTAGTTCCCATATGTAAGGTTTCTTTATTTAACCTTAATTAACATTAATAAAAAGTTTATAATTTTAGAGAATCGAATTATATTTTAATTAAAGTAAATATCAATTTTTTAAGGTAAAATTGTATGTTCAATTCTCAACTAACTTTTTTTTTTGGTTATGTGATTTAAAAAATCATAATTCAAAAGAATTTAGATGTAGAAATCGAAATCTGAAAGTTAAGAACAGTCAAAGAATTATCTCTCGTCTTTTTATCAATGACAAATGACAAATGACTAATGAGTGATGACTGATGTCAGTGTAGGACAGTCAAAAAAGTATGGCCATATCAATAGTGTAGTAATTGTAATACAAAGTCTAGTCTAAAATTTGGGACAACAATGAATCACAAAGTAGGGAATGTAAACATGTAATTGTCAAATTATGGGCTATTAGTCTATTTTTTTTTATTATATGGTCGGGCCAAGAGAAGAGGAGAGATGTATTTAAAGTAGACTTGATGATTAAATATTTATCGATTTTGTAACTAAGTTTGATTTGATCCAATATAAAAAAATGGAATAACAATTATGTAAAAATCGACATGGATACAAGATCGAGTTTGAAACGTTCCGAAACATCTGATCCAAAATTAACTCGAAGACTTAAATGTAGTCCTTCAGCTAGGGGAGATTGGATTCCAAAATTGCATGAGATATGTAGTACTTGTTCAAACTGAGACAAAATCCAATTATAAAAGCAACACATGTAACTATAACCACATACTGGTTAAAAGCGCTCACATGTAGTTAAATATTCGTTACATATAGCTTTAAACTGAACGCATACAACTAATAGATAAAAATTGATCACATTATATCATACAATGTTATAAAAGAGTTGGAAAATTTCAAATCTCATGCTATTAGGTTCTGACAAATGGAATAATCTTATTGGTTTTTTATTGATTACATGACAAATTAATTTAGGAAATAATAATAATTTAAGTAATTACAAATTGAGCTCATGTTGCTTACTATTGACCTCTTGCATGTTTCTTTAATTAAATGAGAATAATAATCTATTAATTGAAAAATTATATAGTAACAATGATCACTTACACTTTGATAATGATCACATATGCTTTAAAAATGTACACATAAATGATAAAATGAAACATATTGTGTAAATTTACATCTACGAAACCAATCGCATATAGTTTAAAATCAATTACATATGTATTAAATTAAAACTAGTCATATAGAACTAGGTTCTGTTATTGGCTCTCTTATAGGTCCCATAGTTAATAAGAACCCGACGTAATGAGAATTAGCAAATTTAGGTAGATTTAATTTTTGATAGGAAAATTTAGGTAGATTTTTATAACAATGTATATATGCTAACAACGTATATAAACAATATAAAAGCAAATTCAAATTATTGTATATTTCAAAAAATATAATATTACGTCATCTTTTTTCAAATAAAAACTTCAAAATCAATCAGATCAAATTAAAAATCTGACTTAACCTTTGAGAAATTGTTCTCGTCCAATTTTATCAGAAAGTAATACTTGTAAGTAGTGTGATAGTTTAGTATGAACACGACAATTGCATGATGTAAACTTTAGTAAATTGACCATTTCGAAGTTTCCATACAATTTGAAAAAGTGTTTGTTGTATGTGAAAGGACTAAATCATGAACATATTCACTCAAATTTCTACTCACTTGTTAAAGTAAGTGCCAATAATCTTAATGATGACGTTAACTTTAAACATATAATCGAACATGCTTTGTCTTGTACTTTAGAGAGGGTCGATAAAGATGTGTCGGATATGGGTGATTCAAGGTTTGGAACGGTTGATAAGAGTTGCTTGATCAAAGCAACAAAGAAAGAAGCAGACTGTGAGTGGCTCGACCAACCGCTCGATCGAGTAAGTCTAGCTCGACTGGTCGAGCGGTGTTAGCTCGGTCGAGCAAGGTGTCCAGAACAGGTCAGTAGCTTAACTGGAAGCTTGCACGACCGAGCGAGGTAGTGGCTCGGTCGAGCGGAAGTCCAGCAGACTACATTGGATCCTGTTTTTGGTCAGAATTTGTAGTGACTATGCAATAATGTGGTGCATTACTCTATTGTTTATTGTAATGTTTATTGTCATAGTTAATTACGATGTTAATTGGGATGTTACATGTGAGTTTATGGTGATTTATGAGGGAATACTAAGGGTGAGGAATATCTTGCCTATAAATAGGATTCATCACTCATAGTAACATTCACCACAAAACACACATATTGTTGAGAGGGCTATTGCATTGTTAGAAACTTGAGAGTGTTCTTACTTTGCTTTAGTATTTGTGGTCTTGAGAGATTGTTCTCAAGATAAAGGAGGTTTATTATACTTGTAATTGTTGAATTCATTATAATAAACTATATTTACGGGGGAGGTATTCAAGATACCTCATAAACACTTGTGTTCATCTTTTGCATTATATTTTTCATTATTGAACCTCTTTGAGACTTTCGTTTTCGGTTCTACTCACTTTTCACTGGAATTTCAATCGTAAACTAATCACTAACTAATGCCCCCACACTAAAGCACATGACTTACAACATAATATCATTTAAATGAAGTAAATTTAGTCAGCTTAGTCAATCCCAAATTATTGATGTTTGAGGGTTAGTGATAGAATTTAAGAAATGGGCTCGTATGATTCGATTACGTAGGGGATGACGTAATTCACTTAGAAACTTTAAACACATTTAATACTAAAACTCAATTTATAATATTAGAAGTTTTTATGGATATTTTCTACATGTGAAGTAGTAGTTTATGATATATGTAGTAGTAGTTTATGGTATGTGTAGTAGAGTTTTATGTCATATAAAGTAAGACATTAAGCTAATGTATTGAAATCTTCAACAATCCTATTTTTATCAACCAATTGGTTCATTAAATTATCAATTGTTGAAATTGCTTATAGAAAACAAAATATTTACTAATGTTTTTTTAAATAAATAACCATTAATAAAATTAATGAAAATATTCAAAAATCAATCAAAAATATTATTCATGTATTTTCATTGTATTGTGTTTGAATTGATTCTGAAATTTAAAATTATCAAATTTAAGCATCAAACTTTCCATTTTCATTTGGTTCTCCTGTTTTGGTTGGATTTCATATAATTATAATTTAGAGGTATTGGAGAAAGTTGATTTATGGTTGGTGATTAAACTTTTTTTTTTGAAAACCGAGCTGCAACAAATTTATTTTGTTTTGCTTTTTTAAATGTCAAAATGGATTGGATTTCTTGCGAGAAACATCTCTTAAAATAGTTGCTCGACACTTTTTTTGGAATTTTTGAAGTTGTTAAGCAAAAAAAAAAAAAATTAAATAAATAAACTAAGAATCAAACATTTTCAAAAAGTAAGCGTGAAAATCTCAAACCTACGGTTTGGAGCTGTTCGCAGTTAGTAACTGCGAACAGGTCAAAAAAGACAAAATAGTTGTTCGCAGTTAGTAACTGCGAACAGCTATCTTGACCTGTTTTTGTACTGCATGCTGTTCACAGTTACTAACTGTGAACAGGTCAAATACCTGTTCGCAGTACTAACTGCGAACAACTATTTTGTCTTTTTTGAGTAACTGCGAACAGCTCCAAGCCATAGGTTTGGAATTTTTACGCTTACTTTTAAAAATAATTTGAATCTTAGTTTATTTAATTAATTTTTTTTAGCCTACAGATTTCAAATTTTCCTTTTTTTTGGAGCCCAGTCAAGCCAAAGCAAAAAATGAACCCAAAAACCCAAACTTACAATAGCGTCCCAAATAACAGAAATATCTGAGCGGTAAAGCCCTTAAAGCCTTCAATTCTAAGCCAGCTGATCCATCCAAAAACCCAATCCAACTCAAAAATCCATAATATTGTCGAAAAATTGAAAAATAAAACATTTTTTTTTAAAAAAATTCTCAGAATAAGCTTCCATAAATTTGAATTTTCAAAATTAATATATTTGTGTATGAGGCAAAAGTTAAATTTTGTTCGTTGTTATTAACAGCGAACAAGAGAAATTTTTTTTACTTTGTTCACTATTATAAAAAGCGAACAAAAGGAACGCAATGTCGTAATGTACAACATGACAGAAAAATTGTTCCTAGAAAACCTTTAAGTAGTTAATTTTAAAGGCCCAAACTTTAATGTATTCTACGACGATCGTATCTTAGAATTAAATTTTCCTACATTTATTATAAAAAACACAAATTCTTGTATGGTCTCACCGTGAAACATGTTACATACTTGAGTTAAACAGCCCAATAATAAAAAAATTTAGTATAATTGTGACTTTTTAACATTACCATGGAAATAGCATTGTCTATATTTCGTTAAAAATTACACTAAATTATTTAGTTTGTATCAAGAACCAAACGAACTAATTAGTATTGATTTGATATGTTCTGATGCTGAAGCAAGTTGTAAGAATATGGTATAATAATCATAATAATATATATATATATATAAAATGCATTTTAGATATTACATTAATTAGTCCAATGTTATTAATAAAGTAGCATGACGTATACAATAATAGGGAAGCAAAAGCTTCAAAAAAGAACAAACAATGAGAGATATAAGACTATAACTAATCATGATTTTATAAGAAAATCATGTTATAATCTTGATGAATATTGCATAGTTAAAAACTGCATATATATGAATGTGTTGTTGAGGTAAATCTTTTCCCTACATGTGTTAGGCTTGTTTTTCCCAAATACAATAATCTTTACCATAGATTGATACCTTAAAGTTTGAAGGAATCAGATTTCCAAGATCCATTTTTGGGCCAAGCTTAAGAATTATCTTTCCATCAATCATTGCTGCATATAAATCTGATTCTGAAGCCATTATATTCACGTTACTTGTTTCTGTTATTCCATTTCTTTGCCTTATTGATGTCAGCTTTATTATCTCTTCCTTCAATCCCCATTCAATGAAATGATCATAGAACTGTACATCATTATATATACCCAACAATTAGATAACATAAAAGTGGACTGCATTGCTTTAATTTTGTTGGGTGTTTGGCAATCAGCGGTCCGTCATTGGTTATTGACTGGTTCAGTTGATTTATTTGACCAGTTATATACATGGTAACTGTTATTTATTAAAGTGATTTTAGCACAAAGTTTGTGTGTCCTTGATTGTACGTTAAGTATTTATAGATAAAAAATTAAGCCAGAAAGTTGAAAGTTAAAAGCCACTAAAAAAGCAACTTTTTAATTTTGGTTAAAATTTAAATTTTTTATTGTCTAAAAATCCATTTACTAAGCGCATGCATTGGCCGTTAGACCAAAGCAAACAAAAACGCTAGCAAAAAAATCATTTGAACATTAATTTTGTAAAAATTTTGATCCAAAAATTCGAAAGAAAATATTTAAAAAAATATATATATAGAGAGAGAAAAAAGAACTTACTATAGATGGAATTCCAGGATGTGTTAAGATATAAGCATATCCAAGCATGACCTTATCAGATGGAAAAGGCCATAATTTTTGTGTAGAGCCAGTGTCATGATTATCAATAAAAGTCACTGCATTTTTAGGCATAATCCCAATCAAACCACTTGGTCTTCCATTGGCATCTTTCATTCTCCACCATTCTCCTTCAACAGCTGCTTGAAGAACACCTTTTGTTGTGAAATCAAATGCAGAAACAACACCACCCCCTGCATTTTGAATCCATCCAGCTAATTCATTTCTAGGCCCATCTTGATTATAATCAGGTTTACCATCTGGGTCATAAGTAATTGAATCCCAAAGTTCTCCAACTGCAAAATCAGGCCTAGTTTTCTCCATATAAATCTTAGTAATGCTTGGTGCGTATCCCTTCACAAAATCAAATCTCCACCCATCGAACCCGATTTCGGACTTAAGCCAGTTCATCCAATCAATTAACTCTTTTTGAACTCTTGGGTTAAGATGGTCGATATCTGGGGCAGCACCATAGCTGGCCCCAGTGTCTAGATTGCCACTACCATCTGAATATTGGGTGTCATCCCTACAAATAGCCCATGGACCCCAATCTAAACGATCATCAGAAGTACCACCTTCAAAAATGCACCAGATTCCTCTACCATCTTTTTTATCAGCACATCTGTGATTGATGACTATGTCAGCAAGACACTTGATCCCTCTTCCATGGAAGGCACTGATTAAGCTCTTCAAATCAGCTTCATTTCCATACTTGGAGGAGTCAAGATCATATAATCTTCCCGGTAAATAACCTGAAATCAAACATGTAATGATTTATCAAAATAAACGCCATATATATGAGATACAGTCATGGAAATTGGAAAATGTAAAATGTTGGCAACTCATCAACTAAATGATTGTATCTCTATTAAGATATATTAGGTAGATGTGTGAAGGCAGCACAGACTCCCTAATACTTGCATAATTGATCGGCACTTAATATATATTTTGTGAATAAGAGGTAAATGAGAATCTTTACATTAGTTAGACATCTAGTAGTATATGATAGAACTCAACTAAATTGTAATTCATATTCTCAATTAAATGTAATTATTAATTAAATGTAACGATTTTTATCAAATTATTGTAGCAAATGACCATATTACCCTCATTTACTTTCCATGGTTTTCGTGGCGCTACTTTTCGTGTTGCATTTGATTAGGGTGGAAAAAGTACAAATAGACTCAATCAGAGAAGATGTCATTAGTTACAATTACTACTTCATCTGTTAGAGTTTGCCTCATTTAATTAGCAATTTTTTTTTATTTTTTTTTAATCGAATGAGCCACACTTTAAGCGGGAGAAAGGGAGTATTATAATCTTATTTCAAAGAGTCATGTGAATAACAATGTTTATGTACCTTGAGGTGAAACGGAGTGAGTAGGTGGAGGAAGCCAAACATGGGTAACTCCAGCTCTAGCCAAATCATCGATTGAGTTCTTCAGTGAATTGTATAATCCTCCTGCTTTATTGCATGATTCCCAATTGAAACCCTGTTCATCATATTATCCAATTAATATCACATTTTTTTAAAGTTCTTATTTTTAATTACAAATAATAATGTGGGAAAATTGTATGCAAAATGGTGATACGTACTAATTATTGTCTAGCTAACTGCTTAACATATATCATGTTTGAATACAATTCCATGACTATCTCAAAAATGGGTAATGGGTTCATCAATATAACTATTTGCATATATATTTTTATCATAATTGGAGCAAGTATTACACTTTTCGGATAAGATTTCTCACATTTAATTTTATTGAAAATTGAGGATATATTATTGAATATATCGAATATTGAAGGGACCCAAAACTGCTTAGATAAAAACTTCCAACGAGGAAAAAAAGTTATATGAAAAGAGGCCACAATATTCAAGTCATCCAAAAAAAGTGGACAATGCATTACATCGCATGCACAAGCACCATACGATCCATCCTTACAACGCAAAGGATATACACCAAGTATATATGTAATCAAGTAACCGCATAAATTCAAACAATTTTTCTAACACTTAAACCCCTAATATTTCTCGCATTACTTTTTTTTTTCTCAGTCTACCATGTAATTCAAAAAAAAGACTACTCACCTGAAACAATAAGGTAGGAGCAACAAAATCAAAGAGGAGGGAAAAGGAGAAACATAGGCAAGCAAGAGCATGAAGATTTAAGTTCTTCATTTTCCTTCCTATTTTGCAAACTCACAAATCAACTCAAGGTGTGGAATAGATGACAACAATGACAGGTATTTATAGGAATTATTTCATGGGAAACTATGATAAAATACTAATATAATATCTATTCAATCGAGGAATTGATTGGTTGGTTGGTTAATATTATCATGCATGTAGCCGCATATCAAACGGTTGCATTGCTTGTAGTTAAATCATAGAACAAGTTGGATGCACCATATCTTACTGTTTATATATCATACAACTAGTAATTTTTACATTAAAATAATACTTCCATATACGAAAGTGAAGGGAATACTTGTGCCGCGATCAAGGGATTATAAAAAAAAAATTTCTCTATAAAAATTAATCTGCACAAAATTTGTTGTTAGTGTTAGGGTTTGTATTAAGAAATATTGTTGGTTGAGAGGCTTGTTTTCGCTATCTATCTCTTCTTGCAGTTTTAGCACCTTAAAGATTATATTCATACAAGTAAGAAGGGTTAGAAGGACCAACAATATTTGCTGAGAACCTTATCCAATCCTCAAGTCAGTAAATAATATGAGATGAGTATGTACCTAGTATTTCGTAAGCCATCACTGTAAATAACTAATGAGATGGCGACTAATGTTGCCGACTAAATAAAATGAGTCGTCAAAACTGGCGACTAAATCACTACCTAAGCATGCAGGTCGCCAAAACAAGCAAATTCGCGACTCATATTGCTTGTCCCTACCTAGTCATCAGTTTGCAACCAAAGCCAAGTCCCAAACTGAGATAAAAAAGTAAAAGATTAGTGATTATATAAGCATGTACCAATTTTACCATAAGTCATTTAGATTTGACTCTTACTTTAGCTTACCCTATAACCTAAAAATTTGCTTTTGGAGATGTGAAATCAATTAAGACAGAAAATATATTATTAACATGGTAGACGGGAAATATTAAAATATCCAAAAGGGTGGGGCACAAATAAAAAGTAAAAGTCATGTCCCTCTTTGGTGTTCATATATTATTATTTAAATTTTAAGCCTAAATTACCTAAATAATATATATAACTAAATAAAATTTATCTAAATTTGAGATATAAGTTTCATAATAATGTATGATTTTAAAAATTATTCTTGTGCAATAAGTAACGTCTAAATATATTTTCCGTGATTCATATAATTAGATATACAATTTTGGTCTCTTATTTTTAATTAGAATTTAGTGCAATCAAACATTTTACACAAACAACATACGCAAGTAGCCTAGATACTTTGAACATAATGTAACCTGAAAATAATATTACGTAATTTGAACAATAGTGTCAGTTCATGTCCCATTTTTCATATTACTAAGAGAAAAATATTACTCTGTCCTATATAATTTAAAAGAGAAAATTATTACTTTTTTAAAAAAGGTAGATAATGGTAATAAATGAAGAGAGATATTGAATTATGTAGTTGAAATTAAAAGATAGTTAAAATGTATGGATGTGATTAAAAGGAAGTGGTGGACAATAATCTAAAAATAGAAATAATGCAAATTAAGTGAAATGAATCAAAATAAAAAATACTATAAATTAAATAAGACAGAGAGAGTATATCCACTTAGCTGCTTCATTTTCCAAATGGATTGCTGGATTCTCCTAGAACTTCTAACCCTATTCTTACGAAGTTATTGCTATAGTGTTGAAAACTTGGATAATAATATATGCTCTTTTCATTTTGATATGTTTTTCTTAAATAAAATATCTAATTTTAGTGTTAAATTTTGATTATGATTTTTCATTGATTTATAAGAAAAAATATATTTATGTAGGACCTTGTTAGATTCGACTTAATATATACTTTTCAAATATTGACATTTTAAAATTTTTAAACACTTACAATTAAAATTATTTGATTTAAAAATTTAGATTGAAATCTAAAAAAAAAGTGAATAGGAAGATTGGATAACGGCTAAGTGCTCACTCATGTATTATATATATCATCTCTCCACTTGGGTTTTAAGTTTTGACAGTAACGATGTATAGATAGGGTCATCCACCCTAGTGAATTTATGGTTTGAGACTTTGAATGATTGAGTTATTGATCAACTTGTCATATGAATACTGTCTAAATAAGTACTCATCATCTAATTTATGTGTAGTTTTATATTAAATTTTTAATATTATATATCAACTATGATTCATATTTAATGCGTGTTCTATGATTAAATGATAAAATACATTTAATTAATTTATGTAGTGTTGTAAATCAAAGTAATTAAAGTCCACTAATATTTTAAAATTGGGAGGAAATTTATTCATGGCTTGTTTTATCCAAAAACATCAACAACATTATACAAAGGCAGCTTTCGTGTCGATTATATCAAGCCATCACTTAATCTTATTTGCAATTGTTGGCGCCACACCCTTATGTAACAAACACTCATTTAATCCACCCTCCAAAGATCATTCGTTGTCGATCATTGTTTCTTTCAAATTTGAATTTTAATGTTTAGTTTCTAGTTTGTGTTTTATTTTATGTTTATTAGGGTCGGTCTATTTATGTTCTAGTGTTTTAATTAAAATAAAACAAAACAAAAAAAATAGGTAATGTATTTTAAGTATTTTAAAATCGTAAGCAAGTATGGAATTACAAGCCAGGAAGAAATCAAAAACGGAAATCAAGTCAAAGCACAGAAGTTATTTAAATCAAGAAGAAATCAAAGACGGATATCAAGTCAAAGCAAGGAAGTTAATTTCAGCAAAAGTCGAGCCAATCTAGGCATGTAGAAGGTCATCATCTTTGAAGTCCTTTTAGTCCAAATATCTAGGTAATTATTCTCATGTAAGCAATTAAAAAAATCAAAAAAATTAGAGTAGTTTTTTTCGGTTTTAAGGAGTTATTTTCAAAATAATTAGGGTGATTACTTTTCGGTTTTTATGCAAGTAATTAGTAGTTAATTTCTGAAATTTAGGTAGTTATTTGTCGGTTTTGTAAAAAGCAATAATGGGACGGGAGTTACGTGAGAAGTAACTCACAAATGGACGGTTACCAAGAGGTGATAACCGGCCACAATGTGGTAACTACCACACGTCACTCACCAGCCGGTTATGTGCACGGTTTTTGAGTCGGTTTTTAAGTTAGTTTCTTTCGTTTTGCTTTCTTTATAAATAGCTTAGCATGTAATGTAATTTTTCAAGAGTTGATTAATGATAAAGAAAACCCGAAACGCTTGTTTCAAATCCCCATTGTTTGTATGATTCTTGGATTAGAGTCGTATTTGCAAAAAATCTTATGCTTGGTGTATTTGGTGCGTGCACCTGTGCCATAAGAGCGTCATTACTTGCTACGTGGATTCATAGTGAGTTTCGATTTTAGCCAAAACTATCCTTCATTTGCACTTTCAAAACTCAAACAGAAAACACAAAACAATTCAGTCATTGCATTCGACATTCACCACCTTTCATTCGCTTCATCGTTCTTTCTTTCGATCCGTAATTAAAGCTTGTAAGAACCTTAAGGACTAGGCGATCTTACAACACGTAGCCATAGTGTTTTGCTATAAACCAACTATAATTTGTATGTAATAGAATTAATTTACTAAATTAATTATAATCAGGGCCTATGAGGTTACACATATAAATATGTATCGGATAAAGGTACACCTAGAGCATTGGATGCTCATTGGATCAATTAAATGTATAGAGTTTATGTTATGTAGTATTAATGCGTGTGTGTTAATTAGTAAATTAAAAACACAAATTAAGTCGACATAAGTATGAGATCTTAGCAGTCACCATAAGTTTGTCATGTGTTATGTAACGTGTAACTTCACTTTGAGAAGGTGGAGAGTTTTGATGAACTAATAATATAATGGCATGTATTTGTTGAGCAAAATTTATTTTTCAACATTCTAATTCTAATATTTTTGGTACACATATTCCACTGAAATTATAATGAAAAAAGGGTTTTTTTATTTCACACCAATATGCGAGGTGATCAATTCAATATTTGTACCAACACTAGATAATGACATTTGACATTCTATTATCTCTATTTTAGTATATTAAATATATTATATAATGTGAAATTCACTCATCAAAGATATGATATACCACTAGTATATTTGATAATTTAAATTATGATATACATTCTATCCTATTTAGATGTTAAGAAATAGAATCTTTCAATTTCAATTTACGCATATAATTTTATAAAATATTTTTATAGAGTATTTAATTCAATATTTATATACTTCATATCTATTATACAATATTTGGACGCGTCCTTCTTAATTTATGAGTATGGTTTAATATTTTCATCATTTTAAATATTTCTATATTTTTTATATAAATGAGATATACTAATTGAGTATGTAGCGAGATATAAATTATTTTTGTAGAATATTTAGCATATTTTTCTGTAAAATGGAAAAAGAAAAAATTAATTTAACCAAATTCTACCCAACGTGACAGATTCGTATAACTTTTATAAGGCATATTATCATTTAAACATATTTTTCCGTAGAAACGACCTTCAAAGTTTCAATTAGTAAATGGTGACATACTCGTCCAACGTATGTATTTTATGAGTTTCTCTTCTCTCCGGCCATTCAATTTTAATTCCCCTTTTTCAAAAAAATACAGCCTATTTTCAACGCAATTGATTTTTTGGGGCCGCCCCTATAACTAAGTTATTAAATTATGCAAAATTTATATTTATTATAAGTTAATGGAATACTACATCTTTATTTTATCATAAAAAAAAATTTATATATGTAAATTTGACTAGTTTTGCAATCCATTAGAATAATAAATACATGATGACATTCGAGTATTAAAACATAATAAAAAGATGAAATCCAAATTTTAGTCTTGTGGATCATAAATATAAATTTAGCAATATGAATAAAAAAAAGCAAGAAAAATTTAATTCTAAAGATAGTTGTATAATTTTAAAGGTTTAATCTTTAAATAATTTATCGTTCTTTATAACGATTTGACCTTTAAAATTAAAATTTTGTATGTTAAGTTAAAAAGGTTATAAAAAGGAATAATATGATAATTAAGTTAACTTTGAAGGTATATATCATTAGTTTAATTTATTCATTACATAATTTAATGCTTTGAGAGCATGAATATAACATGCACCAATTACATGATTGAATAATGGCAAGATACTTTTATTCATGATCATGGTTATTTTATATGAAAATAAACCATGCATGGTACTACAAATTATATCTCTTGAAAAATGTCATAACTAGGAAATTAAATACTAGCTAACATTAATTATGGTGGTTTAATTTTATTGATTGTGCATTATTCTAATAAGCACTACTATTAGCTAGGAAGCTAGCTAGTTAATTATGTAGGAATGGATGCATGATCTCTTGAAGTAGCTAGCTTTGCTTCTCCCAGACACAATAATCCTTTCCATAGGTTGACACCTTAAAATTGGAGGGAATTAGATTCCCAACATCATATCTTGGGCCAAGCTTAACTATGACCTTTCCTTGAATCATTGCTACATATACATCTGCATCTGATGCCATTATATTCACATTACTCGTTTCTGTTATTCCATTTCTTTGCCTTATTGTTGTTAGTTTTATGATTTCTTCTTTCAATCCCCATTCAACAAAATGATCATAGAACTGCAAAACAAGACATTTTTTTTTATTAATTTAATTAGTATCAATTATATAATTATACTCCAGGCCAATAAAGTAGGTTTAATTTCATGGTTATATATATAAAAAAAATAGATGTGTTATCGTATATAAATTAGGTGTTTATGGTTTATGAAGCAGGTGTTTAATTATGGCATTAAAGTAGGAGTTTCAGATATATAAAATAGGTGTTTATAATATGCAAAGCAAAATATGATACTCACTATGGATGGAATTCCAGGGTGTGTTAAGATATAAGCATATCCTAGCATTACTTTGTCAGAAGGAAAAGGCCATAATCTTTGAGTGGAGCCAGTATCATGATTATCAATGAAAGTCACTGCATTTCTTGGCATGATTCCAATCAAACCACTTGGCCTTCCATTTGAATCTTTCATTCTCCACCATTCTCCTTCAACAGCTGCTTGAAGAACACCTTTTGTTGTAAAATCAAAAGCAGAAATAACACCACCACCAGCATTTTGAACCCAAGCAGCCAATTCATTTCTAGGACCATCTTGATTATAATCAGGTTTACCATCTGGATCATAGTTTATTGAATCCCAAAGTTCTCCAACTGCAAAATCTGGGTTCGTTCTCTCCATGTAAATCTTAGTAATGCTTGGTGCGTATCCCTTTACAAAATCAAATCTCCACCCATCAAACCCGATTTCAGACTTAAGCCAATTCATCCAATCGATTAACTCTTTTTGCACTCTTGGGTTAAGATGGTCGATATCTGGAGCAGCACCATAGCTAGCCCCAGTATCTGGGTTGCCACTACCATCTGAGTATTGAGTGTCATCCCTACAAATAGCCCATGGACCCCAATCTAGACGATCATCAGAAGTACCACCTTCAAAAATGCACCAGATTCCTCTACCATCTTTTTTATCAGCACATCTGTGATTGATGACTATGTCGGCAAGACACTTGATCCCTCTTCCATGGAAGGCACTGATTAAACTCTTCAAATCAGCTTGATTTCCATACTTGGAGGAGTCAAGATCATATAATCTTCCCGGTAAATATCCTGTTGATCAAAAGTATTTTGAGCAATATAATAAGAATTAATTACATTCTTAATTAGGGCATGAATCGAGCAATAATAATAAGTACAATAATAGTAATACCTTGAGGGGAAACTGATTGAGTTGGAGGAGGAAGCCAAACATGTGTAATTCCAGCTCGTGCAATATCATCAATGGAGTTTTTCAGTGAGTTGTATAGTCCTCCAGCTTTGTTGCAAGATTCCCAATTGAAACCCTGATCATATAGAAAAATAGTAATAATTATTTTCCACTGCTTGTATAAGACCTCTAATCATGACACGATTCTATATATTATAATTAGTTTATTTCTGTAAGTGATCAATTTAACACAGTACATGGATCAGCATAATAGAAAATAATAAGTCATTACACATTTACTTAATTAATTTTTATATGTGTGGAAGTGTATCATACACATGATCAATTAAAAATAGCTACCTAGCCATTTTGTATTTCCAAAAAATAGAACTAGGAGTATGATTGTTATAACTAATTATGCATTAATGTTCATAATAATATAATTATATTATTAACCAATAAAAAGCTAGAAAACCTTTATATATTTGCAAGCAACATAAAAAGTGTATGCGTAGCTAGCTTTTCATAAAATAACACATATATTTAATGATGCTTGAAATGTAACCAAATTAATATTAAGAATTAAGATATAAGTTGCTTTGAATTTAGAAATATAATATATCCTATACTAAATTGACTTTTATCGTATAATAAATATAAAAGTGAAAAAAAATCCCTCTTTAAAGATTAAGTTGATAGTTTTTGGTATCAGTTAATTCATCAAAAATAATTTATATGAAATAAATAAATATAAATAGAAGAAAAAAAGAGGCTAGGTTACTCACTTGAAATAATAAGGTAGAATTAGCCAAGTTAAGAAGAAAGTACGAAATAAACAAGCAAACAAGAGTGACAAGGTTTATACTTCTCATGCTTATTCCCATTTTTAGAAGCTTCTAAAAGGAAGATGAAAACAAGCTGAGATATGGAAGAGAGGACAAGTATGACAAGTATTTATAGGAAGAAATGCATGGGAAACTTTCATAAAATAATAATAAAATAAAACAACGAGGGTTACTTGCAATATATCTTGATGAATAACCAACTTGAAAGGACCATGCTTTTTTAATTGGTTGAGGATAATTAATTATTATATTCATATTGTTGAAAAATATTTCCATATAGTCAAAATAAGATAGTTCATTATCTTTTTGATAAGAGCATCAACAAACAAATGCTCATCCATCTCGATCATTGTCTAGCGCCCATTTACAAAATGCATGGCACCAATAACACTTGAATATGTTAAAAGGTAAATCGGATATTGAAATTGATCTCTAAAGGCGCGAATAGTATTGGAAATACTTTACATGTGAGACAAGAGTCCCATATCGATAAAATAGTGGGTAGTTGACTTACATATATGTTGGGTAACCTAATTCCCCTATTATCATATGGTTTTGAGAAATAATGAACCTCACCAAGTGTGTATGTACAAGTCAACGCCTTTGACCCGTGGGTTTGTTGGTCCAAGCCCACGGGTTCCCCGTGTCCACACGAATAGGCCACGGTGAGATTATGTGACGAATTATCACGGTTCAATAAATAGAGAATTAGAGTGATTTCATAGATTTAGTTGAAATATGTTTAAAATATCTGAAAATTATTTTAAAGGCGTTTAATGTGCAGAATAATAATGTTGAAAACAAATATGGAGTAAAAACTTAGAGAAAACACGAGTATTTGTTGAAGAGGCCAGTTTAATCGTAAATTGCTTAGTTCCGCCAAGGGGTTCTCTTAACCTCTAAGATTCAAATCTTTTTCATCAATTATGAGGGCGTTAGATTAATACGAGAAGATTTCATTAATTACCTTTCACTATATTTTACTCACATTCCTTCCTTTGAAAACTAAACTAACAAGTGCAGCCTTTATTTTTAATGAAAGATCACTAACTTTCAAAAATAAAACAAAAACAATATATTCTAAAAGTAATTTTAGACTTGTATATGAGCAACAATGTTTGCGACCTATATTAAATCACATCTTTACCTCACACATTTTCATAAATTTGTCATTGGAAGTATACATAATAAGACTGCACAGGAGAAGAATTAACTACAAGTCTACAAACAAATGCGACCAAATGAGGTTCCATCGTAATATCAATTGGTTATTTTAGGAGGAGCAGCCCATCAAACTTATATATTGGTCAATCTCTCTTTAATTTTTCGATATTCTAACACGTTTATATGGCTATGTGCCTATACCGACCAATTACTAATTGGAAAAATTACCTAAAATAGTCCAACATTTTCATGATTTTCCTATAATAATACCACCTATTGATTAACCATGAATAATCCCAATTTTAGAGGGTATTTGCCTAGAATAATTGGGTAACACAATGATCTGCTATAGTAGGTAATATAATTCACCATAAAAGTAAACAAAAAATTAATTTAAAAATAGAGAAAATTTTTAAAAATTTACATAAAAAATTTTAAAAAAATCTTAATTTTTTTAAACATTTATTTGGACATTTTATTTTAATTTATTTTTTTAAAATAAAACTTGCAATAGCAATCATCCGGTTACCGGATTTATTCAAAGAAAATACTTTTTAAAATTGGGACTATTCATGGTTAATCAATAAGTGAAATTATTATAGAAAAATCAATAATTTCAACATAATGTTTCCTTACTAATATGATTAAGAGCTTTATTGATATTTTATCCATTTGTATGTGTGCACATTGATCACCATAGTCCACATATGTTTAAATCAAAAGGCAAGAAAATAGTGTTATACCTTTATACGTTATTCTTACAATAGAAAAATCAAGTTTTTGTCACTTTTAATACATATTGCAAGAAGTATATGTTAGCCATAGTAAATGAATTTTTTTTTTAAAAAAAAAATTATTTAACTTTCCTCTTCTCTTTGCATGTAGAAATTTTCTAATTTAAATCGAATCATGAAAATTTCATAAATTTCCTATTCAAATTTTAATTAGGCATGACTACATGTTCAATCATTCACAAAGTTTCAATAAGTTGCATGGCAATAAATGGAGGTGCGCACAATTCGATGATTTTTGATGAAATAAAAGCAGATACATGTCCCATTTTTCATATGGTGAGAAATTATATTTTCCTAGAGCTTATATAACCTTTATTCCTATGATGCAATTGCTACCAAATGGCTATAGATAGTAGTAATATAACGGTCTAACTGTCAACTGCTAAGAAGTATATAAATGGATATGTTACAACCTACAATGCAAGTTGTACCATCTAGAATATTGAGAGAATTATCTTATTTGATGTTTTTTACTATTTATTAATTACTATTATTTTATATTTTATTTTTAATTTAAATGTCAAAATATAGTCATGTGACATTAAATTTGATTCGTTTCAATGTAAATTTTATTAATATTATTTTTTATAATATTTAATTATATACAATTAGAAATATTTAGAAATTAATTAGTTCATTAAATGGATTATAAAATCAAATGTGACAATTAATGTGAATTGGAGGGAGTATAACCTTATATCAACCATGTGTTTTTTTTTATTTTATAGCAAGGAGAATCCCAAGAAAAAATTAATTTTTCATACGTGGTAGGAAATAAACCCTATCATAATTAGTATGGCTACATTAACAGAGACAAACAAAAATGGATAGGGGTGTTAAAAAAATCCGGTTTGCAAAACCCGATCCGGATTATTCGGTATCCCGTTAAATGTGTTAAAAAAAACTTTTAAATGCTTATTCTTGATATATCTTATATAATTAATATATTATAATCATTTTACCTTAAAAAAATTAAATGTGTTAAAATTCAAAGTAATGTGTTAAATTATATTCTATTAATGTGGTATTGGCAATTAGATTGTAAATTTACTAAAATTATCCTTGATAATTAGAATTTAATTAGGATCACCAAAGTAATAACTAATTAGTAAAGATATTGTGTTACGTAGTTTTATCTTATTAACAATATAAAAACCCTTACAATGCACGAATTTATTATTATAGAATATATAAAAATATTACTTCATCGAATTAATATGTAAGTATATATTATCGTGATTAAATTTATTGAAACAAGAATGTTTGAAACATATATGGATGTGAGAATTAAACCTTAGTCTTAATGGATAGAGTATCTTCATGTAGAGCAGATGGTTTGGGGTTCGTCCCTTATCGGACGCAGGTATTAACTGGAGGATTTTTTGACTGTGTGCATCCCTCTTTACTCCCTCCTTGAGGATGCCGAGTATGGTATATAATGTCCGTCTCTTTTAGGAAAAAGAAAACCCCCACCTAAACCATACCTTATGTGGGATGTCGAGATGGTCCTTTACCTTTTACCTTTCTAAAACTTGTAAATTTAGAGATAGTAACAACTCATCCAACATGTAATGTCAATTGACTGATTCACATTGTATCCGCCTTTGATTATCAGACAAACTCATCATCGTTTAAATTAGAATCTTTTAAGTCTGCCCCTTAAAGTGTTCGGCCATTTGATCAATTGATGATCAAGTTTGGTATTTGATATTTAAAATCAGACTGTTATTATTGATCCAATTGGACAACATACATATCTAAGCCTTAATTGGTTACAAAAATGATAAATAGCAAAATTAAATAGCATGGGATGGACATACAACTTGCTTTTTTTATCACTTTCACTAATTAAACCAATCCTCGATTCACTCATTCAATTACTATTATTTTAATGTTTCTTTCCCACGAATTTGTTATTATAAATAGTAAATACTTTCTTATGGTTGTCCACAAATTCAATACCTTGTGTTTATGAGCTTCTAAACTAAGAGTGAATATGAAGAGCTTAACTCATCTCGTCACTCTTAGTTGCCTCTATGTTATCACATTCTCTTTTCTCTTTAACCTTGTGTCTCCCACTTTATTGTTTCAGGTTAGTACTATTTTAGTTTTTTCTATTTGATTTTGTTGATTACATTTTAAGATATTTTATATAAATTTAAACATAATTTATCATAAACATACAAATATTAAAATATTTTTATGTGGGGTTGTCTTGGTAGATTTGACTTGATGTATGAAATTTTAATATACAAAAGCAAATATACTATAAGCATCAAAATAAAATGGGGAGAGTAACATTTTATAACTAATAAAGTAAATTTTAATAAAACAAGTATTACTTTTTAAAATACATTACTTGTCTATTCTTTTAAATTTATTATCTCTCACTATTAAGTGTTCTCTTTATTTGTTCCTGTTGCCTCTCATTCTCCCTTTGTACTTTAAGAGCACTAAACCGCTCTTTTCACTCACGATGCATATCCTAACAACTTTTCTTTATTTTATATATATATATATATATATATATATATATATATATATATATATATATATATATATATATATATATATATATATATATATATAGATGTAGCATCAAATAAAAAAGATTTTAAAATGAGAATGGTGAGAAGGATTTTTATTTGATTTTATTTGGTTACTATATATACAAAAAAGTATACTATGTTATAAACCAAGAACATTTTTAAAATTATTTCATAATTACCTTTCTGTGTAACATAGTTACTTTTATAATTATGAGTTTTTTATTTTAATGAAATCAAAGATGTAGAGTGTCCTTCTTACTCTTCTGATTTTCAACCCCTCCTCAATGGATCCCTCCCCTATATATATATATATATATATATGACAAATCAATCAACTTTTTTATCTATGTAATTTAACTATATCTAATATTTATCGTTCTCAATTGATCAGGGTTTCAATTGGGAATCTTGCAACAAAGCTGGAGGGCTATACAACTCACTGAAAAACTCCATTGATGATATTGCTCGAGCTGGAATTACACATGTTTGGCTTCCTCCTCCAACTCAATCAGTTTCCCCTCAAGGTATTACTATTATTGTACTTATTATTATTGCTCGATTCATGCCCTAATTAAGAATGTAATTAATTCTTATTATATTGCTCAAAATACTTTTGATCAACAGGATATTTACCGGGAAGATTATATGATCTTGACTCCTCCAAGTATGGAAATCAAGCTGATTTGAAGAGTTTAATCAGTGCCTTCCATGGAAGAGGGATCAAGTGTCTTGCCGACATAGTCATCAATCACAGATGTGCTGATAAAAAAGATGGTAGAGGAATCTGGTGCATTTTTGAAGGTGGTACTTCTGATGATCGTCTAGATTGGGGTCCATGGGCTATTTGTAGGGATGACACTCAATACTCAGATGGTAGTGGCAACCCAGATACTGGGGCTAGCTATGGTGCTGCTCCAGATATCGACCATCTTAACCCAAGAGTGCAAAAAGAGTTAATCGATTGGATGAATTGGCTTAAGTCTGAAATCGGGTTTGATGGGTGGAGATTTGATTTTGTAAAGGGATACGCACCAAGCATTACTAAGATTTACATGGAGAGAACGAACCCAGATTTTGCAGTTGGAGAACTTTGGGATTCAATAAACTATGATCCAGATGGTAAACCTGATTATAATCAAGATGGTCCTAGAAATGAATTGGCTGCTTGGGTTCAAAATGCTGGTGGTGGTGTTATTTCTGCTTTTGATTTTACAACAAAAGGTGTTCTTCAAGCAGCTGTTGAAGGAGAATGGTGGAGAATGAAAGATTCAAATGGAAGGCCAAGTGGTTTGATTGGAATCATGCCAAGAAATGCAGTGACTTTCATTGATAATCATGATACTGGCTCCACTCAAAGATTATGGCCTTTTCCTTCTGACAAAGTAATGCTAGGATATGCTTATATCTTAACACACCCTGGAATTCCATCCATAGTGAGTATCATATTTTGCTTTGCATATTATAAACACCTATTTTATATATCTGAAACTCCTACTTTAATGCCATAATTAAACACCTGCTTCATAAACCATAAACACCTAATTTATATACGATAACACATCTATTTTTTTTATATATATAACCATGAAATTAAACCTACTTTATTGGCCTGGAGTATAATTATATAATTGATACTAATTAAATTAATAAAAAAAAATGTCTTGTTTTGCAGTTCTATGATCATTTTGTTGAATGGGGATTGAAAGAAGAAATCATAAAACTAACAACAATAAGGCAAAGAAATGGAATAACAGAAACGAGTAATGTGAATATAATGGCATCAGATGCAGATGTATATGTAGCAATGATTCAAGGAAAGGTCATAGTTAAGCTTGGCCCAAGATATGATGTTGGGAATCTAATTCCCTCCAATTTTAAGGTGTCAACCTATGGAAAGGATTATTGTGTCTGGGAGAAGCAAAGCTAGCTACTTCAAGAGATCATGCATCCATTCCTACATAATTAACTAGCTAGCTTCCTAGCTAATAGTAGTGCTTATTAGAATAATGCACAATCAATAAAATTAAACCACCATAATTAATGTTAGCTAGTATTTAATTTCCTAGTTATGACATTTTTCAAGAGATATAATTTGTAGTACCATGCATGGTTTATTTTCATATAAAATAACCATGATCATGAATAAAAGTATCTTGCCATTATTCAATCATGTAATTGGTGCATGTTATATTCATGCTCTCAAAGCATTAAATTATGTAATGAATAAATTAAACTAATGATATATACCTTCAAAGTTAACTTAATTATCATATTATTCCTTTTTATAACCTTTTTAACTTAACATACAAAATTTTAATTTTAAAGGTCAAATCGTTATAAAGAACGATAAATTATTTAAAGATTAAACCTTTAAAATTATACAACTATCTTTAGAATTAAATTTTTCTTGCTTTTTTTTATTCATATTGCTAAATTTATATTTATGATCCACAAGACTAAAATTTGGATTTCATCTTTTTATTATGTTTTAATACTCGAATGTCATCATGTATTTATTATTCTAATGGATTGCAAAACTAGTCAAATTTACATATATAAATTTTTTTTTATGATAAAATAAAGATGTAGTATTCCATTAACTTATAATAAATATAAATTTTGCATAATTTAATAACTTAGTTATAGGGGCGGCCCCAAAAAATCAATTGCGTTGAAAATAGGCTGTATTTTTTTGAAAAAGGGGAATTAAAATTGAATGGCCGGAGAGAAGAGAAACTCATAAAATACATACGTTGGACGAGTATGTCACCATTTACTAATTGAAACTTTGAAGGTCGTTTCTACGGAAAAATATGTTTAAATGATAATATGCCTTATAAAAGTTATACGAATCTGTCACGTTGGGTAGAATTTGGTTAAATTAATTTTTTCTTTTTCCATTTTACAGAAAAATATGCTAAATATTCTACAAAAATAATTTATATCTCGCTACATACTCAATTAGTATATCTCATTTATATAAAAAATATAGAAATATTTAAAATGATGAAAATATTAAACCATACTCATAAATTAAGAAGGACGCGTCCAAATATTGTATAATAGATATGAAGTATATAAATATTGAATTAAATACTCTATAAAAATATTTTATAAAATTATATGCGTAAATTGAAATTGAAAGATTCTATTTCTTAACATCTAAATAGGATAGAATGTATATCATAATTTAAATTATCAAATATACTAGTGGTATATCATATCTTTGATGAGTGAATTTCACATTATATAATATATTTAATATACTAAAATAGAGATAATAGAATGTCAAATGTCATTATCTAGTGTTGGTACAAATATTGAATTGATCACCTCGCATATTGGTGTGAAATAAAAAAACCCTTTTTTCATTATAATTTCAGTGGAATATGTGTACCAAAAATATTAGAATTAGAATGTTGAAAAATAAATTTTGCTCAACAAATACATGCCATTATATTATTAGTTCATCAAAACTCTCCACCTTCTCAAAGTGAAGTTACACGTTACATAACACATGACAAACTTATGGTGACTGCTAAGATCTCATACTTATGTCGACTTAATTTGTGTTTTTAATTTACTAATTAACACACACGCATTAATACTACATAACATAAACTCTATACATTTAATTGATCCAATGAGCATCCAATGCTCTAGGTGTACCTTTATCCGATACATATTTATATGTGTAACCTCATAGGCCCTGATTATAATTAATTTAGTAAATTAATTCTATTACATACAAATTATAGTTGGTTTATAGCAAAACACTATGGCTACGTGTTGTAAGATCGCCTAGTCCTTAAGGTTCTTACAAGCTTTAATTACGGATCGAAAGAAAGAACGATGAAGCGAATGAAAGGTGGTGAATGTCGAATGCAATGACTGAATTGTTTTGTGTTTTCTGTTTGAGTTTTGAAAGTGCAAATGAAGGATAGTTTTGGCTAAAATCGAAACTCACTATGAATCCACGTAGCAAGTAATGACGCTCTTATGGCACAGGTGCACGCACCAAATACACCAAGCATAAGATTTTTTGCAAATACGACTCTAATCCAAGAATCATACAAACAATGGGGATTTGGAACAAGCGTTTCGGGTTTTCTTTATCATTAATCAACTCTTGAAAAATTACATTACATGCTAAGCTATTTATAAAGAAAGCAAAACGAAAGAAACTAACTTAAAAACCGACTCAAAAACCGTGCACATAACCGGCTGGTGAGTGACGTGTGGTAGTTACCACATTGTGGCCGGTTATCACCTCTTGGTAACCGTCCATTTGTGAGTTACTTCTCACGTAACTCCCGTCCCATTATTGCTTTTTACAAAACCGACAAATAACTACCTAAATTTCAGAAATTAACTACTAATTACTTGCATAAAAACCGAAAAGTAATCACCCTAATTATTTTGAAAATAACTCCTTAAAACCGAAAAAAACTACTCTAATTTTTTTGATTTTTTTAATTGCTTACATGAGAATAATTACCTAGATATTTGGACTAAAAGGACTTCAAAGATGATGACCTTCTACATGCCTAGATTGGCTCGACTTTTGCTGAAATTAACTTCCTTGCTTTGACTTGATATCCGTCTTTGATTTCTTCTTGATTTAAATAACTTCTGTGCTTTGACTTGATTTCCGTTTTTGATTTCTTCCTGGCTTGTAATTCCATACTTGCTTACGATTTTAAAATACTTAAAATACATTACCTATTTTTTTTGTTTTGTTTTATTTTAATTAAAACACTAGAACATAAATAGACCGACCCTAATAAACATAAAATAAAACACAAACTAGAAACTAAACATTAAAATTCAAATTTGAAAGAAACAATGATCGACAACGAATGATCTTTGGAGGGTGGATTAAATGAGTGTTTGTTACATAAGGGTGTGGCGCCAACAATTGCAAATAAGATTAAGTGATGGCTTGATATAATCGACACGAAAGCTGCCTTTGTATAATGTTGTTGATGTTTTTGGATAAAACAAGCCATGAATAAATTTCCTCCCAATTTTAAAATATTAGTGGACTTTAATTACTTTGATTTACAACACTACATAAATTAATTAAATGTATTTTATCATTTAATCATAGAACACGCATTAAATATGAATCATAGTTGATATATAATATTAAAAATTTAATATAAAACTACACATAAATTAGATGATGAGTACTTATTTAGACAGTATTCATATGACAAGTTGATCAATAACTCAATCATTCAAAGTCTCAAACCATAAATTCACTAGGGTGGATGACCCTATCTATACATCGTTACTGTCAAAACTTAAAACCCAAGTGGAGAGATGATATATATAATACATGAGTGAGCACTTAGCCGTTATCCAATCTTCCTATTCACTTTTTTTTTAGATTTCAATCTAAATTTTTAAATCAAATAATTTTAATTGTAAGTGTTTAAAAATTTTAAAATGTCAATATTTGAAAAGTATATATTAAGTCGAATCTAACAAGGTCCTACATAAATATATTTTTTCTTATAAATCAATGAAAAATCATAATCAAAATTTAACACTAAAATTAGATATTTTATTTAAGAAAAACATATCAAAATGAAAAGAGCATATATTATTATCCAAGTTTTCAACACTATAGCAATAACTTCGTAAGAATAGGGTTAGAAGTTCTAGGAGAATCCAGCAATCCATTTGGAAAATGAAGCAGCTAAGTGGATATACTCTCTCTGTCTTATTTAATTTATAGTATTTTTTATTTTGATTCATTTCACTTAATTTGCATTATTTCTATTTTTAGATTATTGTCCACCACTTCCTTTTAATCACATCCATACATTTTAACTATCTTTTAATTTCAACTACATAATTCAATATCTCTCTTCATTTATTACCATTATCTACCTTTTTTAAAAAAGTAATAATTTTCTCTTTTAAATTATATAGGACAGAGTAATATTTTTCTCTTAGTAATATGAAAAATGGGACATGAACTGACACTATTGTTCAAATTACGTAATATTATTTTCAGGTTACATTATGTTCAAAGTATCTAGGCTACTTGCGTATGTTGTTTGTGTAAAATGTTTGATTGCACTAAATTCTAATTAAAAATAAGAGACCAAAATTGTATATCTAATTATATGAATCACGGAAAATATATTTAGACGTTACTTATTGCACAAGAATAATTTTTAAAATCATACATTATTATGAAACTTATATCTCAAATTTAGATAAATTTTATTTAGTTATATATATTATTTAGGTAATTTAGGCTTAAAATTTAAATAATAATATATGAACACCAAAGAGGGACATGACTTTTACTTTTTATTTGTGCCCCACCCTTTTGGATATTTTAATATTTCCCGTCTACCATGTTAATAATATATTTTCTGTCTTAATTGATTTCACATCTCCAAAAGCAAATTTTTAGGTTATAGGGTAAGCTAAAGTAAGAGTCAAATCTAAATGACTTATGGTAAAATTGGTACATGCTTATATAATCACTAATCTTTTACTTTTTTATCTCAGTTTGGGACTTGGCTTTGGTTGCAAACTGATGACTAGGTAGGGACAAGCAATATGAGTCGCGAATTTGCTTGTTTTGGCGACCTGCATGCTTAGGTAGTGATTTAGTCGCCAGTTTTGACGACTCATTTTATTTAGTCGGCAACATTAGTCGCCATCTCATTAGTTATTTACAGTGATGGCTTACGAAATACTAGGTACATACTCATCTCATATTATTTACTGACTTGAGGATTGGATAAGGTTCTCAGCAAATATTGTTGGTCCTTCTAACCCTTCTTACTTGTATGAATATAATCTTTAAGGTGCTAAAACTGCAAGAAGAGATAGATAGCGAAAACAAGCCTCTCAACCAACAATATTTCTTAATACAAACCCTAACACTAACAACAAATTTTGTGCAGATTAATTTTTATAGAGAAATTTTTTTTTTATAATCCCTTGATCGCGGCACAAGTATTCCCTTCACTTTCGTATATGGAAGTATTATTTTAATGTAAAAATTACTAGTTGTATGATATATAAACAGTAAGATATGGTGCATCCAACTTGTTCTATGATTTAACTACAAGCAATGCAACCGTTTGATATGCGGCTACATGCATGATAATATTAACCAACCAACCAATCAATTCCTCGATTGAATAGATATTATATTAGTATTTTATCATAGTTTCCCATGAAATAATTCCTATAAATACCTGTCATTGTTGTCATCTATTCCACACCTTGAGTTGATTTGTGAGTTTGCAAAATAGGAAGGAAAATGAAGAACTTAAATCTTCATGCTCTTGCTTGCCTATGTTTCTCCTTTTCCCTCCTCTTTGATTTTGTTGCTCCTACCTTATTGTTTCAGGTGAGTAGTCTTTTTTTTGAATTACATGGTAGACTGAGAAAAAAAAAAGTAATGCGAGAAATATTAGGGGTTTAAGTGTTAGAAAAATTGTTTGAATTTATGCGGTTACTTGATTACATATATACTTGGTGTATATCCTTTGCGTTGTAAGGATGGATCGTATGGTGCTTGTGCATGCGATGTAATGCATTGTCCACTTTTTTTGGATGACTTGAATATTGTGGCCTCTTTTCATATAACTTTTTTTCCTCGTTGGAAGTTTTTATCTAAGCAGTTTTGGGTCCCTTCAATATTCGATATATTCAATAATATATCCTCAATTTTCAATAAAATTAAATGTGAGAAATCTTATCCGAAAAGTGTAATACTTGCTCCAATTATGATAAAAATATATATGCAAATAGTTATATTGATGAACCCATTACCCATTTTTGAGATAGTCATGGAATTGTATTCAAACATGATATATGTTAAGCAGTTAGCTAGACAATAATTAGTACGTATCACCATTTTGCATACAATTTTCCCACATTATTATTTGTAATTAAAAATAAGAACTTTAAAAAAATGTGATATTAATTGGATAATATGATGAACAGGGTTTCAATTGGGAATCATGCAATAAAGCAGGAGGATTATACAATTCACTGAAGAACTCAATCGATGATTTGGCTAGAGCTGGAGTTACCCATGTTTGGCTTCCTCCACCTACTCACTCCGTTTCACCTCAAGGTACATAAACATTGTTATTCACATGACTCTTTGAAATAAGATTATAATACTCCCTTTCTCCCGCTTAAAGTGTGGCTCATTCGATTAAAAAAAAATAAAAAAAAATTGCTAATTAAATGAGGCAAACTCTAACAGATGAAGTAGTAATTGTAACTAATGACATCTTCTCTGATTGAGTCTATTTGTACTTTTTCCACCCTAATCAAATGCAACACGAAAAGTAGCGCCACGAAAACCATGGAAAGTAAATGAGGGTAATATGGTCATTTGCTACAATAATTTGATAAAAATCGTTACATTTAATTAATAATTACATTTAATTGAGAATATGAATTACAATTTAGTTGAGTTCTATCATATACTACTAGATGTCTAACTAATGTAAAGATTCTCATTTACCTCTTATTCACAAAATATATATTAAGTGCCGATCAATTATGCAAGTATTAGGGAGTCTGTGCTGCCTTCACACATCTACCTAATATATCTTAATAGAGATACAATCATTTAGTTGATGAGTTGCCAACATTTTACATTTTCCAATTTCCATGACTGTATCTCATATATATGGCGTTTATTTTGATAAATCATTACATGTTTGATTTCAGGTTATTTACCGGGAAGATTATATGATCTTGACTCCTCCAAGTATGGAAATGAAGCTGATTTGAAGAGCTTAATCAGTGCCTTCCATGGAAGAGGGATCAAGTGTCTTGCTGACATAGTCATCAATCACAGATGTGCTGATAAAAAAGATGGTAGAGGAATCTGGTGCATTTTTGAAGGTGGTACTTCTGATGATCGTTTAGATTGGGGTCCATGGGCTATTTGTAGGGATGACACCCAATATTCAGATGGTAGTGGCAATCTAGACACTGGGGCCAGCTATGGTGCTGCCCCAGATATCGACCATCTTAACCCAAGAGTTCAAAAAGAGTTAATTGATTGGATGAACTGGCTTAAGTCCGAAATCGGGTTCGATGGGTGGAGATTTGATTTTGTGAAGGGATACGCACCAAGCATTACTAAGATTTATATGGAGAAAACTAGGCCTGATTTTGCAGTTGGAGAACTTTGGGATTCAATTACTTATGACCCAGATGGTAAACCTGATTATAATCAAGATGGGCCTAGAAATGAATTAGCTGGATGGATTCAAAATGCAGGGGGTGGTGTTGTTTCTGCATTTGATTTCACAACAAAAGGTGTTCTTCAAGCAGCTGTTGAAGGAGAATGGTGGAGAATGAAAGATGCCAATGGAAGACCAAGTGGTTTGATTGGGATTATGCCTAAAAATGCAGTGACTTTTATTGATAATCATGACACTGGCTCTACACAAAAATTATGGCCTTTTCCATCTGATAAGGTCATGCTTGGATATGCTTATATCTTAACACATCCTGGAATTCCATCTATAGTAAGTTCTTTTTTCTCTCTCTATATATATATTTTTTTAAATATTTTCTTTCGAATTTTTGGATCAAAATTTTTACAAAATTAATGTTCAAATGATTTTTTTGCTAGCGTTTTTGTTTGCTTTGGTCTAACGGCCAATGCATGCGCTTAGTAAATGGATTTTTAGACAATAAAAAATTTAAATTTTAACCAAAATTAAAAAGTTGCTTTTTTAGTGGCTTTTAACTTTCAACTTTCTGGCTTAATTTTTTATCTATAAATACTTAACGTACAATCAAGGACACACAAACTTTGTGCTAAAATCACTTTAATAAATAATAGTTACCATGTATATAACTGGTCAAATAAATCAACTGAACCAGTCAATAACCAATGACGGACCGCTGATTGCCAAACACCCAACAAAATTAAAGCAATGCAGTCCACTTTTATGTTATCTAATTGTTGGGTATATATAATGATGTACAGTTCTATGATCATTTCATTGAATGGGGATTGAAGGAAGAGATAATAAAGCTGACATCAATAAGGCAAAGAAATGGAATAACAGAAACAAGTAACGTGAATATAATGGCTTCAGAATCAGATTTATATGCAGCAATGATTGATGGAAAGATAATTCTTAAGCTTGGCCCAAAAATGGATCTTGGAAATCTGATTCCTTCAAACTTTAAGGTATCAATCTATGGTAAAGATTATTGTATTTGGGAAAAACAAGCCTAACACATGTAGGGAAAAGATTTACCTCAACAACACATTCATATATATGCAGTTTTTAACTATGCAATATTCATCAAGATTATAACATGATTTTCTTATAAAATCATGATTAGTTATAGTCTTATATCTCTCATTGTTTGTTCTTTTTTGAAGCTTTTGCTTCCCTATTATTGTATACGTCATGCTACTTTATTAATAACATTGGACTAATTAATGTAATATCTAAAATGCATTTTATATATATATATATATTATTATGATTATTATACCATATTCTTACAACTTGCTTCAGCATCAGAACATATCAAATCAATACTAATTAGTTCGTTTGGTTCTTGATACAAACTAAATAATTTAGTGTAATTTTTAACGAAATATAGACAATGTTATTTCCATGGTAATGTTAAAAAGTCGCAATTACTCATTACTATATATCACATCTTCAAAGGGTACGCATTGGAATGAATTTTATGAATTAAATGAGATGATTGAAGTTGAACAAACATAACTATTAAACTTATCACGAGATTTTCTAACCAAAATTTCACTTATGTTCATTATTATTCCTACCATTTATTACAGATTAAATTTTCATTATCGTTTCTAATATTTATTACGGACTACATTGATAGTTTTTGTGACCAAATAGGATATTTGGGAGTACTTGTAATTTGGATTTGTGAGATTAATTGAATCCTCATCAAGTTTATAAGAATTATTGTGCATTTGGGTATCAGGTAGGGTTTTTAGAGAGCGTAGGTGGCCCATATCTGTATACCAAAATTAGACCTTAGCATTATTATGCATGTATGACATTTGACAAGTACGTCCTTATCAGAATTGAATACAACCATTATGGAGAATCCAACGCTTTCCTTATTAAGGGTTGTGTTGAGGTTGGAATTTGTAAACTCTACCATTTATATGACAAATGCAAGAATAATCAACAGAAAATAATAAATATCTCTCACGGATTAAATTAATATAATTTACTATTAGCTATGTTCACAGACTGAAAATTTATTAATATATGTGGAGACTATTATATAGAATATAAATCAATAGGTTAAAAGAGGTTTATATAAAACCCTTAGAAATTCTAATTAAAATAAAAATCTAGAAAACCTAATATAAACCTAATTAGGATTTGACTTATAATATCACAACCCATAACCCATTAGACTATTTGCGCTGAGAAACGTATTTGTTGCTTTGGTTTTACTTTGCATCAGATTCTAATGTGGAATTTTTTTGTTGCCAATTTGTTGAGGTCAAGTTAAGGGAGCGATGAAACACCCTATGTAAAGGTTCGCATGTGCTTGAAATTAGGGTTCTTGGACTTGACATGAATAAAGAATTTTATATAATAGTTGGTCATGAATACCATTTTGAGGTGAACTGTTTATTTTTAGTCGGGTTATTTTTAAATTGTGATATTTTTTAGATCACATTATTTTGGTTTGACTAAGTTTTGGTCCATACAATGAATCAAGAGTTTTAAAATTCTTTTTATAAATCATTAAGATTTTACTAAAAGTATATTTTTATTATATAAAATTATATTTGGTGCAACAGACCATGTATATTAATTAATTTCTAAATAAACTTTTATTTGAAAAACTATTATCCTATAAAATATTGATGTTCATTATGGTTATAGGGTTCATTTCGAATTATGCGTTTCAGGTCGATTCAAAATTAGGTTCTGTGTTATAAGGTTGAGTAAATGTTGAGTCAAATTAGATTCAATTATAAGAACGAATAAATATCAGATTATCGAATCTGTTTTGAAAACATGTAAAAATACATTTTCCGACCCTTAAATCTAAAATTGATGAATTGAATAGATAAATTCATCACCTTCATACAATGTGATCCAAAGTTAACCTAAACAATCTATACCGTACCAACTCCCAAATGGTCCATTTCACTTTCACGTATCTTGGACCATCATTTTTTATTTTTAGTGTTAGAATATGTAATATATTCTGGAATCTCAACCATTAGCTTCTTAAGTTTTTGATTTAGTTGATTTCTTAATATGGTTTTAGAGCCAACGTGACTAAAGGTCAGGGGTTCGAATCACAACCACCCCTCATTTAAAGTGGAATATTTAGCATTTATGCGCATCCACACTTCTAGGCTAACGGGTTCTCATGTAAAGAAGCGTGTAAAAGTATATAACATATTTTGGGCCTCAACCATTAACTTAATCGTTTTGTTGAATTAATTGCTCCCACTAAAACTCAAAATCATGTTTGAAAAGTGGTAATTGCTCCCTCTAAAACAAGAATCAATTCTCTAAAACAAAATTAAAATTGAAGTAAGAGAGTAGCTAACAGCTAATTCGATCCTATCCAAATCCAATTTAGAAGAAAATGTAGAAAGGACAGCTGTTGTAACCAACTTAGCATAGAGTTCCGTTAGCAGTTTGCAGTAGTTAATGTGATCCATATCCAAATTCAACGATAATAATAACTTCATCATAACATTATCAATTAACAACAGCACTGCAACAGCCTATATATATTGCAATAGGTTTTAGAAAATCTAGGAGGAATCAAGCAATCCCTTCGCATAACAAATTATTTTTTAATGAAATAACACGTACATTTATTAATCGATCGCCATGCCAAGTCTGGTAAGTCTGCTGCTGTAAATTGCCGAGTCATTATATTTATTTCAAGGATATATTTCAAAGATGACACTCATTTAATTAAAAGCTTAATTTGATAGTTGACTCCCGACTAATGTTATACATACTCTAATATGTAAGGGCAATTCTTTTTATTTTTAGCTTTGACTTCTTTATTAAATACTCTTGATATATAGTTTAAAAAAACAAAAATATAACAAAAAATACTATAGCTCAACTCTATACTTTAAATGGAGAATGGTTGAGATAAGAACTTGTGATGTCTTGTTATGTTGACTTCTGAGGATTGAAGACTTAAAATATGTAACATATAATCTAGAATGTTGATATAAGATGGGCGGACCATAACCTATGAATTCGAGCCTCAAAGTCGTTCTTGAGGGTAGTTTTGAGGTGCAACTGTCTAGGACCCAACTTCTAAATTGGCCAAATTAAGCTAATCCTTATAATTAGTAATTAGTATTTGCATAAGTAGCTTTTAACATAGATCGAACTTGCAGCATAAGGTTTCTCGGTTAAGCGCATAATTACTGAACTACCCGAAACTTTACTTATATAATGGCGTCTTTTAATTGGCCTTTTTAAATTTTGGCCTAAGATCCAAAAATGAAATCTTGAATGCGAATTACAAGGTAATTCCCAGAACTTAGCTAGCGGTCAATAGGTGGGCCAAACATGGCTAATGTTTATCTAAATAAGATTGGTTCACTGATTTCATCTTCAATGACGCAAGATAGAAGCTTGAATAATACATAATATTGATCAGAGGTTTGATGAGGATGTGGAACGAAGAACATAAATTTGATGATGATCTGGATATTTTTAGGATTATCCATTTACAAATATAGTTTTGTTCGATTATATATAGTTAGCCTTGGGAATATAAAATAGGTTACATGAGATCAGTTTTTTCCATGGATGGTGATAAGCTAATTGTGATAAGGTGATTGTATTTTCAAAATTATTAAACATGAATTTTGATAAGGGTAATTGTGTGGTTTAAATTAATAATAAGCTAACATATACTTGCTAACATTGATGAAAATTTAAAATAATAGTATAGAAACTCTTGAAATGCACGAATTTAATTGTAAGAAATATACAAAAATATAACTTTAAAGAATAATGCAAGTATATATTATTGTAATTAAATTTATTGAATACATGATGTTTTTAAAGCAAAAATTAAATACTAATTTTTTTAATTATTTATCGAATACATCACATTTTCATTTAATTAAATATATCAAATTCTAGGTTAGGTATATCGAATTGCTATAATAAATTATATAAATACTTTATTAAATTTAGCTCGAATATTTTTTAAAAAATCAAGTTCTAAATCAGGTAAATATTGTCATATAATCAATTATAATTTTATAAAATAATTTCATTTATCAAGGCTCTCTAAAAATAAAATTTATCATTTTTCAAAATTTTTATTAGTATGCATGATGCATACATGATATACATCACATTAAATTGTATATATTTCGAATTAGATGTTCTCAATCTCTTATTAAAAAGAAAAAATATTAATAAAAGTAACTTTTCTTGTATAGGCTATTCTAGATACTATTAAGCATGGCTACCGATAATAGAGATAAAGCGGGCTATCACTCAAGGTTTTTAATTTTTTAGGGCCCAAAAATTTTTTATTCATTTATAAGGTTGATATTAACTTGAATTAGATTAAGATATAATTAATATCTTTTGCTATGTAATGTGAGTTATTAAGGTTTTCTTATAAAAAAAATTAAAATACTAAATATACAAAATAAAAGAAGTATTATATAAGTTATTACGCCTTATGTTTTTGGGATTCTTTTTAATTTTCATTTTGAAAAACAAGATAGTCCTGCTATAAAGTGTCTAATCGCATAAGATTACTTGATAATGTTAACAGTTCGTCTTGTATGAGACTATCTCCTCATAAGATGGGTATATACAAATTAAAATCGTTTTTTTAAATAGCTTTGGTCAATCTAATTAAAATCGTTTCACGGCAAGACGGCCTCAAAAGAGAATTAGTATAATGTTAATGGATCAATTATACGTTGTGAAAGTTGTTAGCAAGCGGTTACAAAACTGATAAGGCAGAGAAAGAAGAAGCGCAGTTGGGAATTAGTTTCGCTGAGACAACGCGCACAGTTGCATCGTCACGCACGCATGTGGTTTGTGCATAAATCTATAAGCATCAGCTGTGTCTTTCATCATTTTTGACTAATATTATATCCTACTCATTCCCATTATCTAAAATGTGATTGTAAACTTTTTCTCGTATCACATACTTAGTGTAAGCTTTCTCATTCAAACATTTGTGGATAAGGTTACACGACCTACAAAATTTATGTGTTTGATTTCCGTCTATTAAAACCAACAAGTATGTAAGTACGTAGTGGTAAAAAAAATTGTCCAGACAATTTCGACTGACCCGTTAACTTATTGTATAATGTTTTTGTTATTTTATTACCACGTAAAGTAAGATCATTGAGTAATCTACCATTTTTTAGTTAATTATATTATAGTATATCTTTAATTGTTTGATCTATAAACATTATCTATTGCAAGTATGACCACCCTCAAAATCAGTCTTGCCTGGATTCAAGTGACAATACTATAGCTTGAAGTACTTCATTTAAGTTATAATTTGAAAGATAACTAGTTAACTACTCTATCCTTCAATTCTAACAACTTACACTCGCATATGAATTCAAAGCATATTCATAGTTGTATGCTTTTTTTGTTACTTTTACTTGTATCAACTCATATTTACACACAAACTTTGAGGGTAAGGTTATATATTTTAAATAGAAAAATTAACAAAACAAATTAAAATCAAAATAACCATTATTTTTTATTTTAAATAGATTAGTTGCATTAAAAAAATTAGTTAATATAGAAAAAAATTTAAAATCAAAAAACCGTAGACCAGAGCAAACCAGACCATATTGTTGCAAAACAGTTTGGTCTGATCTATTCTAAAGGTTTAAGTGGTTCGATCTGATTTAAAAAAAATTTTGATCGAAATTTTAATTTGGTATTATTTTAGTGTCTGATCAAACCAAACCCAACCACGTGCACATAGACCTAGTTATTTACATTACCTATTACAATGAGACCTAGCAAAACAATGGAATGGGCATATGATCTAAACCTATAGGCAGTCGCAACCTTTCTTTGACTAGGGTTAATTAGTCACAATTTCATATCTAGAGCAAACCACATAAATGATAATACCACATTTATTGGTTGAATAACCGTCGTGCTAAGGAAACAAACTCTGGCGCACGGACGGTGCAAACCTCAGTTAACACAACTAATGCAAGTTGCTATGTCAATAAATGTGGGTGGCCAAACATTATCCACTTTCACTTCATTTGCACCGATCAACGTTCTCCATTCTTATCTTCACATTACGTTTATTTAGCTCTATATATACCCTTCTTGCCATACGTATTACATTCATGCAAAACTCAACTTGCAAAAAAAAATAAAAAAATAAATAAATAACAAAAACTTCCTACATTCTAAAGATGAATTGCTATAATTTATGCTTTGTTTTCCTGTCTTTTTCTTTTCTATTCACTTTTGTTACTCCTGCTTTGTTGTTTCAGGTCTGTTCAATTCTATCCAAATCCATGCACATATTGTGTATTAGTATGCTACGTAAATTATTTTGAAAAAAAATTTGCTTTCAGCTATTATATTCATGTTATTATAGACAAATAAACTTATTCTTTTTATGAAAAATTGCTCTCTAAATAATAACGGCAACACGTATGACTGCCTATGCCAATGTTGTTCAAATTAAACATCTTAGAACATACGTACTCATATTGTGATTAAAAAATAATGCATCATATTTAAGGTTTTATTGGCTAAATATCATTCTATGATCAATTAGCGTTTAAATAATAGAGAAAGTAAAATTAGTGATCATTTTGATCACCATTGGTAATGCTCTAATTAGACGGAGTCGTTTGATGGTTTTTGAATAAAAGAGCTTAAGGGAAGATGGGGTCTTCGTTTTAATTTAGTAAACAATTTTCTTCTTATAAGCAAGTACTTATGTGTTATTAATTAATGCTAATAAAATAAAACTCTCATACTTAGTATTCATTTTGATTTTAATTATTTAATCTTTTTATTGATTTAACTGTGTTATTAGGGATTCAACTGGGATTCATGGAATATGAAAGGAGGATTGTACAACTTTTTAAGTCGCTCGGCTGATGATTTGGCTAGAGCTGGAGTAACCCATGTCTGGCTTCCTCCTCCAAGTCATTCAGTTTCGCCACAAGGTATTCATTTTTTATGATGTAAACACATAATATATATATATATATATATATATATATATATATATATATATATATATATATATATATATTTAAGGTTATAATCGAGCCAAAAACACTTAGTTGTAAAAGTTATTATGTACACAGAAAACATACTACATCCTCTGTTTCATTTTAAATACCTCATTTGCATTTTGCACGTTTGTCAATGCACTAAATTCAATACTTAATAGCGTGTATAATTAAAAATTATAAAAATTAGATATTAATTAATTAATTTTATATTGAGACGAAGCAATTGATTATGTTTTAATACACGGATTAAAAATAAAATATAGAGTGATTGATAAATATTAACCCAAAAGCAAATAAAAGATTTGAAAAGAACGAAAAGAGTATGTCATAAATATAAAAAAATATTCTTAAATTATAACATAGTATCATTTTCGTATATATAGTAACTAAAAAAGTCTTTAATCGTACATCTGTATACTATATATTTATATATATACTTCATGTATATGCGCATGTGTCAATAGTCTTTTTCATCATGACAAAATATAAAAACCCTCTCTAAATAAATTAATGTTACCCATATCTAAGTTGCAACAACCATAGTTTGACCTCATTTATCACAAAAGGACTAAGCCATGCATGCATTAAAACTCGGAAGAAAAAAAACAATCCATTTTTTCCACATATCATCAATTTCACTTGAATCCAAAATTTTTTTATTTTTATATTGAAATTGAATTATAATAAACGTCATTTAAATCATTTACAAAATATTTATTCTATATAAAATTACATGTAATATTTACTATTATTATTAAAAATTATATATAATATACTTAATGCTCGTTTATTCAATTTTACCAAATAACATTTAAATATCAGATTATAAACATTGTTATCTTTACAAATGAGTGACGACAATCCTTGAAAAGTCATAAATGTATGAAACATACGTACCATGGTCCATGAATGAACCGTTGAAGTAGTAATTAAGGCTAACGTACGTTACCTATAAGTTTCACTTTAATTGTATTATTAATTAATTATACTAAATTCATGCATGCACTTATTTACCCAACAATTATAGTTATTCAAAATGTATTAAATATTTAATATTTACTTGACCTTCTAATCAAACTCAATTTTACTTGACTTTTAAAATGAATAAACCAATCACAATATATATATATTTTTTAACCCATCCGAAACATCTAATTAGATATCAACCTGATGACCCGAATGAATACCCCTAACAGCAATTTTGTTCTTACTTTAGAATTAGGTAATGTATATCAGTTAAGTTGAGCATATATCGGTTTTTTCTGAATGAACTAAGGTTCAATTCTCATTGTCCTCCCCTCCCCTCATACTAGCTAAACTTGTACCCAACAAAAAAAATTCGGACATAAAAACAAATGTATCATAGAATCTAATAAAAAGACTGTAAAATTCAACATGACATTCTCATACTGTTTTGCTAATTATATCACAATAAGCTATGCTCTTTGAAATTTTCTTAGAATATTATATTTTTTGAATTTAAAAACTACATAAGCTTTTAAATTAAAGTTTCTTGAATATATATTTAATTTTTTTAATGTTGAACTATTTGCTAATTAATAAAGTTTCATCATAAAAGTTTTAATTTCTAAAATATTTCATCAAGAAAGAAAAGATAAATAATACTCAAAAATTATTTTGAGAATGATAAAGATTACCCAAATTTGGCTTAAAAGGTATGAGAACTACTTACATTAACAACTTTTTTTTTCATAAAAAGCACTATATATACTAAAATACTCTATCTTTTTATAAGAAATATTATAATTTTAAACTGATAACATGTAGTTGCATCTCTATTTAAAATTTATATTTATATATACTTTTATACAAACAATTTTATGTATGGCACGAGTTTCTATACTAGCATACGATAATACCAATTACTTAATTAAATATAAACTCTTTAAACAAAATGATCTTTGAGGGTGTGCGAGGTTATCGATCGAAAAGGCCCCCTCTTACTCAAGTTAATAAAAAGAAAATATTTTAAATTTCTTAATAAATAATATATATTTACTACCAATATGGCTCAAAATAAAAGTTTTGGACTGAACCCCAAATTTTACAATACAGGCACGGTCTTTAAAATATGATTAGCTTCTTACTTGATTGTAAATTTTCAGGATACTTACCTGGAAGATTATACGATCTTGATGCATCAAAATACGGAAATCAAATGGAATTAAAGAGACTAATCAACACTTTTCATCAAAAAGGGATAAAAAGTGTTGCAGATATTGTGATCAATCACAGAACAGCAGAACACAAAGATGGAAGAGGTATATACTGCATGTTTGAAGGAGGAACTTCCGACAATCGCTTAGATTGGGGCCCATGGGCTATTTGTCGAGATGATACCCAATACTCAGACGGGTCGGGTAATCTGGATACGGGTGATGGGTATGCAGCGGCCCCAGATATCGATCATCTAAACCCAAGAGTACAAAAAGAATTAATTGATTGGATGAATTGGCTTAAATCCGAAATCGGGTTTGATGGGTGGAGATTAGATTTTGTAAAGGGGTATTCAACTAGTATTACTAAAATGTATATGCAACAAACTAAACCAGATTTTGTAGTTGGAGAATTATGGGATTCGATTACTTATCTAAATGGAGCCCCGGATTATAATCAAGATGGGCATAGAAATGAGTTGGCCCGATGGGTCGATGCTTCGGGTAGTGGTGTTGTTTCTGCCTTTGATTTTACTACTAAAGGAATTCTTCAATATGCTGTGGATGATCAATGGTGGAGGATGAAGGATTCTAATGGTAGACCAAGTGGACTTATTGGGATTTCCCCTAAAAATGCTGTTACTTTTATTGATAATCATGATACTGGTTCTAGTCAAAAGCTTTGGGCTTTTCCTGCTGATAAAGTCATGCTTGGATATGCCTATATTCTTACTCATCCCGGAATTCCAACAATAGTAAGTCCTTTTTTTGCGTGTCAAATAACTAAATCAATTAAAAGTTTAATTATACTATTATAAATTATATTACACTCTTTCACACAAGACTCATTTGAGTTAGAAATACGGATGCAACACATACGTTCATGTCCTTCTCAAAGTTCATAAAATGATATATCAAAGTTTATAAAATGATGTATCACTTTCTCGGATGTAAATGCAGGACAACTCACGTACATGTTGTGGGTAATAATGAGTGTCCTTGGAAATTTAACCTACTAAAAGAGTTACAGACCACATTATAAATGAACATCTAATGTAAAGCCTATTAACCAGTGGAGATAAAATGTCAAGTCATAAAGGCCCAACAACAAACTATGCTCTGATACCATATTAAAATTTTAGCAATTAGATATGGAAACCCAAATAAAGAAAGAAAATATAGCTTACCTAGAAACCCAAAGGAGATTCACTACTAAAATTAATTAGTAATAGTAGATAAGAGTTACTCTTCTCTTTCTCCAGGACAACTCACATGTGAGCAATAACGGACACTCTATCCTATTACGAGACCAACTTTTTAAAGTTAGTCTAACAGAAGTACTACACTTGTTCATTACATCTACATTAGATGATTTTGCTCTAACATAGTTAAATTGATGATATTTGCAGTTCTATGACCATTTCTTTGATTGGGGATTGAAGGAAGAAATAATAAAATTGACGTCAATAAGAACAAGAAATGGGATACATGAAACGAGTAATGTCAATATAATGGCCAGTGATGCAGATATGTATGTGGCGATGATTGATCAGAAAGTAATTGTGAAAATTGGATCAAAATTTGATACAGGCAATCTTATTCCACCGAATTACAAAATGGTGACATATGGAAAGAATTATTGTGTGTGGGAGAAGCAAGGCTAGATAATCTTCATAATGCGTTTTTTTTAAAAATTGACTTGTAACTCTTTTTAAGAAAAATGTTGCAATTGTATTCAAAATCATTAATCAATATATGCATTGTGTTTCTTAGCAAAAATTTAATCTTATTTTCTTAAAGCCAATTTACCTAACTGTAATTTAATTATCATATTAACTGTGATTTAATTATCATATTAACTGTAAATTATATTTAACTACCTCTCGATCTTCCTTTATCACAATACGAGTTTACACATATAATATGGCGGTTATTATTTTAAACTCCAAAAGGGTTGAGCCCTTTGACAATATTGACATACTTTTTACATTTAAATTTTTTATTCATCTTATAAATTTCAAGATTAACCAATGTTTGTACATTTATTTACAGTTCAGATATTCCTTACGAAAGTCAATACAAATATACTTTTTCATCTGTTAAAATAACTCGATTTGACATTAAAATGTTAATTTTTTCAAATGAATAAAGAAAAATGTACAAGATGGGATTGAAGTACAAATAAATTATTGATGTTAACATATATCTAATCATCTATGGACTAAACTAACATTAAGAGAATCCTCAAAAAAAAAAACATTAAGAAAAAAAAGTAATTGAAAAACATAGTAGTCATGGCTCTAGTCTACCAAATGGCAACGAATATTGCCAATTTTGGTGTCATTGTCGTTCAAAAATGGCACTAATGATGTTGAAGCATGTTACATGTACCGCTTTTTGGGGTAATTAGATAATAGAAGTACTACTATTTTCAGCTAAAAGAACCTTCACCCAACTAGAGCTTAATTTCTCTACTAGAAATTGATGTCCATTTCCTATCCTTGTGTCGTCTTTCTATCTCAAACAATTAGTCTTATTTTTTTAGTTAGTCTCATTTCAATTTTTTATCATTTTACGTATCCTTTCTTTAATTTTTATCCACATATCTAACATACTTTTTCATCCTTTTTGTTTTTTTACACTCATGAAACAAACTTCCTAATCCTATTTACTCCTATGACACACTGATATAGTACTCCTAATATAATAATTCCGGTGGTTTTCACTTGTTGCTACAGTTTAGTTTTTCACGATATCTAATATATAATTTAGATCTTTAATATCTTTAATTTCATATGATAAAAAAGTTTTTAAAAGTTAATATTATAAAAATATGCATTAAGATAAATCAAACAAAATCTCATTTGATATGTTTAACATTATACATAGAGAAATACAAGATAAAAAGAATCAGTTGATAAATAATAATTGCTACAGTAACTATAACTATTAAAATCCAGAAAAAGATATTTTTTGTCTGAATAGAATTGCTAAATTTTTTATAAAAAATAGCATAAAAAAGAAAAATATAGCAATTTCATTAAAACGAGAAATAATCTCATGCCATAAAATAACGACATTAAGGTTCATCTCGTGTAACATAATTTATAGGATCTGCTCATCTGCATCAGCACAGACAAATTCTTGGGAGTATTTATTCACTCTGGTTTCTGTTATTTTATTGCAGGAGTAAATGCAAGTAGTGTTCATACAAAAAATGTACCAAGCATTTCCAGTAAAGTCATATCAGTTTTCTATAATTTGGAAACCTAAAAAAAACTATTATACTTATAACTAAAGATAAAAAGACACTTTCAGTATCCCGCACAAGGCAGGGTCCGGATGAGGGTTTTTATTTCCTAAAAGATGCAAACAAACGCTAAATGTTCCCCTTCAAGTAGGGGTAAAGAGGATGCGTGCAGTCAAAAAACTCCCCAGCTGATACTTGTGCCTAATAATGTCGAGCCTCAAACCTTCTGCTCAACATGCAGAGACTCTATCCATTGAGCTACAAACTGTTAATGACATTTTCCCGCAGAATGGAGTAATTACATATTACATTTTTACCAACAAATGCTTCAGTTTTCACACCAATTCACTAGGATTCCCCTGACACATGGGGAGCATAGTTACAGAAACACCTGTTAAAATGTCGATTTTTCCATTTCTGCCAAGCTTTTTTTATTTTTGGGGTCAAATAAGACCCGTCAAACAAATCAGGTTGGGCTGAATTCTTGGTAGGGTCTTATTTAAATTGATCATGATAGAATACACATTTTGTTCCTATTACTGATAGAATAACTAATCAACTTTGATCAGATTAGTCGGCTAACTGAAGAACAAATCCGAAGTATTCTCACATGAATATCGCTTAACAGGTAGGGTCAGCTAGTTCGGAGCTGAAAATAGAACCATGCGATTTCGGTATTTATTTACCACCAATTGACTGAACAAACTAGAAAGTGTTCAATGATCAACTAATGGTTGCACAATTGATTAGAGATAGTTAATAGCCTTTCTTTACATATAAACTCGGGTTTCCTAGCAAAAATACAAGCACTACACTACTAATCCATTAGCACAATACTACCCCCCCATCCTTACGATCTTACCATTACCGCTCCTACTGATCCTGGTTATACACAGAAGTACTAAAACGTAAAAAAAAAAAAATTTAAGGTCTGAACTGCAAAAATAGATGTCTAACACGTACAAAATCCTCGAAAAAATCGTGGATAGTGTAGAGGATATTGCAACTAACCTGACTTTGCACTTAAAAAACATGCTGCACAGATAATCTGCTGCTAGAGAATTTACAGAGAAGAGAGTTACGGCTTAGCTGTTTTCCGAGGGGCTTTGACAAAGAATTGTCAGTCTCTCTCAGGAGCATCTCCGGATGCCTTTCGGGCACTCAAGTTCCCAGGATGAGCCCATATCTTCTCGAACTCTTCTGAGAGTGTTTTTCCGGCTTTTGTGTCTTCAGCTGCTCTAAGGTTCATTTTACTGAGGGTTGAGAGTGATCTCCCAGGACTACCACCCGCGGGGGTCAAACTGAAGCTCGGCGTAGCAAAAGGTGAAGCGTATGGAGAGTGTTGAATGGAGAAAGGGCTAGGCGACATTCGTTTTTGGATCGGAAGACCACCAAACCCTCCTCGGCAGAAAAGAGATTTGGACTCCAAAGCTGATTGTTTGGCGGCATCATCCACAAATAGTAAGTCGTCAATTCTCGCCATAATGTTGAATGCTAAGCTTTCCATCACTCTTGAATAGCTCTCAAGAATTGCTTGCCCAACGTCCTGCACGACAAGAAAAGGATATTCAGCTGCATAGCAAAAGTTGGTTATTCCATAAGAAGTCCTTAAACACGTCTATAAAAGTAAGTCGGAAGCAAATATGAGCACGACTCTTGTCCAACCCAACCCATATTTACTTAAGTCCAGCCCGGCCCTTATCTGACACATTGAACACCCCTAGCAACGAGCTAAAAGCCTAAAAAAGTAAATCAGAAGCAAGTTGAGCCTCGCAAAGTACCTTGTTAAACTGAATTTTACTCATATCTAATGCCGTTTGTGGCAAGACAGGAAATCGGAGCTTCAGACACCTCAAAAGAGTCTCAGCTCGTCGAGCAAGAACCTGATTTTTATCATTGTCAGTGACAAGGCCTTTAACTTTGCCACCCCATGATCCTCGTTTACTTTTGGAGTGACCGGCATGTCTCTTCTGATCTTTCAGTCTCCAAACATGAACAGCTGCCTCAACCCTATTGGCTACTTCCAAAATATGATGTTCAGAAGATAAATCTAGGCAATCAAGGAGACATTCAGGCGTAAAAATCTCCGCAGTTATGTAGCGGTATATGATCTCCCCGAGACAGTCTTTTCCGTTCTGCCAAAACAATGTGAGCTTAATATCAGTAAACACCTCCAAATAAACTTCTAATCAGCAATCAGAAAAACGAATAATATGTCGTCTTTTGAAACTAGGGATTCAGAATTGGATTCCCTAGTACGCCCTCTGTCCCTTTCGATTTATGTTATACACAAAATTTTTTCACTGTAATTTGCATAATGTAGCAAATTCAGAGGGACAACTCAGTATGCCATTAAGCTAATCAAGTTCCAAGACAAGGAAGAAGATACACAACTATCATAGTTCTTAAGTACACTTCAAATTCATATCCATATCTCAGGACAATACACTTCAAATTCAAATTCAGATACAAATAAGCTTCTCAGTTCTCACCTTAGGCAAGGACTCCAAATAAACACAAGGAATCTCCATCTCAGCAATGACACTAGTATTAATAGCCATAGCCGCCTTAAGAATCTGGTTAGTACAATCACGACATTGCTGCAACCTCTTCCTAGAATCCTCCGACAACCCACGAGGTGGAACTTTGGGACATGGCAACCACCACTTATCCTCTTGTCGAACAGACGGTCTACCATTACATGCCGTGTTTTTGAGAGGATCCGGATCATCACTCTCTCGATCAGCATACCAAAACTCGGTCTCCTTAAACCCTTCAAGCATACTAAGCAACATAGCATCCAATTTCTTAAGAGCAGGCAAATTCACATACAAATCTGATCTCGGCCTCGTTGCCATGACCTCGAATGTGCCTCCACCGGGAAATTCTTGCACTGAAGGGACTAATTCAACAATGGAATCACTCACACATAACAACCACTCCATTTCTCTGCACCACATTTTCTTCCTCTGACTTGCTAAAGGCTCTAATCTCCATAATTCCCCAAATACAGTAGCTACATATTTCAACAAACAAAACAAAAATCAACAAATTTCACCAAAACATCAAAAACTAAGACCAAAAAGTGAGTGATTTACCAGCAAGATTGGTAATTGCATTTGAGATTGCAAGTGCAGTACAGACACCCTTTCCTCCACCAGACATATCCTCTCCCAGTAACAATTTTGCAAATCTTTCCTTCATTAATTCTACTTCTGTAGTTGACATCAAGAATAGTCAAACAAAAAACGAATGAAAAAAAAAATTCAACCAAGACTTGAACTTTACAATACCAAATGCTAAATTAAAAACTATCCACAGATCTATAAATTCACAAAGAAATAATTGAACATGATATAAGCACCAAAACATCAAAATGAAATTATTATCAAAGCATAAAATTAGCCGTAGTTTTCCGTATAATAACAAACTTTTTTGACTAACATTACTAATTTGCATAGATTATGCCGACACATTTTCTTTCATGAAAAAAAATTAGAAAAAAAAAATACCCAAACATCTAAATTTAGAAATAACATCAGAAAAATCACATCCTTTTTGACAAAGATCCAAAATTTTAAAAATTAAACACCAACAACAAAATTACATCCCCAATTCCAATAAAACAAGAACAACAGCAGTACATTATCTAATTAAATTGAAAAAAAAAAGGGGTAAATAAAATAGAAAAAGTACCTGATAAATCAGAGTCATCAGATTTAGAAGGTTTAGAATCATCCCAAAGAACAACATCTCTACCAGAAATCGCCGGAAAGACAAAATGGGTCGCCGGAAAATTAAAGTTTCCGGGAGTCTGACGTTGAAAAACAGCAGGAGAAGAAGTAGAAGTAGAAGGGGCAGCATCAGGATCAAATCTTAAAAGAGAGAAACTACTAGAACTTTCTGATTCACTAACATCAGCACTCAAACAATAACTCCCAGCACCATCTCGCCGGTCATCATACCCATCTTCTTCTGATGAAACACTCATGATAAAAATCAAATCTTGGGATTAAATATGAAAAGGGTAGATAGATCTTGAGTTTGAACTTTCAAGTGTGCATTGTAGAGTGAATGAGGATGAAAGTAGAAGATATATTAAGAGTGAGGAAGGAAGAGAGAGAAAAAGGAAAGGGGAATGTGAAGGAGAGAGAAAGGGTGTAAAAGTGGGGCCTAATGATGAAGATGAGAGAATTCCTTTGGCTTTAAAGGATTGTGGGATTTAAGTGTGTGTCTGTTTGTGTGCGAGTGTGGAAGAGCAGGGAAAAAGGGAAGATGCTTGGCTTGCTTTGCTTAGGCTGCCAAACATGGCATAGCAGTGTCCTTTTTTTTCTGTTGTGTGGTTTCATGAGGTTACTGCGAAAATACCCACATACCTAAGGGTCTTTTCACTTTTTGTACCATCAGTCATTTTTACCTACTTTTTTTTACTTTTTCGACGTACATCTCACGGTGAAACCGTCTTTTATAAAAGTTTCTGAAAAAATAAATACTCCTTAGTATACTATTATACTTTTTTGTTTTATTATAATACTTTTTACACAATTTAATATATTTGATCATTAATAATTTAAATTACGCTTAACCAAAAATTATTAAAATTTGATATTATGATAATATCTGATTAGACAATTCAAATAAGATTTATTTTACTATATATTTATTAGAAAAAATTACATAAAATAATCCAACCTTTTTATGATTTTTCTACAATAATCCCACATATTGATTAATCATGAGTAATCTCAACTTTAGGTAACTCAATGACCTACTATAGTAGGTAATTTACAAAAAAAGTAAAATAAAAATTAATTTAAAATTAGAGAAAAATTTTAAAAATTTACATAAGTCTAAATAATAAAAAAAATCATAAAATATTTTGTAACATTTTTTCGACAATTTATTTTAATTTATCTTTTTTTAAAAAAAATAAAACTTGCTATAGCAAGTCATCCGGTTACCATGTTTATTCTAGGAAAATACCTCTCAAAATTGAGATTATTTATGATTAATCAATAGTGGGATTATTGTGGAAAAATAAAACAAGCTAATTGTTAGTATAATTTATTTATTTTTCTTGATTTAAATGTCTGGAGCAAAATTTAATCAGGTCGTCTTGTATGAGATTGTTTCATAATGAGATGACCTCAAAACAAGAAGCTCAGAAGCTAAAAGTGTGTATTATTAACTATTTAATCCAAGTATGATATATGTCTCACGGTAATACCGTCTTACAGAAGAATTTGGAAGTGATAAAGTATAAAGTTTTCTCGTCCTTTTTGTCTATTATAAATAAATTGGTCTAGGTATTCGGGAAACATGAGTTGAAAATCATGTTTAAACTACCAATAATTTGTCCGCTAAGCCATCACTATTCACATTGTTAACAAATTCAATTACTTGGATTTTTATTTAATTTGCTTACAAGTTTCTTCACTTGGGTTAAGATCATTTTGAATTTTACATTTATAAGTAGTTACAATCGATAAAATTATTTTCAAGTTAGATGAAATTATTTTATAATTTGAGTTTAATGATTATACTTAATTATTAATTATACTTATAAAATGAACTTTAGCCAGCCAGCTGTGATTGTTCACTTCATTATCTTCTTCTAATCTTATTATCCTCACAATATAATACAAGTTCATGCATCTAATTATAATCTTACCAGCTTTGTTATGATATAATATATAATTATGTACAATTAAAAGTAAGATTAAAGCATTTTTGTTTGACTAAAAGTGCAATTATTAATCAAAAGAGACAACTCTATGTTACTAAGCATGCTGTGGAGCCCACCATTACAATGCATGGGGAGAAATTGGCTGGAACAATAATTTTCATATTATTATAATATTGTTTTTTTTTTTTTGGAGGGAGTGGAAATTGAAAAATAGGCATGATAAGGAATGTTTTGGTTTGTATTTGGTTGGTTGGTTAGTAATCTCCCTATCTCCTACCATAGAGGGAGATATTCCACTAATTTTGCTTGTGGTGCTTATGGGAGCAATCATATACAACTCTAAAAGTACTTCTAGTATAATATAATTTTTTTTAATCGTAAGATAAACCGATAAAATTTAAGATTTAGGTGAGAATTGAACATATAATTTTATCTATTGAAAAGCAGTACTTGCTTCAAGTCTCTACTAAAACAATATTCAATTTTTTTATTATTCTATTAGATATATATACTATTGGATATTATTTTTAGAATTATAATAATAATATTAGTTTAACAAATAGATTCTCGTGCCAAATATGATTTATAAATGTTTTTTTTAATAAATCTTACTAATCATATATATTTTAGTATATGAGTAAATACTTGTTATGAATTCAACTAAAACTGTTACAATCGAGATTCTAATTAGAATTGTTTAGAGAGATAAGATCGAATCAGGTAGATTGAATCGAAAGATCGTAAAATCTTTTATTATGTGCTAACAAATATTGCACAATTAAAAGAAAAAGGAGTGAAATAATATTTTCCATACTACAATAAATATGTATAATGACGCTATTAAATATCTAAATTAATGATTGAATTAGTGATAAATTAACATTTTAGTAATTAATTAGTCACGAGTTGAAACGATTACTTGCCCTCATTTTAAACCCATTATCATAGTCCAGAATCAAAACCTTTAGCCTCCTCAACTTTTATCTTAAGTTTTACAACTCATTGACCAAATTAATAGCAGTCTTAATCGCGGAATGACTATGGAATCACACTAATCAAAGTGATTAATCATCATCATTATCTGTGCTGTTGTAATGTAAATAACTTAGATTTTCATTTATTAGTCAAAGCATAGTATTAATCAAAATGTTCTTGGATTTTTAAAATAAATTTTAACTTTATTAATTTACATGCTTTTCGATAGATGGTGGATAATAAATAGGTATTATCTTTGTATTTTCATTTCAACACTATCATAGTGCGTGGGTATTTTATCCTTTGCGTAAATGTAGTTGTTTTCCCTTACAACACCAAACTAAAGCCTACAAAGGAGAGATATTGCTTCATGAACTCATTCGGTATACAACACATTACTTATTATAAATGGTAGAAATGTGGAATGTAATTTACCAATAAAAAATGTATTGTATTTATCTATAACTAAATTCAGGGGCTGAAAATATATATAATTTTAAAATTTATGATATTTTTCTAACAATTTTATATCTTTAAACATTTAATATACACTACATAATTTTACATTGAAGCCTCTAATTTTTTAGGGCCTTATACAGCTGAACATGTTACTAATGGATAGTTTGTCGGCCGGATTAAATAAAGTTTTCATCTAAAAAGGTAGTCTAGCAATTTAGAATACAATGCCCAATTGTCCAACTTCCATGTTTAACTTGTACTTTTTTGATTTCAAAATACTTGCGATGTATGACTTTTTATACAGTTTAACGCACTAATTCACTTTATAACATCTCTAATTGTGTATAATAAAATATTATAAAGCTTTAATATTAATAATCTTTTTATTGAGACGAATTAAACAAGATCTTAGACTATGTTTTAACTTATACATTAAAAATTAATCAATAATTAAGAATTATGAATAAATAGTACAATATTTCTAATGTTGCGATTAATTTGGAACGGAAGAAGTAGTTCTTCTCTACACTCATAAATTCATGATGACTGTCTAATTAAGTGTTCTCATAGTTTGATCAGTGAGCCCTACTCTGTTCTGGGAGTTACCCCTAAGAACTTAGTCAAATTTATCAATCATTTGAACATTGAAGAAAGATATTTCTATGTGAGCTATGATTATTATGCCATTTTTATGAATTTTGTAAGCTTTTTTTTGTTTGAAATTATGGAGAAACTCATTGATTTCTTTCCCTTTAGAGTGTTTTTTTTTTACACTTTGGTTACTGAAACTTTACAGTATTCTTCCTAAATCTACTTTGGTTGGAAAAAGGAGGGTATAAGTTGTTTTGTAATCCACGTTTTAATGATGCATTGTTCATGATCGTGAATAGATTCTTCACCCAAAGATTTTGTTGTGGTCACCAAATCAATTTGGGTTTTTGTTCATGAATCCATTGTTCTAAATTTACTTTGAGGGTGTTTGACGGTATAGTTTATCAGACAATTTTAGCTTATTTTAATATAATAGAAAATTGGATGGTCAAATCAGTCAATGCTAGTGTTTGGTAAATTAGCTGATTAAAACATTTTATTGTTGTGAATACGGTATTTTTTGAACAAGATGTTTGTAATAGCGAGTTCAAAATTAGTTGCTCAAACCAGTTATTAAAAATCAACTGATCAAATCAGCCACAGTAATTAACTATTAACTACTAGCTAAAAGATATTTGCAAAACACCCCTTCTATTTGTTTTTTTGAATTTGCAAGTGAAAATAATGTTTCTTTTATGTAGTAAAACATTTGGGATTCATAAAGTGGAAATTATGTTTGCTAAGGATAGCCTTACCTTACAACTATGGACATCATATGCATACACCGTGAAATAATAATAGGTTATGTTATGTTATAACGAGACTATGAGTGTGCGGTCAATTTTAAATATGACTTGTAAGATGTAATATGAGTACATGGGTTATGCATGCCATTGTTGTGCCGCAAGATGCAACACAATTTTTCCAAAATTAACTTTTAATGTGTCGTATTGACAAATTCTTAAAAATAAAATGTTATTCAAAACTTTCATTTTAAATTTCTATCATACTTCCTCCATTCCATTATACTAATTATTGATATTTTTTTTCCTAAACATCTATCATAAATCATACATTCTATTAATTTTATTGTGTAATAAAATAAGGTATCATATATTCTATTAATTTTATTGTATAATAGAATAAGACAATTTCATTATAAGCATGTCATTCGTCTTTTTTTCATTGGACGTTATTAATGGAATTTGACTGATTGACATTTATTTTTAGATTTACCATATTCACAAATTTGCATTCTTGAAAAAATTTATACATTAATGGATGCAATAAATTACAATTATTCCAATTACGCTATTATATATAAATGTATTATTTAAAAAATTATACTAGAAAATATATGATGTACTGTGTAGAAAATTATATATTGTCTAATAAATTATTGGAATTACACTGTAATATATATGATGTACTTTTAAAAAAATTATACTGCGAAATATATGATGTACTATGTAGAAAATTATACTGGATAATAAATTCCATTATTCCAATTATACAACAATTTAGGAAATTACTAGGATTACATAATTGCACTTTTTTCAACAATTGTTCTTTAAAACTGAAATGACATAAAACTTATTTAATAGATCGTTAAAATCAATCACTTACACCGTTAGACCACCATAATTACAATTTGTATTTTAGAAAAAATGTCAAAAATATTGAATTGAGCAACAAATAAATTAATGCAAAAAAGCAGCCAATTGTAATCAGTCTGTATGCAGTCAAATTATCTCAGCTACTAAATATAGTATAATAAAATCAATCAACTAAAAATATTATCTAATTTTTGATAATACAATTATTCCTTTTTAAAAATATATTAACACCTTAATGACAAAAATTACAATATAAATATTCTAAAATTTAATATTTTTATTATTTTAAAGTTTTATTAAAATATTAATATTTTTAAAAATTCATATATTACACAGATTTCTATCTTAATATTATACTATTACTGATAAGTATTTCAGAACAAAAGAAATAACTAAATCTAAATTCAATAAAAATAAAGGTACTTCACATAGAGTAAAGACGTGAGGATGTACTCATAAAAAATGTTATCATAGGAAGTCACTCTTTATACTTTTATTTACCCTCGCAATAAATTTCAAAATTAATGAGTATGCTACATTGCTACTGTAAAAAGTGAGTTTTAGGCACACGCTTTACTCTGTAGACCCTCACGAGTAGAAGCACCAACACCGTTAATCGCAGGAAATTAGTAATGTCTGTTATGGCTGTTAATCATACGTGTCCATGATTGCGCCATTTCAACTGAATTACTCCAACCCAATCCTTAAACTTTGCCGCCCTTTTCATTTTATCGTCACAACCTTTTAAATAAAATTACAAATTTATCCCTATTTTTATAAAATTACAATTTTGCCACTCTACAAATTTCTTATTTATAATAATAATAATAATATGAATAACAACAATAATAATAATAATTAACTTTTTTATATTCTTCAAAAAGAATATAAATAAAATTAATAATAATAACAGTAATAATAATAATAATAACAACAATAATAAAATAAAAAATAATAATAATTATTTAAAAAGAAAAAAATAATTAATGAAAAAATATGAATCAGGGCTAAAATAGAGAATTAAAGAAAATTAATTTAGAAATTTTTAAAAATTTAAAAAATTTTAAAAATAGGACCAATAACATGGTAAAGAGCGAATATCTAATTTTATAACTTCCCATCACATGGTATTCAGAGACGCCACACAATTTTACAAGTCAATAAATTGTGGTTGCGTTTGGGGAATTTAAATTTGCATTTATTACAAATCTCGTGATTGTAATTCTTTGATATGAAATACTTTTAATAATTAATTGTGTTTTAAAAAGGTTGTTTTGTGTTGTCTAGGAATAATCTTGATTTCATGCGCCTTTATCATGAAGTATTTAACTGACGTATAATTATAAAGGGTGGATTTACTAACGCATGCTCTATTTTTACAAAAATGCTTGTGAGAGACGGTTTCTTTAAAAGATCATATCTAATTAGGCTGGTTAAGGATACGGTAAGTAGGCATTTAAGATATTAAAAGTAGGCATTAAGGATACGGTAAATAAACATTAAAAATGATATAAGTAGATATTAAGAATACTATAATTATATATTAATCTTTAATGGGCTCGACTTGAGATACGTTTCTCAAACAGATGATCTCTCAAGAAACTAGCTGCTATTTTTATACTCCTACTAATTCCATGAAATAGCCCGGGTCCAAATGGGATGGAAGTAAATACAATTACTCTTATGAGAAAGTGTCTCTCAAATAGATGGCTTCAAAATAAGGAATTTATTTTTAATATTTTCTCTTTAAATTGAGCTATTTAGCCATATATTTAATGCGCATCTCGAAAAGACCATCTCTCACGACAATTTGTGAAATAAAAATATGGTAAACTTGATAAAAAATATAGACAAATTCTTTATTAAGACCGTCTCACTGTGAGACGGCTTAATATGTGCTGATCTAGTTCTAATTTATTTAAAAAAATTGCTTAGATTCAGTTTTAAATTAATTCTTTTATAATATAAATAATTTTGGCTGCTTGTATGAGACAGTCTCATATAAAACTTGCTGAAAAATATACTTCATTATATGTTATCGTAAAGTGAGAAAAATGTCTAAAGGAGATGAAATATTAAGTTAAATATGTTAGAAGAAAATTTTAAAAGAGTGTAAAGTATAACTAAAATAAAACTATGATAAATTTAATGGGACAAATTAACAAAGAAAACTTAATAATACATACTTTACACCCCTATTTGACACAGTGCAAAGACTTATTTTAAAAATACCATATATCCTTACTTGATATACCCTATAGACCTACTTCATATACCATAAACCCTTCATTCACATACATTAAACCTCTACTTAACATACCATAAATACTTACTGAGCATACCATTAATCCCTACTTAACATAAACCCTTATGTGACATAGCATATATATTTGACATGCCCTAAACACCAACTTGACATCTCATAACAATTAAGAGAAATTTTATGAAGTATCAAACATGTGATTTCATTGCATTGTTTTTGGATTTGATTATAAATGTAAAATTATCGAATTCGAACATTAAATCTATTCTGATTGATAATTTTGATTAGAGATGAATGTCAAAAAAAAAAAAAATGATTTGGGAGCAATTTTAGGGGGCAATTTTGCATGAGGAAAGAAGAAAGTTACCTTGAAAATCGTGCGTGGATTATGAAAAGGAGTTTATTTATAACATTTTTGTTTGTATTTTAAAACATAGAAAATAGGTTGCTCTTTTGTGAGAGGTGTCTCTCATAGAGACTATTTCTCAAAAGTCATAAAAACTGCTATAATTTTAAAATCATCAATTGGAAAAATGAACTGATTGTATGAGCTCGTCTCATGAAAGTCAATCATATACAAGACTCGGTAGAAAGAAAAAAGATTTCACAAATTCTTAAATGAGACGATCTTATGGTGAGATTGTCTCTAACAGAATGAGTCATGTATGTCTAATGTGTTAAAGTAAAAACTTATAATTTTTTTAGTGAGCAATTACATATAAGGGCGGCCTCATACGAGACGAGTTTGTAAAGATTTCCTCTTTAAGAGTTGGGCTTTTGCTTGTAAACCTCCCATTTGGATTTTTCACACTGTTAATGGCCCAATTTTATTTGGTATTTACTCTTCGTAATTTGAACGCAACACAACAGCACAAACCCATCAACACTTGTCCACCCATAAACTCAAGTCTCAACCCGTTTTATTTATTATTCTTGATCAAAATTTCTGGAAAAATCCCATAAATCAATCAACAACCCAAAATCACACTCCAACCATGCCGAAGAAAATGGGCGTAAACAGCAAAGCTGAGGAGGCCAAGGCACGAAAAGCCGCTGCAGAAGCCGAGAAGAAAGACAAAGTAGCCAAACAAAAGGAAGACAGTTACTGGCGAGAAGCCGAAGGACCCAAATCTAAAGCCGCCAAAAAACGAGAGGAGGATGAACAAAAACGCGCTGAAGCCGCCGCTAAGAAAGCCGAAGCGCGCCGGTTAGCCGAGCAAGAAGAGAAGGAACTTCAAAAATCACTTAACAAACCCGATAAGAAAGCGAACCGGGTTATGGGTGCAGTGGTGCCAAAGGTAACCGAAGCGGAGCTCCGAAGAAGGAAGGAGAAAGAAGAGGAAGAGTTGAAGATTAAGGCGGAGGAGGCGAAGAAGAAACAAAGTAGAATGGCTGAAGAACAAGAGTATGAGAAGATTGTATTGATTGAAAATAAGAATAGAGATGATGATGTGATTGAAGCTCACAGTGTTGAAGAAGCTCTTGCTCAAATTTCGATTAATGAGAGTTTGCCTGTTGATAAACATCCTGAAAAGAGACTTAAGGCTTCTTTTAAGGTAATTTCTTGGGTTTTTGGGTGGTTAAGATTATTGGGTATACCTGATTTTTAATATTAATTTGTGGGTTTTAATCTGATTGTGTTTAGATAGAAATAGAGGTTCTTTTTATGGTTGGGTTTGTTAATTGTGTTCATTTAGTTGTTGATTGTATTAGTGATTGAGTACTACTCAAAAGTGTGTTCTTTGCTTGATTTTTTAATGTTTTATTTTGGAACTTCATGTTTCTAATATTTTGTGGCTTTTGTGGGTAGACTTGCTTGAAGGTAATTTTATTGAAATTTTGGGTGGTAAAGATTATGATGCAGTTTTGTTGGTACGACAGTTATCAATAGTATTTTTGAATTCTAGTGTTATGATAGGTTTCCAAATTGCTATGGTATTAGACATCTTCAGACACTATTGAATATTGATGAGGCATATTACATATGTTATTGGCTTATTAATTTTAATGGAGTGTGGAAGATGCTAGTGACTCTTTATAAAAGGAAATACTCAACGTTGTATTGGAGGTTTTGATGTTTGATTAAGCGTTTTAATGTTACTTAGCTAGTTGATTGTATGTATGATTGAGTACAAGTCTCACACAACAACAATATCAAAGCCTTAATTCCAAGTCCCAACATATGACGTATTTTCATGTTATCATGTGGATTTTAGTTGATCGTGCTGATCTTATGTGATTGGAGGATTCCCTGGAATGGGGAGTGACATTGAAATTGTGAGATTACTTGTGTAAAGGTTCTCTTTGATGTGAAGGTCAAAGTAGTCAGATTTGTACCACTCCTAAAGTATTCATTGATATGAAGTAATTTAAGATTTTTATGGCTAGCTATATTATGATTTTTTTTTGAAGCATAATGATAAGGGATGTGATGTAGTCTCTTCGACTTTGGCAGATATATAAGATCCAATCAATTATGGAAAAAAGAAAAAAAATTAGAAGTTTTGGGAGTGGTATGGCAATGGTGCTCGGTGGTGCACTGCTTATCTTATGAATCATATGTAATATTTTTTCCTTTTTATGGAGGGGTGCTTGAAATTAGTGAATGGTGAATACGTGGCAAAGTTTCTATGTGGTATTTCATTAAAGTGGAATGAGCGATCTTGTTCATATTGAACTTGTTTACTCACTGAATATAAGGTAGAGATATTTAAATCCTTGGTACAATAATGTACTATCTGCACAAGTATTCATAATACACTTGGCTGTGTATACTACCCCTATGTTTTTGTAAGAGGCAATAATTGTTGGGCTTGCCTTAACTATGATATTATGCAAGCTACATACATCAATCTCTATGTGTTCCTTAATTTCTCAATTGAACATAGAACAAGATCGCAGATATTGCTGCAATTGCGGTAATAATCGCAATGTTGTGGACATTTCACATATTTGTGTGCATCACAATGAGAATTGTTAGTTAAAAATATCCACTTTATCATAGATATTCCACTTTTCTAGAGTATATATTTGAATCAAAGCTTATAGTAGACCTTTGAGAACCCAATGAAAAAAAAAAATGAATTATTATGGCTTGTATGTTAGAATAACAGCTTATAATGGCCGGTTCTCCATGATTTAAAAATCACAAGTCACATAACGGGGTTTTACAAAATGTAAAGAGACCGTTATTCAACCAAACGTCCTCATTTTCATTCCATGCGAATGAATGAGGGAGGAAAGGGTAAATAAACATGGGATATATGTATTTACAAATCTGGGCGGGCTTTCGTGTTGGATTTGTTCAATTTCCATTATATAATGGGGTGTTGGATTTGATTTCTCATCCTTCTATAAATATTTATTTATGATTAGTGCATTTCTTTGACTCAATTGCCAGGGCTTGACGATCAATTTATCCTTTATTTGTTATGCATGCTGTTATTTCTTTATATGCATATTAATTGGACTAAATATTGTACATGTTAGTTCCTGTTTTTCTTGTTCTCACTCTAGTTTCTTAGGCTTTTGAAGAAGCTGAATTACTAAGGCTGAAGGCAGAGAAACCAGGTTTGACTCACACCCAATATAAGGAAATGATATGGAAATTGTGGAAGAAATCGCCTGACAACCCTCTCAATAGAGTAAGATCAAGTTTTTCTATTTTGGTTCATATGGTCTTTCTTCCAATTTTTCACTACTTCTGTTTTGTTGATTTTACTTTGGAATTTGATATCTTCATTTCTGATCCTTATTTGATATTTTTTTTTTGGCATTAGATACCTCGTTGCTATTATGTGTTATCTTGTGGTTTCATAATTGACATTCCCGTCCTGTTAACTTTTTTTATTTTTATTTTTTTTTTTGATGATTGAGTGGATGGGATTTGATCTATATTCTCACCTCACCTGTTGCTAATCAAGGTTTGATCAGTTTAGAGATTTGATGTTGGTAGAATCTGTGCAATGTGCATCATGTTCTGGGGTTTGGCTTCTTTTTGTTCTCGTAAGTATTGTTAGTGGAAACATTTTAGAATGTATGAAAATATATGTGAACTAAAGTGTTTTGCTTTTTTTTAAAAAAAAAATCCTTTTACAGTCAATTTACCTGGCAAACAGAAGAGAAAATTTACTAAGTCACTTTTTAGTATTGGCTTTTAGGAAGATAGAAACGTGTATCCCTTTTAATTCAGGAATCTAAAACTATCTGATAAGTTACTGTGCAGTAAAAGGTGCAAATGCTCGGCTTTAATGAAATACGGAATGTAAGACACCTTAAGAGTCTAGAGCTCCAGATTAGGCTCCAGAGTTGCGTTTTATTGTGATGTATCTTGAGTTATTAGCAGCCAATTGTAAATTTTTTCCCGAGAATGCTAAATTGCTTATGATATCTCAGTGTTCCCGTTCTACTTGGAAGCTGGAGTAGCTTGATGGATGTGTATAACTGGTTTGGCTTTACTAGTTGTGGGTTTATTTTGTTGACTCTGAAGCCCATATGTTTTGCCTTGGATCATATGGGGGAGGTGAGATGTTGGTTTTAGGTCTTTGTAGGATGGAGTTATGAGAAGAACATCGTGGGGGATAGTTTTGGTTTTGTTGCATTCAGAACATTGCGAAGATCTGATTAATGCTTAGGTTGTCAAATGTGCTTATTGCTGAGAGTTGAAGGTGTTATATGTTCTGGGGAACTTCATTGGGAAGGTAGGCTGGCATAGGTGAGAAGTTGATACTGATTTCTGTAGTTGTACTTATCATATATTGCAAAGCTCTATGCTGACTTCTTGGTTGAGGGTGGAAAGGGGGCAAATTTGTGTTTATTTCCGTGAAGTTGGAGGATTAAATATAAGTTTATCTTCCAACTGCTATCCTGGTAAAGAGATAGGTAGGGGTATAATTGATTTTAGGGGGCCCAATGTCTTAATTGGATAATGGGATATTATGTCCCGTTTGACTGTTGATAGTAATTGGTGAGAATGGTGGTGGAAATTTGAAGTTATGTAACTACGATAATTACTTGACATGATTTATGATCATGCTTCTCTTCTAATCAGTTTTTTTCATGAAACTCGTTTCTATCCATTAGCACCTGAGAAAGTGATATTAGGTCATTTAGATGGTGAAGGAATCATGAAAAGATCACATTTTTGAAGTTTGGAGCCTCATTACCAAGAGGATTACATAGCACATTTCCTGGAAATTAACAGTTAAATTCATTTTCATTACCACAATTCAACATCAGGAACCAAGTGGGCCGTTAATGTACTTCTATATCGTTTGTCTATTGACATGGGTTTAGGGGATGAGGGCTATGTTTAAGCCATTTTACGATGTGATGTAGCCATGTAGGTGTTGTGTTATTGAACATTTACAACGGGAATATTAAATCCTTATCCTAAAGCCAAAGCATGAGATTAAACACTGGTTTTCTGTACTGGTCTAGTGTGCCTCACTGAATTGGCAGCTTGTCTTAGTTTCAGCATCTGTGTTGGGTTCTTAGGGTTCATAAAGCAGGTGGACATTGGGGGTAAAATTGAGTATTATTGATTCAGGGTTTTGTCAAAACTCTGGTATTATTGAGATTAAACCATAAACGAGCATAATGAGGAGAAATATGCAGTGTAATATTTACAGCCTGTTTGGTATCCAGTTATGAATGGAAGGATGATAATGTTTTCAACTTTCAAGTGTTAGGAACCCCCCTTCCTATACGTGTTATTTTTTCACAAAATTCCGTTGCCCCTAATACCGCCTCCTATGGTGACAGATTTTTGTGGATGCCAATCTTTTGGGCTGCTAGTATTTAATTGCCATTCCTGTAACCGGCATAGGCGGAGCTAGGTTTGTGAATGCCAAACTTTTATAAATTTTGGCCCCTCGAATAATATGGTCCCCTATTTGGCTCACCCTCACGTGAAGTTGTGGCTTTGCCATTTTTGTAAGCGGGGAGTAAACGAAGCAAATTTTTTTGGTCTTATAAATATTGGCTTGTTCTACCCGGTATTCAACATTATTTGTATTAATTCTGTAAATATAGGATTAGGATATAGTTGTGTATACCATTGTTACAAATGCTACATGAAATATATATGGATATTGAACAGATTATCCATATATATATCGGATTGACATCGTGATTATATTTGTGTTGTGAACAGGTTGCCGAGGCTTGATGTATTGAACAGATTATCTAAGAAATACTTTCAAAAGTTGCGGCCAATATATTCTGGTACAAGTTCATATATACCCAAACCTTATTCGCAAAGTGATCATCTCAACTAAAAACGAGCTCGAGTAATAAAATAATGCTTGCGTTCTTGTAAGAATTCTGTATGTGCAGTAGCTGAAAATATCTTTGTAATTAATAGCAAGTTTAATAATTATTAAAAAAAAATAGCAAGTTTAATATGAAGGCTTAATGTTATTGCGATCTAATTTCTTTGGAACTTGGAAGTATCAAAATGATTGTTACATGCTTTCAGTTTCTGAGTATTATATGAGGGTTGACTTTGCCTTTTATAGTCGACCACCATTAATGTTTAACCTCAGGCATTGATGTAATATTTATGGCATCTTTTATTAGTTGATTTTCTAAAAAAAAAAATTATAAATATTTTAGTACTCCATAACTCAGACTTCTAATTTTACTACACAAATTCTTCTATGAAACAGTTTTATATAGCACTTGCTGATTGATCACGTTGTTCTACTTTGTGTCCACGCATTTGGTCTTGCTTCAGCATTCATCATATGCTCACAAGTTTTTATTTAAAATGGTCTTCTTGTAAGCTCAAAAAAGCCTAACAAAAACATCAATTTTTGTATTTAAAATATTCATTTACTTTTGAATTTGATTGGACTATTTAGCCTAAAAACTGTTTCATAATGAAAATGTTAAATGAGAAAACTATTGAAAGATTGAAACAATTACGCAATTTTAACAAATATATATATATATATATATATATATATATATATATATATATATATATATATATATAAGTTTCGGGTAAACTTGATTCTAAAAATAAGCGTTTTTATGTCTGAGCCTAAGGTCAGGTATGTTCGCAGTTATTAACTGCGAACAAAAAAATTGGTCAAAAAAAGTCAAAATTGTTTGTTCGCAGTTAGTAACTGCGAACAAAAAGGAGACAATGTCATAATGTTAGAAGGGACGGAAAAAAACAAAGTCATGTTTATTCGTTGGTAACTGCGAACAACAATGTTTTTGTTTTTTTCCGTCCCTTCTAACGTTATGACCGTCTCACTTTTGTTCGTAGTTATTAAGTGCGAACAAACAATTTTGACTTTTTTTGACCAATTTTTTTTGTTCGCATTTATTAACTGCGAACATACCTAATCTTAGGTTTGGACATAAAAACACTTATTTTTGAAATTAAGTGTACCTGAAGCTTTTTTTTTACTTTTTTTTGTTAAAATTTCCTAATTGTTTCAAATTTTCAAAACTATTGCAATTGGATTTTGGAGATCCACTTTACCTCTTGAACAAAAGCCCAAGTTACTTTTGTGCACATACTTTTATTTGATCCTCACAACATGGGCAATTATGAAAGCGCAAATTGTATCAGAAAACGAAACTTTAAAGAAAGTTAAATAATGGTCCAGTAGGCAGTATGTATGATGATGATGAGGCAGTATGTATGATGATGAGGCAGTATGAATGAATGTGATATACCGAGTATGATGATGATGATGAGGTAGTATGTATGAATATGATACACCGGGTATGATGATGATGAGGCAATATGTATGAACGGGATACACTGGGTATGTTGATGATATGATGATGATGATGATGATGAGGCAATATGTATGAACGGGATACACTGGATATGTTGATGATTATGATGATGATGAGACAGTATGTAAGATTGTATGACACATGACCTTCATTCGAATTATTGGGTTGGTTTCATGTTTGTTTAAAATTGAGTCTTGTGTCCACATTAATTTTCACATTAATTTTTATATAATTGTAAATTTATTTTTAAAGTCATATCAAAGTTAAATTTGGCCACAAAATCGGGTAATTAAATATTGTATTATCGGGTCTATTTTAAACAACTCTATCTAACTTTGATGAATGGCAATCTAAGTATGGTCCCGGTTGTTAACAGGGGTAGGTTGTGCAAATGGTGCCAAAACCTAACTGTCAGTATATATTCTAAAGCCTGTAGGCTGTAGCTCATTTAGGCATCTACCTTACAAGTTGCAATTAATGGTTGAATTTGCAAATTTGCAACCTATTTGGCTAAATCAAATTTTTTTGGACCGTTTTTCAGTGAGACAAACCTAAAATTAAAAAGTTTATATACTTATATTTTGTATTAATTGAGTTATTACCAATATATAAAATGCATCTTATAAATTGACCGTCTCATATATAACAATTTGTAATTTGCCTATAATTAGCTATCTAGATTATAAATCCTATTTTGTAGTAGTATCTTGTACTAGTATAGTTTAACACTAATAATTTAGTATTGTTCAATGCAATCAAGCTCAGTACAATGAATTTAATTCAATCAATAAATTATTTGTTTTTCCACCCATCGAATAAAAAGCCAAAATGGTTAGGTCATTATAATTATATAATTATATAATTATATAATTCAATCAACAATGAATAAAAGGCCATAATAGTTACCAAAGCAATATATGAAGAAATTTTTAGGTCAGTATAATAATATAATTATAATTTATATAAAAGCAAAATATTACTATTACCATTATAATAAAATATGTGATTTAATGATTATGTGTACTATAGTTATTAGACTAGAGATTTGGAATTTAAATCTTAACCCTCTTAATTTTTTCATAAATTCTCGGATGAGATAGTCTTGTCATTAGACGGTCTCATACAAAATATGCTATTTTTTTTTTCTAATTAAACCATCGACCAAATAAGTAAAAAAGTAGCACTAAAAAGTAATGACTACTCTAAATTAAACCATGGACCAAATTTGCATAGAAAACCAAAGCATAAATACAGATCACATATTCACATTCCCAGCAGACATACTGTACAGTATACACAATACACATATGCTCCTACACTAATCAGTTTAGCATTAAAAGCGTTAAACCCCTCACCAAACACAAAACACAAACATTTTAGACCACATCTTTTCAAGTTACATCCATTTCATACCTACTTAAATGAGAAGTAGTATTTTAGAAATAATTTTAAAAAATATTGATAAAATCAATTTATTTGGCAATTTTAGCTTATTTGGAATAAATAAAGTTGAATGGTCGTCAATAAATTTTTAGATTTTGACTAAACTAAATCAAATCCAAATCGAATCACATTACAAAAAATCAAAATCAAATCAAATCAAATCATAAATCAATTTAGACCCATAAACATGTATAACAAATCAAATGCCATTTTTAACGACAAATTCACTACATACTTTTTGTTGTGCAATATTTTTTTTATAGTGTAATTGATTTTCTACTTTCTCTATTTCAAAATACTTGTGACGTTTTATTTTTTATGTACTCTTATGCATTAATTTGACCTTAGTATCTTTAATAATCATGTATAGTAATTAATAATAATATAAAAAAGGAAAATATACCTAGAATAATCCAACCCTATCTTCGATTTTCCTACAATAATCTCAATTATCAATTAACCATGAATAATCTTATGTATTGTATCATTTTACCCGGAGTGTTGTTGGATGACCTGCAACCGATTGAGTAAAATATAAGTTAATTTCGTTTTTTTTTATTTTCTTTTTAAAATTGATTTAATGTTATTTTATCTAATTTATTGCAAAGTACCACCCAACTCTTTTTACTTTCCATTCCAGTGACTTCCCAACACCTTCATTGGAGCAAGCTTTGGTAATTTTCATCATCATCTTTGACGACGCAGCAGTGAAGAAGATTAATTTGCTGATTTTCGACCTTCATTATCTAGCTATCAATGGTAAGTTTTCTTAATTTTATAAAATTAAATTAGGGTTTCGAATTTCCCCTTTTCATTTGCAATTATGCATTCTAAATTTTTTTCTTGATTTGATCTATGCTAGGCTAGCCTGTGTGATTCCTTTACAATAAAATGGTGGTTTGGTGGGGTGTTTAAAAAAACAAAGGTTGAATTAGTGTATGTGGGTGGTATGTGTAAATCCATGAGCATAGAACCTGACAAGTTATCTTGGTTTTAACTTAAGGGAATAGTTGAGGAAAACATTGGTTTCAAGTCTCCATTTACCTTATACTACTTGGATCCTAAGGCAATGGTGTATTTGAGCTGGTGAAAATGGTGTATTGTACTACACAGAGCATTGTAAGGTCTGTGGGAATTGAACTTTCAAATGGCGAATGAAGGCATTGTGTGAGACATATATATGCTAATTGGAACAAAAGCTTCAAGGGTGAAGAGATGAAACTTTTATTTTGGAGGTGTGCAAAAGCTTATAATGAAGTTGATTTTAATGATGGAATCACAAAAATGGAGAAAGTAAACTATGTTGCTGCTAAAGCATTTAAATTAGCTAATCCTCGTTTATTTTGTCGAGCTTATGTGAAGGTTGATACAAAGTGCGATGTGATATTGAGTAACATGGCCGAAACTTTTAACAATTACATCATGCATGCTAGATCAAAACATTTGATTGATATGCTTGATGATATTTGAACAATGCTAATGAAGAGGATAGCTACAAAGAGGGAACAATGTGCAAGCAAGTGGAGTGGATTGTTATGTCCCAAAGTACAAGCTATGTTGGATAAAGAGAAAGAAGAGGCATCTAATTGCATTGTTCTACTGTCTACTACTACAATATTCCAAGTTGCTCATCACATTGACGTATTAGAGGTGGACATAGAAAAAAGAACATATACGTGCAGGAAATGGGATCTTAAAGGGATTCCTTGTTGTCATGCTATTGCCTTAATTAGTTACCTACATAAAGATGTCGAGTCATTTGTGGATGAATTACACCAAAGCTGCATACACAAGGGCTTATACAGGTAGCATAGCTCCTTGCATTGGAGATCGTCATTGGCCTAAATTGATATGTCCATTGATCCATGCCCATCAAAATCGGTCTTGAAGACCAAGAAAGTCACGAATCAAAATTTCTCATGAGGACCCGAAGAAACTTGGGAAACTCACAAGACATGGCATGCAGATGAGTTGTGGCATTTGTAAATCTACTGCACATTATAAACGAAATTGTCCAGAAAAGGGTAAAGCTGCTGACCCTACACCACCATCAATGAAGAGAGGAAGAGGAAGACCAAGAAAAAATGTTAATGATAGAAGAGTAAACCCAGAATCACAACTATGTCAACCAGCCCATCATCAGCTAACTGCACATCCTGGGGCAATAAGTAGAAGCGGAAGAAGGATCCAAACAGGGCAAGGGAGCAAAGGTGGTAATCCAAGTAGTTCTGTTACAACTGCTGAAACGGTAAGTTAGTTAAACTTTATGCCAAAAAACTATTACACATCAAATAAATGTTCAGTCAACCTAATAATTACTATGTTCCTTTTTAACAGTGCAAGCGTAAAAGAGGAAGGCCAAGCAAGGGAAGCCAAACTCATGTAGATGTACTCTCAACTCAAGCATCAACAACCAAGCAATGAAGAATCTTTATTAATATTGAGATTAATAGTTAGTACAACATTTAAGAGCTTTTGTAAACGATGAAGCATATGTATAATTAATGTATTGTTAATGACTTAAGTGTTGCTTTTGTAAACCTTAATATTTTGTCAAACATTAAGTATGGTAGTGATATTTTGTCAATGTAATGGAATATATGGCAGTGATATTTTGCCAAATATTTTGTAAAGGAATATATTAGGAAATGGGATATAATTTCATTACATTAATTGTCTTACATTTTTGTAGGATTTTCATTACATTGTACTAATCATGTTAACATAAATAAGAAGATTACAAATAATAACCATGATGCAACAAGCACAAATCCTAAAGCTTTTGTTGCATTTATTTGTTTAGCAAGTTTAATTTTCAACAAAGCTTCACTCTCCTTCAATTTTTGTTTCTTCATCTTTAATTTGTCAATTTTCTCAAGTAAAATAGAATTTTGTTCCTCCAAACAATATGCTCCTCCAAATGCTTCCGACTTGATTACATCATCCTCCCACTTGAAAAATTTGCAATTTAAGTCCTATAAACAAAATACAATCAAAATTAGCTAAACTAAATTACTTTACTAAAATAAATCATAACCACAAAAATTAAACCATAACTTATAGGCCAAAGACCACAACCATAAAATCAATGCCCAACTCTAGAACCTTTTCTAGCAGTTTGCAATTTTGCTAGAACACCATGTTTATATTTAGGGCTTTCCCTTGCAATTGACCTTCTAGCAGTTTGGGTGTGGGTTTTAATATAGGAGAGAAGCAGTAGAGGAAGACGATAATGCTGGGTTAAATGAGAGAAAAAAGCAACGGCTAGTTTACCGGAAAAACAAGTCAAAAATGATTCCACAACACTCCGGGTAAACTGATACAATACATAAGATTATTCATGGTTAATTGATAGTTGAAATTATTGTAGGAAAATCGAAGAAAGGTTGGATTATTCTAGGTAATTTTTCCTATAAAAAATAGATAGTAATAATCATTGCATTTAGACGAATTCAACAAAATCCCACATAACTATGTATTAAATTATTGATTAAAAACTAAAGCCAAATTAATAAGATGAATTAATTGTGTTAAAATCCTAATGTTGAATCTACTATGAAAGGTGGAAGTATAATTTTTTTTATATCTTCATGGGTATTGCAATATCTTTTTTTTTTTTACTATGATTCATACTCCTTAATAAAAAAAACATATTCATATCTTTAATTTATATTTTCATCTCATTCGTTTATTTTCCTATTTCACTCAAAAAATATTAGCTAGTCTTATATGAGATCGTTTCATCATGAAACAGATTCATTTAAAGGCCCCATTAGTTAAAAACAAAAATTCTTAATCAATAACCGTGACTTGTAAATCACAACAAAATGACAAAAAAAATAAATATTAAAACAAACAAAACCAAAAAAATATAAATTAAGATAACAAAATTTTCACCCTATCACATCTACATCCTACCACACAAAGGTGGTTTATTAACCTCATATATAACCGTTATTCACTAAAACCTTCTCAGTTAAAAAACATATATTAAAAGCTAAATTTTCACTTATAGAAGAAGCATTTTTTTATAGTTTAAACTGACTTAATTAAAGTCACCTCACGTTGAGACGTTCTCAATAGAACAAATAGTGAATTAGTGAAAAAATATTTATATTTGTCCCTTGTATTATTTTTGAGTCCCTTGTATTATTTTTGAGTTCCTTGTATTATCTCGTTTACAAATTGTATACTTACAAAAAGTATTGAAACATAGATAGAGTAGTGGTTTTATTCAAAACATACTTCTATTTTAAAGACACAAAAAAACTAATAGCAGGCGCATTTACCATTTTCGTAGCCCCCAAGAAGACCATCCATCCATCCATCCATCCAATTCCTAGGAAAACGCAAAAGTTACTCCCTACATAACAATTTACACACACTTCTCTCTTTCTCATCTCCATTTCCCTCAACGTTCAAAACTCATCCTTCATTTCCTTCCCCTGCATTCATTCATCCTCAAAACCCAGAAATACTTTTCAAAATGCACGCAAAAACAGACTCAGATGTAACAAGCATGGCAACAATTACCCCTCCAAGATCACCAACTTCTAGACCCACAAGACCCCTTTACTACGTTGAATCTCCTTCACATTCCCAACAAGATTTAGACAAATTCTCTTATGGAACACTCACTCCTCTTGCTTCTCCTACTCGACAACATTACCATTGTTCTCCTATTCATCATTCCAGAGAATCTTCCACTTCTAGATTCTTCTCTTCTTCGTCTCTTAAACAGCAGTATCACCGTAGTGGTGGGTGGAGAAGGATTTATGGGGGTAGGAGATTGGATTATTCTGGTGCTGTCGATGAACCCAGAAATGGTGATTTGGGTCGAGATAATGATGATGAAGATGGTGATGGAGAAGGGCCTTCTAAAAGGTTTTATGTTGCCTGTTTTTTGGTGTCGTTTTTTGGTTTGTTTAGTTTGTTCTCATTGATTCTTTGGGGTGCTAGCAAGTCTTTTCATCCTCATGTTATAGTCAAGGTACCCTTTTCTCCATTTGCAATTTTCTATTTCTCTCTTTTTTGCCCTGTTTCTGCATTTTTTGACTCGGTGTTGACTCGTTTTGTGACTCAATGAGTCTAAGTTATTTAGGCTAACTGCTGCTAAGTACTCTGTTTTTGGTAATTGATACTAAAAAGGTAGCAATTGATAGATGTAGCTGAATGTATTAGTCGGTTGATTAAGGTAGCAATTGATATGGTTTGTTAGAATTTTAAGATAAGTATTGCTCTGTTTCCTATTAATGTTTATATTAATATTCACCGAAATTTAAAAATTAAACGAATATATTATCTTATTGAACAATAAGTGAATGTAAAAAATTGTGAATTATAAATGTTAATTAATATTAAAATAAATTTAATGAAAAAAAATATCAATACTATAATTATTAAAGAGTGTTAAAAAAATGAGTGAAAAACACATGGAACTGAAAATAATACTCCTATAAAATTATTAAAATAAAGTTAATAAAAAATGTGTAGAACATAAGCATTGATAAATACTGAAATTATGAAGAATTGATATGCTTATGTAAAATGTTTTTAATTAATATGAATAGAAAGATTTTTGAGCTACTTTCGTCTTTTCAAGAGACGACCTCAAAATAAGAAGATCATATTTATGTTTTCTCTTTAATTTATATTAATTAACATATGCGTCTCTTTGAGAGACAGTTTCTTTCAATAATTTGTGAAGATTTTGTTGGATAATAAGAAAACTCACAAACGAGTAGTAATGTAGTGTATATCTTATGAATTAGGAGTAAAATATAAAATTTGTTTGGGTTTTTTCCTTATTAGGCAATGGCCTAATTTTGGTACAACCAAATAATTTGAACATTTTACAATATGAACGGTATGACCAGTGGTTGATTAAGTCAAACTCGTTAGACTTACTGAGTGAACTCGCAAATTTATGCCCTTCAAAATGACGTTAGCGAAGAAATGATGGTGTAATATCTGCAATCATCATCTCTTCATCTACCTTAAAGTTGGGATTTTTAATCTTACTCGTCAGGTGGACTGGTCAAAGAACAAGTGGGTTTTGAGGTTCGAGTTCACTGAGTTAACTGGGCGTATCCAGTGACTGATGACTCGCAGATTAAAGAAGTCCCACTTCATGACCTCGTGGGTTCCTTTTAGTCTTGTTCTCTCACATGGTCATCAAGTCATCAACTATTGGATTAGATATATATAGTTTAGTCTTTTAAATAAATCCTAAGAATGTTTTTATGTCTAACTAAAAGCGCACATAAAAGGGTTAATAATGACATTTAACTAATTGTTACCCCTCTATCCCATAAGATATGCCCCATAGGCAATTGGTAGGAAACTAAAAAACGTCTGTTATACACCGCGGGGAGAAATGTGTGGATAAGATTAAAAATAAATTAATTGTGTGGAAGAAAGTTAAATAAAAAATATAAATTATTGACTAATTTATAGACAGTAAATTTAATAGAATAGACTAAAAAATTGAAATATATATATCATGGCACATTGGATGTATAATTGTGAATGAAAAAGATATTGTTAGGTTATAATTGAAGATATCAACCCAAATCTTAAACATTAATGCAAAATATTGTAGATTCTAACCTAAACGAAGTATTCATAAAGCTTTTTGGGTCTATTGGGTCTTGTTAGATTTATTTTTATAAATTGTTACTTTGTTTTTAAAAGTTTGTCCATATTACTATAACGAATAATTTTAATTTGTTTGTCTTTAAAAAAGTATTTTTTACTTTAATGTCTTTGATTGATTTACAAAACTATCAATTTTGAATATCTCTAAGACTCAAACTATGCATAATTAAAAATTATATAAAATTAATATTAGTTGTGATTTAAAAAGTATTTATTGAAATTCTCAAAGTTTGATTAATGATAAAGATTAATGCAATAAAATGATGTTTGAAAAATGTAGAACATGGTGTTTCTGGATTTTACAATACAAGCAGGAATGGATAGCACAGGAGTGCCGACAGATATGCTGTCAGTAAATTCAACGGTAAAGATATCATACAGAAACCCTGCCACATTTTTTGGAGTTCATGTCACTTCAACTCCTCTTCAATTGTCCTACTTTCAACTAAATGTTGCTTCCGGTCAGGTATACTTCTTATTCCCATATCTTTTTTGTCTTCTTTTGATTCTATCAAGTTACTCCATTCTATTATACTCGCACCATTTCGGCTTGACACAAGTATTAAGTAAATAATTGATTTAAAGATGTTCCCATTTCCTGGAAAACAATAGGTGATACGCTTTTCCACTACAAAAACACGCACAAATAGCAACGACGCATGACATTGCTAAGCAGAGGCAAAACGCCTTTAATGATGGCATGACGATGAACTTTAACCCCTTGCTATCCAAGTCAACGCTATCCATGTTTAAATTTAGGCGACGTCAAAGGATGACCTTGTCTTCGTCGCCTTTAGCCGTGACAATTCAGATAGAAAGGATTAAGGACTTAAGAATAGTATTCTTGCGGTTTAGGTATCTGTGACTTGACCAAGTTTGAGTAGGTCCTTGATCCTTGTTTATTGTAAAATTATAATATTGGTTGTTTATACGCTAATCTAGGCTTTGATTATTGGAAAAAGTTTTTGTTTTGCTTAGTTTTTCCTTCGAATTTCTTGACCATGAGCTGTGACCTTGGACTTTCTATGATTTAGGCAACTTTTATAAGTCACATGAATAAAATCTGATTTCAAGGAGATTTTTATTGTCAATGTTATCTTAACTTAGAGATTGTTTGGCTTATAACAATTTTGTAGCCAAGTAAATCTCACTTTTTTGTTCTCACTATGGCTGGATTATACTATTGACTTTAGATCATTTAGAACCGTTGTTGGGTCGCTTTTGAGATGGACGGGGTCATTTGGGCTGCAGTTTTAAAACTCTAACCCAAAACAGAAAAAATCACTGGATATATATTAGGCATAAGCCCAAAATTGTTGAAATTCGTAAATGGGTTAAAATGTGTCTGGTGACTATTGGGTTTGACCCACATTTTGAGGTTCCTTGTGGCCGGATTATTTTTGATTACGGGATTGTTAGATTATCACACTAATTTCCAGTTGAATTTCAAGTAAATTTCAAGTCGGATTAGAATTTTTACATGGTGTTGTTATATAGTAGATTCCTATTCTTTATTTTACTTCTACCACCCTCTATTAAACACTTTTAAATGTGTAAATTTATAGATGAAGAAGTTTTACCAGAAAAGGAGGAGTCATTCAAACATTACCACAGTAGTTCATGGACATCAAATCCCTCTCTATGGCGGAATGTCGGTTGTATTGAATGCAAGGACAGTAGGTAACAACTTGCATACTGAAAAACTGAATGTAGGACTGAATTTAACATTCACTGTCCGATCAAGAGCTTACATTTTAGGGAGACTTGTTAAATCCAAGTTCTACAAACATGTTAGATGCCCTGTTTCTTTCCGTGGCACTCACCTCGGTAAACCCATTAATTTGTTACATTCTTGTGTTTATGAATGAATTTATTGAATGTTTTAGCCCATTTTCTTCGATACATGATTAGTCAATTAGAAATCTAAGATAGCTTTATATGTCCAAATCAAAGAGATGACTACGGTCATGGAAATTGGGAAGGCTTAGCTTAACTATTCCTAAGTTAAGAGAAGGCACATACTAACACATGTTTTTGTTGTTGGTTTAAAATTGTACTGAAAACAACTTTCCTTGCAAGGAAATTTATTGATATTCACTTTGCTAAGTAAAATATCCTGTCTATTGAGCTGATCAAGTATGGCTGAAACTTAATTCGAACCATTTGTGTGGTCGTGTTCAATTTGTGAGGTTATTTTTATTGGGTTATGGTCCGGCCTTGATATTGATCATAGCCTGGTTGCTCACTTTCCTCATTTCCTGTATTTAGGCAGACTTTGAGACCCGATCTGATATCAAATGGGCTGCTTTTTCGGCCACTTTTTTGGCCTATAACCGGAGGCATGTTCACTTGATTGACATAAATATCTTCCAAGCCCTCAGATTTATCAGTCTTCTGTCCTATACAACCTTTCAAAAATATATTATCTGTTTGACTTGAGACCGACAATATGTACAATAACAATACCAAAGACTTAATCCCAACAATATATGATCAACAATAGGAACGAGGAAAAGAGGGCCTTAACAGACTCTAACTGAAACAATGTAATTCAAATCTCAGAAATATTTCATGCACTAGTCACAAATGCAGAAGCTGGAACCAAACATAATCATCTTACAATATGAAACAAACAAACACAAAAGCTGAGGGAAAACAGAAACTGCAGAAAACAAAGATGGCCTTAACAGACTCTAAGACATAAACTACAAGCAAACTACCATGGATCAAAGTCAATCAAATTAATGATCTTTCTTGGTTTCATCAGCATCCTTATGTCCACCAGGAAGCTTCTCTTTGATCTTTTCTAAAAACCCTTTCTTATCCTGAGGCTCCTGTGCTCCTCCACAGTGTCCATCCGCTCCAAAATGAGGTGCGGCTGGAGGCTGAGGAGGAACAGCGTCGTCCTTGTGATGCCCCGGCAACTTCTCTTTGATCTTCTCTAGAAAACCCTTCTTCTCTTCTGGGTTTTCATCTTGTTGATGATGATTATTGTTATGATCATTTTCATGAACAGCAGCAGCTTCATCGTCTTTGTGACCCGGAAGCTTTTCCTTGATCTTGTCTGTTAGTCCCTTCTTCTTCCTCTTTATCTTCACCCCATCTTCCTCCACCTCTTCTTCTGACTGTAATTCAAAAAAAAAAATGAGAATCATGGGTTCGCCTAAAAGTTCAAGGCTTTCGCTTCTACCCTTGTGATACATATTGAAAACATTTTACCGAAAACATAAAAAGAAGAGAATACATACTGAGCTAGAGCTGCTACTGTTTGAACGTTGGAGCTTTTCTTTATCTTCCACAACAACATTTTTGTTGGGTGCCTCGTCCTTCTTTCCAAAGCAATCGAAGAGACCGCGTTCCTTAGCATCGGTCTCAGTGATCTCAGATTGATATGGATTCGACATTTTTTAACTGGTCTGTCTAAAATACTAATGATTTTCTAAGTGATTTAGTGAGGGATTTTTGAGATGGATGTATTTCAATTGTTGATGATGATCATTTGAGAATTGCCCACCCTTTTATAGTAGAATAGGAACCACCTGAAGACTAATAAAATATCTTGGAACTTGATCTAAAGTTCTGCAAATATTTGTGTGCATTTATGTTTCTTTCTGTATTTGTTAGAGGGGATGTATCTACTGAAATGTCGGTCCATGAACGATATAAAAGCTCTGGTTGCTTAGTTTGGCGAGTATGGAGCTTATTAAATTAAGCCATGTGCCTGCTGCTGATAAGTTGGGTTATGGCCTTGAGATTGGGAAATACAGAATTGTGCAAATATTGTCCTAGGAAGAAGAAAGCAGAGTTTCAAGTTCCTAGAATTTCTTGTTTATTGTACTTATGGTACTAATACACTTATCCAGCATATTCTGCTATTAGAAGCTATAATCTGGGTCTGGAGAGGATTGAAAGATGATAAGACGGTAGACCATACCAGATTGTGGCAAGTGAGAGCCTCGGCTTTACACTACTATGCTATTGCTATAGTAATTACAAAATTTTCCATTGAGATAAATCGTTACATGATTTCGTAAACTATGGTTTGGGATGAAAAAAATTAGCAGAATTACCCTTGGTTACAACATTATATATAGCAGATATGATTAATAATACACTAAGGAAAATTCCTAAGCTACCAAGAATTAAGTTGGTACACCAAACTGTCCCAAATTTTTTGGGTTTCTTGATGAAGATCCACATGAGACATGGGTATGCAAAGGTAACTGGCAACGCAATCCCTCCGATTAGAAGTGCTAGTTGGGGTAAAAAAGGAGCCGCAACTGCTATGAAAAACACTAACCCTCCGAAAAATATCCTTAGCCCCGTTCTTAACCACCACGCACAGGGTTTCTTGGTGATGCTAACACACCGCAGCTCAAAGTTGTCGAAAACTGGCATTGCGTAAATTTGGAATGAACATAAACTATTTATGATGAGGAAGAAGTACATTATGGCTAGCTGAACCTTTGAGCCTTGTTTCCGATGAAATTGTGCATATGCATTTAGCATTCCTCTATCAACTATCTGAAAATAAAGAGTATTATATACATCGAGATGAACTTCACTTGGTTATATATGAATATATTTTAACATATACTTCTATATATATTCATGAAAAAGCTTTGTTTGAGTTTCGTTCTCTTTAAATAAAATGATTTAAATGTAACCAACTTAATGAAACAGAGAGATTAATTAATGTTTGGCAAGTTTTTGGGACTTACCAAGTTACCATACGCCCAATATCCAGCAATGGCTAAGGGGAACAAACACATAGCTATTAGTGCATATGAAAATTTCACTCCTTTCCACATTGTTTTGTGGGTTGGATGTTTTATGCTTGCTGGAAGAGTCCCCTGGAAAATCACAATTAGGTATCGGAATTCAGGATTCATCATGAATTTTAATGAAAGTTCAATATTCCATGATTTCTATCCCTATAAAATTGCGCCATTTGAATTAAATAAATAAGATTTTTTTGGAAAAACGGTGCTATTTTGAGAGGGACAATGGAAGTAAAGTTTTTCCTATCAAATAAATTGTGTACGACTTTTATTATAGAATTTTACTAAAAAATAATATAGATTGTTGAAAAATGTAGCACTTCATTAAAATATATGGGGTTTTGTTTAAGTGGTTGTCGGTTGGTTTAGTTAGTCATTTCTTGAATCTATGGGTAATCATGGATTCAACATCAGATTTAATCTGTCTCAAATTCGATCTTTGTTTAAAAACAGGCTCGGCCCTGGGGTGAAAATTTGAAAAAAATAAGAGCATTGAACAACTTTATTCCAAAAATAAGCTCCGTGAAAACTTTATTTTCAAAATAAGTGTCCGTACATCCAAACCTAGGCTTGGTGTAAGTCGCTGTTACTAACAGCAAAAATCAAAAAAAAAAAAGAAAAAATAAAAGCCTAAGTCGCTGTTACTAACAACAACTTAAGGAGTTGACCAGTCAACTCCTTAATCTCGTAGGTTGGAATGAGGAAGTACTGAAATAACGAAGAAGACTTAAGTCGCTGTTACTAACAGCAAATTAAAAAAAAAAATTATTTTTTATTTATTTATTTTTTAATTCGCTGTTACTAACAGCGACTTATACCAAACCTAGGTTTGGATATACGGACGCTTATTTTGAGAATAAAGTTTTCACGAAGCTTTTTTTAGAATTAAGTTGTTAAATAATCTTATTTTTTTCACATTTTCCCCAGGCTCAAAGGGCAACCACCCAGGGCCCCTACCTCAAAGTCCAGAAATTAAGTTAAGTAGGGGGCCCATAGTTTAATAATTCTCCAGTAAACACACTCGGGGCCCATAAAATAAACCTTTCCAAAGTAAAAAAAAGAACCCAGTCACTCACATTGAAAATGGCCCGGGTACAATTAACAAACTTAGGAAATGAAAAAGCCTGTACTCTATTTTTTTTATTTTTATTTTTATTTTTAAATATGTTTTTCCCTCTACGTCTCCTTAGTTTCATCTCCCTCATTTGCACAGATGTTTATAGTGGTGGATAGGATGTCTTGATGGTGTTGCAAGGTCATTCAATTCAAATGCTAGATTAGAATTGGATCACCTTTTTGATAATTGTAAAGTACCCTTAGGGGCCTCAAATTTTGCCTAGGGCCCACGAAAAGTCAAAGACGAGCTTGTTTGAAAGTAAGTGTTTATTTCTCAATATTCAAGATATTGATCGGTTCTGAGTCTAATAAAACTAACCAGCTATAAATCTTGAATTAATATTTTAAGACTCAAACATGACTTATAAACCTAGTCCCCAACCATGATTCATTCTAGACCCATTTTGAAAAACAAAACCAATTAAAACAAGCTCTATTTAGATCTTGAATATAATAGATTCAACGGTTTTGGATACGAGTTCAGAAAAACCCAATTCTTGTGTCTTATTGATTTGAATCTGACTAGAAATAACTTAAATTCAGTAATGCCACATAAGTTCACATAAGCGAGACTTTGTTTATACCGAACAAATTCTTATGGTTGAAACCTCAAAGGCATTCATCTTACTATATAGAAGTTAGAAGTATGAAACGATTTTCTTATAAAATTAATTACAACTATTTTAATAAACCATTAGAAGTTTAGAACTTGAGAATACATTGGTTTATTTTTTTATTTTTATTTTTTTTTTATGAAAATGATATTTGACCTCCCATTTAATTATCTTCCAATTTGTTCACCTATGAGTTATGATGAATGGATATGGAAAGTTGAAAACAATTTTTAGTGAACGCACTAGAAGCCTTTTGTAGGATAGAAATTGAGTTTTATTTTGTCTTGTTGTACTAGCATTTGACACAATTATGACATTTTTAGAATAAACTATTTTTATTGGGCTCTGGCCTTTTCCAAAAAGAGATAATGGACACGAGCACAACATTGCGGGCCCATGACAAGTCTAACGATGAACCAGGGAATTGCATTTTATAAATTTTTGAATATTTAATTGTAGTTTTTCGAATAAAAAATGTGAAATATATTTTTTAATAGGAAAAAATATACTCTTAGATTTATATTAATAACTTAAAACAATATTTAACAAAAAGAAAAAACTAAAAAATAAATTTGCAAGTCTAATTTGTTTTAACAAAAATAAAATCAATTTAAAAAACAAGATGAGAATCAAGCATTACACACTATACTAAATGTGTTTCAAATGAACATGAGCTGGAAATCGAGTTTTATTTCAATTTGAATAAGTATTACTTCCCTTTATAAAAATCCTTAATTCATTTTTCACCTAGTCATTTCCTTTCTTCAGCCTACTTTGTAAAAAAAAAAATAAACATAATCTAAACATGAACTTTAAAGGGAGAAAACAGCCATGCGATATAGAAACATACCTGAATTTCAAGCACAAGGTTATGTCCTCTAAAAGACAGGGCAACAATTCCAACTGCAGATATAACATCCATAAATGGCCTAATCTCAGATTCCGATCCCTGATTCGAGGGCCGGTCAGTACTCCCTGTAACTCTACCATTGCAGATGGACAGAACCCAAATAAGAGTGCAGTAAACCATGGCCGTGATCGCGCTAACTAGCGACACCCAAGCCATTGAATTCAAGTTAGGGAGCTGGGCTATAACAATGGCTAAGCAAAGGAAAACCATGTACCATTCTACAATTGTTACTGAATTTGGATCACAAATTTGACTATTTTCGCACAATATCTTGTATAAATGTTGCATAGTTCCACCACCTGTTATTAGAAGTGTTACACAGGTTCCTCCTGATAAGTACATTACTGGAAATAGTGCCAAAATTTTCCCCAGCTTTGGACCTTAATTACACAAATAGAAAGTTCATTAGTTGTTTTAATGATGTGATTAGATATAAATAAGAACATAATTTTATTAATTATGAGGGAAAATAATGGACTAACCAAATGCTGCCATTGCTAACTGAAGGAATCGACTGTATCGATGTCCAGAGGAAGATTCATGGAGTTGAGTAAGAACCCAAATGGTGTAGAGTTGCCATATGAATGCAATTGATAACCATGCAATTCCCCAAGCCCTGAAAACAATATCACATAAATAAAATTGTTTATCAGAACGATAATGGATTTAGAATAATTTTGATTGTTGAGGTTCTCGATTGATTAATAAATTTATAATTATAAAGAAATTAAATTTGTAAATAAGATCCACACAAGAAAAAAAATTGAATGCAACTTTTTAATTATACCTTTTCTTTTGAATCACTTCTCATCAATTCTCCTATATAAATGCAACTTAATACAAGAATTAGCAAAATTTCCACAAATTCTTAAGTGAGATGGTTTCTCTGTGAGACATTTTTCATATATGTGCTAAATAATCCAACTGATATAATTACTAGCATATGTATCTCTTATTTTAAAATTGTCTCACTGAAAGAGGGTCTTTTACAAAAAGAAGCTAGTATACAAAAAGAAGCTAAATAATCCACCAGTTAGTACTACTAATCAAACGGACCGTTAATGTATCCCCAAATAAATAAGGTCCCTCAAAAAGAAAAATAAGTGATACTCATTAAAACTGTAAGTGAGTCAAAACAATTAAAAGTAAATTACCAGCCAAGAGTAGCAAAAGCCAGAGGAAGAACAAGAGACTGAATTCCAAGCCCAGAAGAAACCAAATGGAATATACAAAAATACAAATTTCCCTTCCTTGATTCTGTTATTGGAAGCCATGCTTCTATTGGATTACTGCTTATTTCTTCTTCTTTATTATTGACAATGTTATTAGTTTTAGTTTCACTATGATCTCCCTGATGATCATAATCATGATGACTTTCAAATTCTTCTTCTAAAGGATTAATTCTAATACTCTTATTAATACTATCATTAATTATTGAAATGGGTAAAAAATCTATTGATGATGATGATGATGATGATGATTTCAAACAAGCTACAATATTCTCTTTTTGTTTCTCCTCTTGAATTAATTGTGCAAGAGTTTTTTCCCATTTATTGGATTTTTCCATTTTTATTTTCTCTATTTTTATGTGTGAATTTCTCTCTATTCTTACTCTTTTGGTAGCTTTTAATTTCTTTGGTTATGAACTAATCCATGGTTATATATAGATACAAGAGGGTAAAAGCTAGCCTTGATATGTCCCAAATATGACATCATCTTGAATTCAACCCATGATGTAATATGTGATGACTAGCTCTTATACTCTTGCTAACTTATCATAAGTGACCTGCATTGTTCAAGTATTTGGCAATTCCATTGATTGTTGGCAGGGTCGACCTTAGGTTTTTAAAGGTCTGAGACGAAAGATTATATATGGGCCCCTAAATTATTGTATATATATAAAAAAGTTTAAATCTTAGTGCTACTTGAAAACTAAAATTTTTTACTGAGTCCTTAACATAAATACGACTTGCACTTTTTTAGGGCTGGCCCTAATTGTTGGTTGTTGAATGAATTAATAAATTGAATATTCATAAAGTATTTTCGTCTAATCTAGTATAGGGAATAGGGATGCAATTGGGTTTATCCGCTGGACTGCTAAGAACTTTGGTCCATCATTTTGTGAATGTCTTTGTGGACTTGATTTTACCAAAGATGATGAAAGTCCTTCATGCTTAAGAGTGAACATTTTCTATTTTACGTTGTGTTGAATTCTTGATAAAAGCACAGAGAAAATGAAAGAATAGATTGTTGTATTGATTTTTAAATTGTACAACTTACATTCGGATTATGAGGATACAATAAATATATATATATATATATATATATATATATATATATATATATATGAAACAGAAACTGACTAAGCTAAGAAGAGTTAGCTACACAGCTTATAACAAACTCTTTACAACAACCTATATACATTGTAATTAACTAAGGTAGAACTAGGTAGGTGAGTCAGCAATCTTGATCCCTTGAGTAAATGATGATCCTCCTTGTGCTTGGCTAGCTCCTGATCTGCACGTGCTATATGCAAAGTGTTGTAGAAGAACCTTAATGATCTATATCCTTAGCAAAACTATTTATGAAACAACCCAAAATAGGTGAAAAGGGTATTATTTTGATACAACCGCAGGTAATTGCGAATAATTAATAAAGAAACCATGCGTTGGCTTGTCTGATCTGTTAGTAGAATTATTTTATTAGCTGTTAAACTACTTATATAAATCAAGTGTTTTTATTTTTAGTCTAAAAGTTATTTACTTAATAAATAAACTATAAAAAATAATTTTTATTTTTGATTTAAAAATTATTTTTCAAATATATTTTATAAAAGTAGTTGCTAATCACCTAAAAAGCCAACAAAAAATAATTTATCAAATATACCTTTTACCTCAAAACCAGTAATAATTAGAGGAGCACTCAAGCAGGAGTTATTAAAGTATGATAATTTCTATAATAAAATATTTCACTTTTCACAAATGATAATATTATAGTCTACATAGTCTACTTTTAATCAATTAAAAAAATTATACTTTTTTATTTTTATTTCCTATAAGATTGACTTTTGCGCCACAAAATACTATACAATTTTCTAAAATATGCTCCTTTTGTTTCTTTATGTTTTTCTCATTTACTTTTTGTACAGTTTTCAATGTAAATTTTAAACCTCAATATTTCTAAATATGCATAATAAAACGTTATAAAAATACATAATTAAAAAGTATATATTAAGACGAATCTAACGAGATCTTACATGGATTTATTTTTTTTTTTAATGTGTCAAAAACATTAATTAAATTTCTCTCTCCTTAAGTTGAAATATTTCAAATGGGAAGAATATTAGTGAACGAAGGGAGTATTAATTTAACATATTTTTATTTATTTACCCATAATCTTTTTCCATTGTATTTGATAGTAGTGCATCAATAATTTATGCAAAAAATATTTTAATTAGTAAACTTTGGTCAAAATTTTATTAGAAAAACCAAAAAATAAGAAAATTACATTAAAAAAAATAAAGTATTTGTTTGATTTACATCAATTTCATTCCAACATTTCGTTGTGTTGACAACTTGACATTAACAATGGTCTTTTTGTAAAGCACTCCTAAAATGTTAAACCTTTTTAAGTGAGAATTTTATTATGATGGTTAGTGAAGTCGCGTCACTGGCGTCAATTGGGTTGTTTCAAATGACGTTAATGTATTAAATGTAAAGTCACCTCTTTTCGGTACAATATTCAGACGACAAAAACTTTATTTTAGACGAGACAACAAAAGCATTTTCGAGGAAGATATAAGAGAATTTGGGATGAATAAATAAAAATTGACTTATATTAGTTAAACCTTTTAGATTATTAATGTCCTTTTAAATTATCTTTTGGTGTTTTTGCCATTTTGCTTCTCTTGTTTTTATTATTATTTTTTTGTTTTTTTTATTTTGTAATTAGTAATTACTTATTTATTTTATTTATATGCATTTAATTTATCTTTCCCATCATCCCATGTAGCTACGTCTCCTTATCTTTTTCAAGCCGGAAAACTCCTTTGGTCGCGCTCTTCTTTATAGGTATGAGTTGCCGCCGTTCTTTCCTCCTCAGACCTTGTCCATAGTTTTTATATGAGCAGTATACACTAGGTAGAATGATGATGATGATTTGTTTTTCTTATCGGAAAATTAAAAACTCGAGTATTATGGTTGAAATTATAAGATATTTCAAAATTAGAAATAGAATATAAAATATAAAATTGATAGAGTTATATTTGAAATTAAAATAAGAATAAATTTATTAAAATAAATAAAAATAAAAATAATGCAAATTGAACAGATTAGTAAAATATAATTATATAATTGTAATTTGTCTGTCATTAGGAAGGAGGTAATTAGAGTTTTCAGATTGCATAAGTCTAAATTGACTTTACATTAGGATCTGTTAGAGTATATAACATCTAGGTTGCACTAAAACGGACACGGACACGGACACAGACACGACACGGTTACGGAAAAACGCCAACTTAAAAATGGCGGACACAGGGACATGAAAATGGTAATATAATAAATACATCAAATTAAAGATAATTTTACAATCTTTCATTTGATATATGTAAATAAACACTTTAAAAACATAAAACTCATATAAAATGCAAATAAGTACCAAATAAACAACATGAGTATTTAAAATAGTCATACAAACCAAATCAAAGAAAACCAAATAAATAGGTAAATTTAAGATTTAAAAATTAAGATTAACAAATAACACATTAACAATTTAACATTAACAAATAACAATTAACAAATATTCAAAGAGGATATTCAAAAAAATCAAGAACATTATTTCAACTTTTCAAAATTCAAATTACAAACTTTTCAAGATTAAGTATTTAAGATTAACACTAAGATTAAAGATTAGAACAAGATTAATATTAGGATTTAGGATAAAGAGTGAAAATACCTTAAACAAAATCAATTTTTTTATTTTTATTTTTTTATAAAAAACGTGTCCTTGACTGCTTGTCGTGTCCCTTCCGTGCCCTTGTCGTGTCCGCGTGTCCGGAAAAATATTAAAATATTAGACACTTCATTTGGCGTGTCGGACACGGATTTTCGCGTGTCCATCCCGTGTTCGTGTCCGACACGGGACACGCCAGTCCAAAGACGGGTCCGTGTATTCCAGAATAATCCTGAGACCTCAACTATCAACTTAAGTTTGCTGAATATTTAGTGTATATTAAATCTTAAGAATTATCACCAAGTACTACAAATAGTAGTGGGACAAAGTGTACTAAAAATACAAGGTCCAAAGGGTCAAAGGGAAGGACAAAAGACAAATGTGCCTTTTTGTGTTCTTTGATCAATGAGCATTGGATTCTATTCGTGTTCAACTTTGACTATGGAGTTACAAGTGATTTCATAGTGTGAATAATGCTCATGAATACCATAGTTATAATGGTATTGATTGATGGTCATTATACTTGATCATCAATGGGTGATTAGTTAAATGTTCATGACCCTTTGGTATACTTGAACTAGTATAAATAGAGGCTTGGGGAAGGATGTCACTTACACCAATTTTCTGAAATTTTTATCTTTGCTTACTCTCTTACTTGTGTTCTTTCAAAAAGAGTTATGAACTTCTTGTTAGAACTTTCAAAGTTTATAATTCATCAAACACTTTGTTGTTAAGTTTCATACCCTAAGTACTAAGGGTGTGTTGTGTTGTTTGTATCTCATCGTGAATTTCCAAGTCAAAACCCAAGTACCTTTGTGGGGGAAATATCACAAAAGAAAAGTGATAACACGCCTACAATAAGTATCAAGTTTTCGGGTAACGGTGGTCGTTACAAAGATCATCTTTAGGTTATTTCTTAGTACTTTTTGTGTAAGTTTATTTTAGCCATCAACAAAAGGAAGTGCAAATTCCCATATCATAATCTGTATTTGCATTATTATTTCTTAATAAAGCTTTTGTTGAGTTGGTTCGTTAACATGGTATCAGAGACCAGCGTAACAAAAGATCACGTGTTCGAATCTCAACCACCCCTCATTTAAGTGGAACATTAAGTGCATGTGTGCATCCATACTTCTAGCCCAATGGGCTCTTATGTGAGGAGGCATGTTAGATTATATAATATATTCAGAGACCTCAACCATCAGCTTAAACTTTTGATTGAGTTGCTTCCTTTATAGGATCGATGAGAATATATACTAGAGGCACTTATGTTTCTATTAGATTTGTTCATGGGCAGGCTTGAACAACGTTTTTCCAAAAAATTTAAAATTTGGACGGGTAATACCCGCCCGCCAAGATAAATGGGCAGGTAGCGACACCAAAAAAATACCTGCAGGCATACCCACCTGCCCGCTTAGTTTAATATATTGTTTATTAAATAATTAATACTATTAATATTAAACTAGTACTAGTATATGACCCATACCCAACTTTAGTTTATTACTACTGTACTAGCCCTACGATTTGCTTCTTTTAGACTTTAAAATTTATAATTCTACCATCTACATTCAATATTTTTAATTCTCAAAGCACTAAAGCAACCGACTCCACCGTCTACATTTATATTTATGTAATTTGAGTGTTTTGAGACTTTATATGCATTTAAATTATTTTAGACAACGTACTGTATTTAATTGTTATTAAAACCTAGCTTTATAATTTGTATAATATTTTTAATTTTTATATAATAAATACTCGTCTACCCGCGGGTCCTACCCACTTTAAAAATGGGCGGGTAACTATAAAATATATGCCCGTATATACGGGCGGGCTTTTGAATAGTTGAGCATGCAGGTAGATTTTTTAGGTACTACTCAATCCGCTACCCGTTTAAACCTGCCCATGAACATCTCTGGTTTCTATATGAACATTACTTTAGCAATATTCTGTTTCTTTTGGTTTCATAATGTTGATTATAAATTTTGTTTTGGTGTTTATTTTTAATGATTATATTTGAAATCTTTTTTTATGAAAAGATTAATATCTAATTAGTAGAAAAAATGAATAATGAAATTTCGTTGGTCCTTTAATCTAATAAAGGATTGTAAATGTTAAAAGTCTATATAGTTAATGTTTACCCAAATAACAAATTAAATCAGAAATTAATAAATTAATTTACATGGCAAAGCCAATCTCTAATTTTCAATTTCAATTCATAACAAAAAAACTTGTATACATACAAACAAAATCTAAAAAATCTCACATTAATGAGTATATTTATTTTAACTTTTATCTATTTATAATTTAATATTATTTTTCTTTTGAAAACATAAGATTCTTAATTATACTTTTATTTTTATTATTATTATTATTATTATTATTATTATTATTATTATTATCATTATTATTATTATTATTTTACCATTAGTCTTTTTTAAAAAGTTAAAATTATTATATACAATCTTAATTGCGCTTAAGTTTTCTACTATAATAAAGAGAGTGTGATAATATTTGTTAGAGTTACCCAAACTAAGTATAGAATTTCGTGTAAGTTGTGCCTTTGTGGTAAGTTGTAATATGGTTGTTTGAAATTAGAAATTCAGTTTGAAATCAAGAAACAATAATAAAATATAAATGTTTAAATGAAATGGTTTTGTGGTGTGAACATTTCTGTTAAGCCGACTAATATATATTTAGTGTGTCAACGTGATTACTTATAATTTTTAAAATTAGTTAATTAAAAAAAGACTAATTATATAGATTCAACTCATAATGAGACAATTTTATACCAGACGAACCAATAATAAAGTGTTTTGAATTTTTTTTTTTTTTTTGAGTTAATTTGATCTTATTTTACTAAACATTGAGTTGGACGGTTAGACGGATGGCATTGAATGAAGTATGTGTAGATTACTTTCATTCACGAAATAATAAAGTACCGAAATTTTTCGCCAATTGACAAATGTGACCGCCCGGAAACTAAGGAATGCATTCTTAGTGTAAGTGTGTAACAAATAACTACACGTAATATCGTTTATGTAAAATATGACTACGCGTAAATCCTAATAATATCATTGATGTAAAATATTGCCATTATAATATTGCCACACAAAACAAACTAATTAGTAGTAGGAAATTGGCATTTCAATCTTCAATTCTAGTAATCAAAAGTTGTTGTAATGCAAAATCTCATTGTAAACCATTGATGTAATAAAGAATCTTTTCCCTTAATATTGCTTTTTCTAAAAATAATTCCCCTGAATACAGTTTACGTAAGACGGTCTATTTTTTTTAGATTGTAGTCAATCAAAATCGCTTCTTGAAATAGCAATTTATGTGTTTAAGTAAAACAGCTTATTGAGATAGCGGTTTATTGCTGGAGTTTTTTCTAACTTTTGGAAAATAATGAAACCGTTAGTTAAAGTGGCGGTTCACCTTACAAGTAAACCGCTACCTTATATGGCGGTTTGGCCTGGGACATATTCATTTAAACCGCCACTTTGAATGGCGGTTTTGTCCACATGAAATTTTCCAACTTTCATCGAACTTGTGTACATTAAACGCTTCACAACCTGCATTAAAATAATTGAACACTCCATGTTATATAACAAATGAACCAACAAGCACCTCCAATACTCAAAACATCATCCACCATTGTTTCAAATAAAAAAAAGGACGAATGTACACATTAATTATGAAAATAACGCATATATGTTACATAAAGACCATCAAGAATAATGCATAAGTTGAATATGTACAATAGTCATCCCAAGTCAAGTAATCTAGATTCACTGACCCTGTTTGCTGCGTGCACCGGTCGTAGAGGTCGGTGTCGACTCATCAGCCTCTGTGATGACATTAAGAGCAGGCGCTCGTCGCTGACTAGCGCGCTGATATGTCAAGATCCGGTTAGAAGGCGATGGATGTGGAGGAGTGGACAGAGGCCCTGGGGGAACAAATGGCGACATAGCACCTATGGATGACGATAGAGATTTCGAAGATCGACCTCGACTAGATGAACGATCGGATCCTCTTGAAGAACCTCTGTGAAGAACTACCTCTGTGACCAGAACCTCTAGTAGAAGGAGTGTGCAACGTGTCATCATCAATGGCAATGGGACGGGTGGGAATTAGGTAATCATACCCCGTCCGACTTAAGATCTCCGACTCTCCGTCAACGACGTGTTGATGGAGCCCAAGGTCTGAGTACATAGGCGATACCCCACATCAACAGGCAATGCAGACCCGTGTATTGCGTCACTACACTGTACAAGAATCGATCTTATGCGCTCAGCCTGCGTATAAATAATAATTTTTATAAGAATTACATGTACAAATTAATATTTTTGAATGTTAAAAGAAAACTTACCAATATTGTGGTAGTGGGATGATAGTGCGATGCTGGTTGTGCAAATGTTAGGTTTGTGATGCGCAATATCATGATTTGCATATACCACGCCATGTACATACCCAAGCTATGTTCAGTGTAGTTCTCTCCTTGCACCATAATGCTTTCTCGATCATTCCATGCATCTAGGTGTGATCGATGTCGAACTAGGAGGTTCTTGTCTGCAGTCCTCCTATCAATGGCATGTGGTGTAGCCTGGGTGTCACAAGCATCCAGAATAGGCTTCTCTAAACCAAACTGGCGCATGACACGATCAGACAGATGAAACTCCACGATGTCAAAGCATATGAGGGGACATCGGGATCGCCATATTACCTGGCTATCTCTACATATGTCAGCTAAAGCCTCCATCTTAGCCATCGTGTATGGCTGCCATGTCATCTGTTAAAGAAATCAATAAGCTTAGTAATTTTACACAATTAATTCAAAAGTAACAAAATTATTAAATACTACATCACCTGATCATCCCTTTGTCGATCGAGGGAGTCCTGGTAGTAGACTAGAGTATGTGGAAAGTGTGACCAGGAAAGATGTACTCGAAGCCAGCTGTGAACAAATGGATTCTATGAGAACGATGCTTGAAATTATCCAATTTGAATTAAAATAAGGAAATCAATGTTATTACCTCATTGCCAAAGGATCTCTACCATGCTGATACTGTGAACCCAAGACCGGCTCTAAATCGTCTGCCTCATCAAACTGAGCGTCTCCCCCTTTGGGTCGAACCATTCGAATTACTGGCCTCCCTATATGTATATGCTCCAACGACCATATCTGTAAGAGTAACAGGCACCCCCTATGTCCTTGGCGCCCTTGAGGGATGCCCAATACAGATTACGATACAAGTACGCAAGGGTTGCGCTCCCCCAGCTGTACTCTACTACGCGTCGTAAGTCTTGCAGTAAAGGGAGGTAGATCAACTGTACGGAGTCCCCATTTTTGTCTGAAAACAAGATGCAAACAAACAAATACAAAATGTATGCGCGGGCATGCCTCCCAATAGTAGCATCTCCTGCATTTGGCCCCAGCAATAGGAAACGATCGCGAAGCCAAGTCAGCTTCAATGAAGATCCAATGATAATCTTCGTCTCTGTATGGTCTTGAGGGTTTTCTGGCAATACCCCCAACAACTCCAAAACCAAGGCTGCCCACTCTCCCTCTCCATGACCAATGACTGCATGTCCATCAATGGGCGGTCCAAGTATAACTGCGGTATCCTGTAAAGTGATAGTCGCCTTCCCAATGGTAAAATGGAAGGTGTGAGTCTCCTATCTCCATCTCTCAACTAATGCAGTGATCAGGGCTCGATCAAGCTCTAAACCTCCACCCAACAAACGAAGTATGTAAATAAAACTAGCTATATAAACTAAATCGCCGCATGTAGAGCTTCTCTTTTTTCATCATCCACTTCTGGATCAGAATCAATATGCTCATCCTCCTGGTCTAGAGAGTAAATCTCATTGGCATTAATACTACCCAAGTGAGCTGGAGAAGTAAACTCATCAATATGCTCATTCACGTAATTTGCGTTTGTTAACATGTTTGTAAACGTTTCATGGCGCACATTAGGACCCGATTCCGGAAGTTCCATGCTAGTCATAACTTCCCCCGCATTACCTAAATTTACAACCATTTCGAAATAAACCTCTATTGCCGTTCCAAGGGTTTGTGATGCCGCATAAGCAAGAGCACTTATGCTTTCATCATTCTTAATCGGGACTAACACATTTTTCCCAATCACCGGATATTTCATCTCCATTTTTAATTCATAAGAGTTGCAATCACAACAAATAACATCATACATTTGCTAAGAAACACCTCAAAAGTCGTATGTTGACGATGGATAAACATAACTGCATTCAATCCTCCATTATACACCATATCAACTCCCTTATGACTAATTTCCCCACCCCAATACACAATAACAAGATAATGATTCATGTTCTGCACACACAAGCATGTTACCAATATGATACAACACATACTTTTAGTTTTATACAAGCATGAGTAAGTGAAATATCAATGTGTGTCATTGATTGAATTACTTGAAGTATAAAAACTCTAATAGGATGAGTATATTCAATTACAACAAAACTAATAACATAAATATATACTAGACACATTAAATTAACCCATCAAAGTGATGAACTTCTCATTGAAGCATTTCAACACTTCATGTGCATACAAACTACATAATGTAATTGAACTATAAAGGTATAAAACTAAGCTTAAACTAAGTAAATTAACATAAAGTCATAACTAATAATTCATTACAAAACAACAAGCCCAATCATAATCATAAAAATGAAATTGCAAACTTGAAAAAAAATAGGGTTAATGTTTACCTTTAATTGATGAAGAAATAGAGAAGTAATCAAGAACTTAGAATTAAATGTAGATAATTGGAAGCAATTGAGTGAATATGTGAGTAAATATGTTAGTGATTGAGATTTGAGAGTGAAAACTCTTTTTTTATTTTTTATTTTTTATGTTACTCGAATGTCGAACAACAAGCAAATTGGAGATGGGGCGTGAAGCAGTTTTTAATTTTTATACACAGCATAAACCGCTACTTGAAGTGGTTGTTCACTTAAGATTTTTTTTTAATATTTTTAATAAGTTGCCATTTCAAGTAGTGGTTTCATGGTGGAAGTCAAACAAAACCGTCATTTGAGTGAGCGGTTTTATTAAAAAAAAAAAAGGAAAAAATGGGTTAACTGTTTATCCTACGTGGACTGTATTCAGGAAACTAATTTTAAGCTCTGTAATAAACCAACATTAAAACCTAGCTAGTTAGCTTTAGAAATAATGCCATTATGAGTAGAGACAGAAAAAGTCATACTCTTTTCGTTCCAATGAAAATGTCTCATTTATTTTTTAACACTATTTACTTGTTATTTTTAATTTGTATTTTATTCTTTATCTATAAATTAAAACATAGTTATGTGAGATCTTGTTTGATTCATCTCAACGCAAAGATTATTAATATGTAATTTTTATAATATTTCGTTACGTATAATAACAGATATTAAGCGTTAAATAAGTGCATTAGATATCGTGAAAAAGTAAACGAGAGATTTTCAGTGGAATGGAGGTAATACTATATTTGTATTTATCTTGGTGAAGGAAGCCAAAAAGGCAAGCTATAATTGTAAAAGAGGTCGAAATTCATAATTAAAAAGAAAATTTTAAAAACTGAGGGAGTGATAACTAAAAAGTCAAATCAGTTGTATATTGCTAAGGGACTGAAAAAGGATAACAATATATATTTATTGTTCTATATAAAAAACATTAGAATCATCTCAACTACAATTTGTATATTTCTAAGTCTCAAATATCAACATAAAATTAAAGTTCAAAATTAATTGTATACTATGTATCATAATTCATAACCATTTAGGCATTAATTAATTCGTTATTACAATAGGTTGGCTTAACATCACTTTTGACTGTACATATCATTTTATCTTTTAGCAACAGCTTGTAGGCATAAGTCTCATTCTAAATTTTATGCGATCAGGTTAATTTTAGATTATATGTTTTGAGTTGGTTCTAAATCAAGTCTTATATTCATATTAGTTTTACATAATTATAAATTTATTTTTAATATTTGGTTAAATCGTATTTGATTACAAGGTTGGGTGAATACTGTACAAAATTATCAATATAATTTGAAAAACCTCTAATCACTGTACGAGTCAAATTCGCAATTAACTAATGGCAATATAACAAATTTCGTATATATACTAGTATATAATTATAAATAAATTATTATTATTATAAAGAATAACTCAAATGATTAAAAAAGCATATTTTTTATGTAATGTAACTTGTAACTAGGTTTGTTGAAGTCAAAACTACACTACTAGTCACAAATAATGGTATTCGACGAGTACTAGTAGTCTAGTATTATATATTTGCATTTAGCAATTTACATAGTGCTTTTTGTAGTTGCTTTTACAATTTGATGCAGTATTATTAAAATTACTGTAAATAATATAGTATTTTAATTTTTTTCTTATATTAATATTGATTTTTAATTAATTATAAATAAAATTAATTTTGACGAGTGATTCTCTTTAGCATCCAAACAAGTAATTTTCACACTTTTTTTGGTTGAAATTACACCTACAATAGTGGAGTAAGTCACTTTACGGCTAGTTTAGATGTTACGGGGAAATATCCATCAAAATTTTATTTATTCATAACTAATTGAAAATTGAAACTATTATAAAAAAAAAAAAAATATATTATATTATTCATCATAATTTTTGTGTTTTAAGTAGCTTTTAGTTTTTTAGCTTGTGTTTGTAGAAGCTAATAAAACAAGTATTAGAAAAGATATTACAATTACCTTTTAAAAACATATTTTAATGTTATATTTTCAAATTTCACCGCTAACTTCTGCCAAACACTGTATTTGGAATAGCATTTTTACCGACACTCGTTCATCATCAAATGCTCTTACATAGTTGCATGCATGCATGGTGGTACAAAATAGTAAAAATGAAAATAATTTATAATATAAAATTTCATCAAATTTCATGTTATTCGCATGATAATAAAACTTTGACTGCAAAAAGTTTTTTGTTTATAAATTTCCACTACCGCGTAATATCACCTCGTCCAATGGTAATGCATTGGAATGAAAATTATGAAGAAAACGAGATGATTAAAGTAGGACAAACATAACCATCATAACAGATTTTCCAACTAAAATTACACTAATTTTCATTTTCATTACCACCATTTAATACAATCTACCTAACAAATAATATATATTCTTACATTATATTCCAAAAAAGTATCTTTTTATTGTCGGTGAGAGACTTTTTTTAAAGATGAAGGAGGGCTGAAATTATTAGTTAATTAAATCCGAAAATACAATGTTAAGAGATTCTATCCGAACCTTTATTATGTCACACCTCATCACAATTACTAGTAGTCGCCCATCTAGCAAATCTATGCGCCACTTGATTACATTAATGTTTGGATTCATGTCTTAAGAGTACTTTTTCTATCCTATTATGATTTTACAATTGAATTTCAACCAACATTTCACATAAAATAAAAGAAAATTAACAATGATTATACCTTGGAAACGTCTTTACTATCATATTACTTTCCCTATCTCTTTGAGTTTACTATAAGATTTAAAAAACTCTCATATATTTAAGTTTTATGATACAAACTCAAAAGACAAAAAAAATACACTATCTTCATTTCACTGAAAAGGGAACATTTGTTTTTTCACACTATTCAATACACTTATTCAATACTTAATATCTTTTTATACATAACGAAATATTATAAAAAATGGATATTAATAGTATTTGTATTGAGATAAATCAAACAAGATCTCACTTAATTATTTTTTAATTTATAAATTAAGAATAAAATACAAATTAAGAGTAATATATAAATAGTATTAAAAAACAAATATCTCCTTTTTAATGGAATTGAGGGAGTATATATATTATATAAATATAGATAGCCTCACTTTTGGACATAATAAAATTATTTTGTCTTCTTGATGATGGTAGAACCACGCATTTTTGCGAACCATTTCATAAGTCATGGCTAAGATGCTTCAAAAGTCCACTTGTAAATCCTCTCATATTTGGGTGGAAAGAAAGTCACCATTTGGTTCTATTCCTAGTATATACTTTATGGGTAATGATATAATAAAATTAATAAATTCTATTTATATCACAAGAGTGAAAGGAAGAATTTTAAATCAATAGGCTAACCTAGATAAAATTCTCTTTAAGGCTAAACTTAATCATAAATTTTTGTGAGAGATCATTTTTAATTGAGCCGATCCATTATATATATGTTGAAATATTATAAGTAGACATTAAAAATAATATAAGTAGACATTTAAGATATTGTGAGTAGGCATTAAGGATAATGTACATAGACATTAAGTTTTAATGGCTGGGGTTGAGAGATTCTCACAAAGAGAAGATCTCTCAAGAGACTAGCTGAAACTTAATTAGCCATTATACATTGAATCAATTTAATTTAAGGTAATTAATATTTATACATGTTCCATTCACCTTAAAATAGTAAAAATAAGTTCAATAACATCATAAATAAGTATTATATGGAATTGAATTGAATTAAAAACATTGAAGTAATCATATAAACTAAATGTAATCGACATTGCACTTCAAAAAAAAAAAAAATGTCAAAAAATAATTTCAACTATTGCCCACTAGCTCAAAATAAACTCTACTATTGAATGATTCAAAATGTATCCATTAATTATAGACTATAATTTATAGTATTCTTCTCATAATAATATCAAGCATGTTTTTTTTTCTTAAAAATTAAATTTATTTTGAGAAGATTAATAGAACTTTGAATTATTATAATTAAAAAATTATTCTAATAGTATGAAATATTATAAAGAATCATCAATCAATATTGAAGTGGTTTTTATGACTCAAAACATATATATAAAAATTAAAGCAAAATCTTGATTCATTGTCTAAGAAAGTTAAATTAAAGTAGGATTTTGGAACCAACTTTTGTTGATGATTACTTGGTGATATCATATTTGTGACATAATATTTATGCTTCTTATTAGGCAGTGGACACTACTAATTAAAAATGGGGTCTTATGGAAGGACAATTATAATTGAAAGCAATGTAGACTCTTGAGCAATAGTGAGTCAGCCAGCATTATTAGTCTTCTCAAAATGGGATTGTATGGAGTATCTAAAGATTAATATGTTCGAATAATATTGTGTGGGTATTGTTAACAATTTATACTTTTTAAATAACTAAAACGCAACATTTTTTTCTTGGAAAAATTGAATGTAATGATACATGAACTTTGGTAAAAAAAAAAAAAAAATTGTTTATTAGGTCGAATTTAAAGTATTGTATTCGCTGAATGACTTTAAACTTAGTTTTCATTCAACTTATATTTTCAAACAAAGTATGTGAAAAATACTTGAACTTCTCAAATGAGATACTATATCTATTGGACATTGATAAAATAATATATTGTGATGATTTTGTGAATATTTATATTTTGGTAAATATTTTTAATTATATTGTTTCCTAAATTAAAGGACTCACCTTGTATTTATTGCCTTTTCATCTAATGAGAAATCTAAGGAAATTAATTCCAATAGACATATTTAATGTACATAAATTGTCTTAAATTGATAATAATCTAATTTATAATGATCATTTTTATAATTTTAAAGTGATCACTTATAAACTTGAAACTATTTTAGGTTCCAAACAAAATTTGTAACCTTAATCATTTGAGTGAAAAAAGACCAAAGGGTTGTTGGGGTTGAGGGCTGGGACGGATTGGGTCGTTAAACAATTAAGTTGGTGGGCTTTACTATGAACATGTTATATTGAATTTGGATGGAGTTCTGTACTGTAGCACTATCAACATTGTAAGAAAGATTGAAAAAAATAAGATAAATAAACAATTTAATTCCGAATATAAGATTCGGGAAAACTTATGTCCCAAAATAAGCTTCCGTACATCCAAGCCTAGCCTCGGGTAAGTCGCTGTTAGTAACAGCGAATGAGGAGAAAAAAAAAAATTAAAAGGCCCTAAGTCGCTGTTAGTAACAGCGACTTAAGGAGTTGACCAGTCAACCCCTTAAGTCGTTGTTACTAACAGCGACTTAAAAAAAAAAAAAAAAAAAAAAAAAATTTAAAATTTTAATAGTGTACTGAACTTGAAGTCGATGTAGTTTTTTGTATTTGGAACAGTTCGTTTTTTAACCTTCAAACAGTTATCTAATAGCAGATGAACTAACTATATAAACTTGTTATTGTTTCATTAATCTTCCGATGTGGGACTGTGGGTTTTTCCTTTCAATTCCCTACCCTCCCTTTGCCCTGTATACTTATGTTCAACTGTTTAGATCAAGAATGGATACTCCTTAAATGAAACATTTACTGCTCAGAAAAATTGTCTCTGTATACTTATTATGGAGACAACTTATATTGAAACATTTGAGTTTACCTTAAATGAAGCATCATCACGCGGTCATGCCGTGTAATTCTGAAAGTAGAAGTTACCAAAAAACTAGAGATACAATGTGATTATCAGTAGGATGTTAAAGTGACCATGCATATATAGCTTGCGTGTGGAAACCTCAGACTTGAAACTTTACCATTCAAAATTAGTAGAGTTGTCAGTTTGCTGCATATGTTTAACTTCATTTCTTTCAAGTTGCATCAATATTGTGTTAGTTGGTTCCATTTGAATGATTCATAGTTTGTTTTACATAATGTCAATGCTGCAGGGATATCTCGATGAACAGTTTATTCAACTAGAAGAATTACAGGACGACGCCAGTCCTGATTTTGTTGAGGGAGAGTAGATTAAGCGTGAGGGAGAACAAATAGTGGTCTTCTTCAATGGTGGAAAAACCCACAGTCCCACATCGGAAGATTAATGAAACAATAACAAGTTTATATAGTTAGTTCATCTGTTATTAGATAACTGTTTGAAGGTTAAAAAATGAGTTGTTTCAAAAATAAAAAACTACAGCGACTTCAAGTTCAGTACACTATTAAAATTAAAAAAAAAAAATTTTTTTTTTTTTTTTAAGTCGCTGTTAGTAACAGCGACTTAAGGGGTTGACTGGTCAACTCCTTAAGT